>NW_019154095.1:7343328-7692689 GCF_002288905.1 Enhydra lutris kenyoni
CATTAACCCTCAGTTTGTTTTGTGAGATTAAGAGTCACTTATGGTTTGTCTCCCTCCCAATCCCATCTTGTTTCATTTACTCTTCTCCTACTCCCTTAAGCCCCCATGTTGCATCTCCTCTCCCTCATATCAGGGAGATCATATGATAGTTGTCTTTCTCTGATTGACTCACTTCGCTAAGCATGATACCCTCTAGTTCCATCCACGTCGTCGCAAATGGCAAGACTTCATTTCTTTTGATGGCTGCATAGTATTCCATTGTGTATATATACCACATCTTCTTTATCCATTCGTCTGTTGATGGACATCTAGGTTCTTTCCATAGTTTGGCTATTGTAGACATTGCTGCTATAAACATTCGGGTGCACGTGCCCCTTCGGATCACTACGTTTGTATCTTTAGGGTAAATACCCAGCAGTGCAATTGCTGGGTCATACCCAACCTAAGATTCTTGATTGAAAGAGTCTTAGCTTGGTTTCCAGGAGTTTACTTATTAAGTGACATACCATGTTTCTTAATTTTTTTCAAAAAATATTTATAATATAGTATCTGAAATATACAGAAATACATATTTAAAAAATTAGTAACAATTTGTTAAGCTACAGAACGTTACAGTTTTATCTTATTTTTGAATATTAATTAGAATTATTTTCATGTATAAGCACCATTCTTTTCTGAGTTGACCCTTCATATTCTTTGTTCACTTTTACTTGAGTTGTTAGTATGTATCTTATTATTTCATAAGACATCTTTGAATAATAAAGACAAAAACCTTTTCCATGCTTGTTGATTTTTATAGACTCATGTTTTGAAATAAAACTGAACATACCAACAAACTAACTAAAATTGGGGAAGGTAGAAAGATTACCTTTTATATTAGGATAGGATACTCAGGACATCTAAAAGAAACCCCATATAGTTAATTAAAATATCTGCTTAGGACTACTGACCACCACTTATTAAAAAAAAAAAAAAAAACGTTTCGACCCTTTTAGTGATCTGTCTTGTGAGAATGGGTTCTGGCAGTCTAATTAAAGGTAATGACCTTCTGCTGAGGAATTTCTAAAAATTATATCATGAAAATTACTTATAATATCTAAGTGGTCCTCTCTGTACCATAATCTCCTGAAATCCAGGATCTCATCTTTGTAACAGAGTAAGTTCCAGAGACCCAAAAAAGATGATGGGTGGAATAAGCTTATAACACAACTGACTTTCATCCAAACACTTACAACTTAAAAATGGGAGGTCTTTTTATGTTTTACTCATCAACAAAACTCACCCTTGATTAGAAGGATCAGTGAAGTTTGCCTAAGACTTTCCAGCAGGAAAGGTGAATAAAGAAGAATTAGGTGAAAGTTTTCATCTTTAATAAAAAGACACAGTTGGGGCGCCTGGATGGCTCAGTGGGTTAAAGCCTCTGCCTTCGCCCCAGGTCATGATACCAGGGTCCTGGGATCAAGCCCTACATCGGGCTCTCTGCTTAGCGGGGAGCCTGCTTTCCCCTCTCTCTGCCTGCCTCTCTGCCTACCTGTGATCTCTGTCAAATAAATAAATAAAATCTTTAAAAATAAATAAATAAATTAATTAAATAAATAAAAATAAAAAGACATAGTCAATAGATGAGTCCAAGATGGCTAACTGCAGACCAAACATACGTTGTCTTTTCTCTCAAGTCAAAAGAACTCCCTCTTTGAATGGAGTGCTCTACTGAAAGACCACATTTCCCAGCCAAGGTTGCAGCTGGGTGTGTCACTGACCACATTATGGATGATGAGCTGTTAGGCTGGCAGAGCAAGGATCCAGCTCAGTCTGAAACCTTAACTGTTACCGCACAACATCCTTATAATGGATGGCTACAGAGTTCCAGAAATTTCCTCTTGTGTTCAGATTATAGAGGAAAAAGCACACTTCCTGTGTTTCAGATCTGTACCTCTTATCTAGACCCCTAGGAAGGATGTAGTGAAGCAACATGTGTCCTACTCTCACAGATTCTTCTTTTGTCTTCTCACATTTGGCCACCTTTGGTCATGAGTTCTCTTATTTAAAGTGTCACCTTAATTTTTTTGAGTCTAGTTGATACACAATGTTACATTAGTTTCAGGTGTACAACTTAGTGACTTGACAAGTTTATACATTATGCTATGTCCACTTCAAGTACAACTGCCAACTGTCCTGTTACATGGCTATTATGGTGTCATTGACTATATTCCTTACGCTGTGCCTTTTAGTCCCATGACTTACTCATTCCATACTGGAGGCCTGTATCTCCCACTGCCCTCCATCAGTTTTACCCAACCCCTCACCCCCCTCCCCTCTGGCAACCATCAGTTTGTTCTCTGTATAGTTCTGATTCTGCTTTTTTTTGCTTATTCATTTTTTAAGATTCCATTTCTAAGTGGAATCATATGATATTTGTCTTTACAGTCTGACTTATTGCACTTTGCCTAATTCCCTCTGGGTCCACCTACGCTGTCTCATCTTTCTTACGGCTGCAGAATATCCTATTGTGTACATATGCCACATTTTCCTTATCCATTCGTCTTCCAATAAACATGTACGTTGCCTCCGTGTCTTGACTATTGTAAATAACCCTATAATAAACATAAGGATGCATATATCTTCTTGTGTTAGTGTGTTGTATTCCCTGGGTAAATACCCAACAATGGTATTATTAAATCATATGGTATTTCTATTTTTATTTTTCAATGAACCTCTATACTGTTTTCCACAGTGGCTATACCAATTTACATTCCTGCGGACAGTGCACAGAGCTTCCTTTTTCCCCACATCCTCACCGACACTTTTTCTTTCTTGTTTTCTTGATTTTAGCCATTCTAACAGGCATTAGGTGATATCTCATTGTGGCTTTGATTTTCATTTCCCTGATGATGAGTGACATTGAGCATCTTTTAATGTGCCTGTTAGCCATCTGTACGTTCTTTTTGAAAAATGTCTGCCCACTTTTAATCAGATTATTTGTTATTTTGATGTTCAGTTTTATAAGTTCTTTATATGTTTTGGATATTAACCCTCTATGGGTTATATCATTTGCAAGTATCTTCTCCCATTTAGGTTGTCTTTTAGTTCTGTGGATTGTTTCCTTCACTGTGCAGAAGCATTTTATTTTGGTGTAGTCCTAATGCTTTATTTTGCTTTTGTTTCCCTTCCCTTGGGAGACATATCTAGAAAAATGTTACAATGGCCAATGTCAGAGCAACTACTGCCTATGTTTCGCTTCCAGTTTTGGGTCTCACATTTAGAGCTTTGATCCATTCTGAGTTTATTTTTTGTGTACAGTTTTAGAAAGTGGTCGTTTCACTTATTCTTTTGCATGTAGCTGTCCAGTTTTCCCAGCACCATTTATTGAAAAGATCTCCCCACTGTTTATTCTTGCCTCCTTTTGTCATAGATTAAATGACTGTGTAATTGTGGATTTATTTCTGATGTCTCTATCCTATTCTATTGATCTGTGTGTCCATTTTTGTGTCAGTACTATACTGCTATCAAAGCAGATTGCAAAATATTTTGAAATCTGGAACTGTGATACCTCCAGCTTTGTTCCTCTTTTTCAGGTTTGCTTTTGCTATTTGGAGTCTTCCATGGTTCTCTACACATTTTAGTATTATATGTTCTAGTTTGCAAAAAATGTTGGCATTTTGATAGGGATTGCATTGAATTTGTAGATTGCTTTGAGTAATACGGACATTTTGACAATATTAATTCTTCTAATCCATGAGCATGGAATGTTGTTCCATTTGTTGTGTCATCTTCAATTTCTTTCATCAGTGTTTTACACCTTTCAGAGAACAGGTCATTCACCTCATTGGTTTAAGTTTATTCTTTAGTATTTTATTCTTTTTGGTGCATTTATAAATGGTGTTTTTTTAAATTTCTCATTCTGCAACTTCATCGTTAGTGTATAGAAACACTAACAATTTCTGGGTATAATTTTGTGTCCTTCCACATTACTGAATTTGCTTATTATTTCTAGTACTTTTTGCTGGAATCTTTAGGATTTTCTATATATAATATCATGTTGTCTGCAAATAGTTTAATAGTTTAATTTCTTTACTAATATGGATGCCTCTTATTTCTTTTTGTCTGATTGCTAGAACTAGGACTTCCAGTACTATGTTGAATAAAGGTGGCAAGAGTGGACATCGTTGTCTTGTTCCTAACCTTAGAGAAAAAGCTCTTAGTTTTTCACCAGTGAGGATGTTAGCTGTGGGTTTTTGATAATATGGCCTTTATTTTGTTGAGGTATGTTTCCTCCGACCCTATATTGTTGAGAGTTTTTATCATGAATGGACGTCAAGTCTTGTCAAATGCTTTCTCTGCATCTATTCAGGTGATCATGTGATTTTTATCCTACATTTTATTGATGTGGCACAATGATGTTGACTGATTTGCAAATGTTGAGCCATCGCTGCATCCCAAGAATAAATGTTACCTGACCGTGTTGATTCATCTTATTAATGTATTGTTCTATGTGGTTCACTAGTATTTGCTAAAGTACTGAGGATTTCTGTATCTATGTTCATCAATGATGCTGGCCTGCAGTTTTCTCTTTTGGTGTTATCTTTGTCTTGTTTTAGTATAGGGTAATGCAGTCCTCACAGAATGTGTTTTCCTCCTTATATTTTTTTGAATAGTTTGAGAAGAACAGACACTAACTCTTCTTTAAATGTCTGGTAGAATTTATTTAGGAATCCATCTGGTCCTGGACTTCTATTTTTTGGTAGTCTTTTGATTACCAATTCAATTTTATTACTTATAATCAGTCTACTCAGATCTTCTCTTTCTTCCTGGTTCAGTTTTAGAAGGTTGTATGTTTCTAGGAATTTACCCATTTCTTCTAGGTTCTCCAGTTGGGTGGCATATCATTTTTCATAGCATTCTCTTATAACCCTTTGTATTTCTGTGGTGTCAGTCATTACTTCTCCTTTCTCATTTCTGATCTTATTTATTTGGGTCCTTTTTTTTTTTTTTTTTTTTAGTCTGGCTACAGGTCTGCCAATTTGTTTGTCTTTTCAAGGAATTTGCTTAGCTTCACTGACTCTGTTGTTTTGGGTGGATTATTTTCTATGTATCTATGATGTCCATCTAGTCTATTGTGCCATTCAGAGACATTGTTTCCTTATTGGTTTTCTTTCTGGATGTTCTATCCACTGATGTAAGTGGAGTGCTCAAGTCCCCTCCCATTATTGTATTCTCATTAATTTCTTTTTTTTTTTTTTTTTGTCTGTTAATATTTGCTTTATGTATTTCGGAGCTCCAGTGTTGGGTGCATAGATATTTACAACTGTTTAATCCTCTTGCTGGATTGATCCCCTTATTGTTATATAATGCTCTTCTTTGTCTCCTGTTATAGTCTCTGTTTTAAAGTCTATTTTTTTTTATATTAAGCACTACTACCTCAGCAATTTGGTGGGGGGGGCATCGATGAGGTTTTTTTTTCCCACCATTCCACTACTCTATGTCTTTTTATTGATGTATTTAGGCCACTTACATTTCGATTAATTATTGATAGGATGTACTTATTGTCATTTTTAAAATTTGTTTTCTGGTTGTTTCTGTAGTTCTTCTTTTCTTCTGTAGTTCTTCCTTTCTTCTCTTTCTCTTGCTCTTGTGATCAGTGAGTACTTAAGAGTGCTTTATTTGGCTTTCTTTCTCTTTGTTTTTTGTGTATCTAGTATAGGTTTTTGGTTTGTGGTTACAATGAGGTTCAATCATAACATCCTAAGTAAATAGCAGTCCACATTAATTTAATGGGCATTTAAGTTGAAACACATTCTAAAGAAAAAAGAAAAAAAAATCCCTTTTCTTCCTTTTTTACTTCTTTCTCCACATTTTATATATATGTGGTCATATTTTACATCTTTTTATTCATATTTTTTTTTTAAAGATTTTTATTTATTTATTTGACAGACAGAGATCACAAGTAGGCAGAGAAGCAGACAGATAGAGAGAGGTGGAAGCAGGCTCCCTGCAGAGCACAGAGCCCGACGTGGGGCTCGATCCCAGGACATTAGGACCATGACCTGAGCCGAAGGCAGAGGCTTTAACCCACTGAGCCACCCAGGTGCCCCTTCATATTTTTCTTATGTCTAATTATGGTCATTTCTTTTTCACTTAAAGAAGTCCCCTTAACATTTCTTTCTTTCTTTCTTTTTTTTTTTTTTATGATTTTCTTTATTTATCTGTCAGAGAGAGAGAGAGAGAGAGTAAGCACAAGCCAGGGGAGTGGCAAACAGAGCGAGAAGCAGGCTCCCTGCCAAGAAAGGAGCCCAATGTGGAACTCAACCACAGGACCCTGGGATTGTGACCTGAGCTGAAGACAGACACTTAACCAACTAAGCCACAAAGGCATCTCCCGCCCTGTAACATTTCTTGTAAGGCTTACTTAGTAGTGATAAGCTCCTTTAAATTTTCTTTGGGAAAATCTTTATCTCTCCTTCAAATCTGAATGATAACCTTGCCAGATAGAGTATTGTTGGTTTTAAGTTTTTCCCTTTCAGCATAAAGTGTCACCTTTAAATGGGACAGATCCTGGCATATGCTCACAGTATATGCATATGACTAAATGCATGAGGTGATAGATGTTAATCAACTAGATGGGGGAAATCCTTTCACAATGTATATGTATATCAAATCATCACAAAGTGCACTATCATTATTGTACAATTTTGTTAGTTATACCTCAATAAAACTGAAAAAAAATTTAAAAAGATGTGTGGAGACATCAAGAGAAAAAATTAAAATGCTACAAATATATGTATGACATCTATCAACTATACACATTCAAAAAAAAAACCCCTATTCTATCAGATCACATAAAAAATAAAGAACTTCAAAGTGTTGTCATTGGATATTGCTAAAATCCACAGTAAGAAAGTTTTACAAAAGACATTAGCTCCAAAGGCAAAAAAAGCTATGAAAAGTTGAGGAAGTTGAGCAAAGGTGTTTTAAAGATTTCTGCTCTTTGGTATGAAGGTCTTGGGCATAGCTATCGCAATTATGAGCTTCAAAATGTGTTATTTGAATAAAACAGATGCAGGATGAATCAATCTCATGAGTACCTCTCATGCTTTTCTTGTCAAACAATCTTCCCTTATATAGTTCCTTACAAAAATTTGTTCTTAATTAAAATACAGTATTTAGTTACATTCATTACAATATTATTTGTCATCCTTCTATAACAAAGTAGTTTTAATAGTTTGACAAAATATCTAAAAATATTTCATAGATACTGTAGCAAAAAGCACCACTATCCATAAATATCTTGAAGAAGGGTCTTCTCAGGAACCACATGAGAACCTTGGGAAAAGAGGGTAACCTAGGTCAGAGACAGACTGGCAATTAATGGTAATTCTGACACGAGTGTCTCTTTCCTAATTGAGACTCACTAACTGGTTTATGTGAAAATGATTTTGCAATGGTGCTAAAGCCAGGGTTGTAAAAGATAAAGAAATGACTCTGCAAATGCAATGAGGTAGCCAAACTACATATTAGAAAAAATCTTCAGATTAAACACAAACTGCGAATCATCCAAGAAAGATAGGCAGGCACAGATTTCATTCAGACTATGCTAACTTTATATCAATAAACAGAGTTAAATTAAAACCATTCTTTAAAAAGAACATTTATAATACACAACCATGACTAACTTCTTCCCTTAAACAAGAAGGAGGAGGAGCCGGGCAGGTGAAGGAGGTGGAGGAGGAGCAGGACGAAGGAGGAATGCCCAAACAGATTAGAAACTCACTTGGTTAATGAACCAGGCAAGGGGCGCCTGGGTGGCTCAGTGGCTCAAGTCATGATCTCAGGGTCCTGGGATTGAGCCCCACATCGGGCTCTCTGCTCAGCAGGGAGCCTGCTTCCTCCTCTCTCTCTCTGCCTGCCTCTCTGCCTACTTGTGATCTCTCTCTGTCAAAGAAACAAATAAAATCTTTTAAAAAAAAATTAGCCAGGCAATGCAATAGGGACTTTAATCTGATTTCCACTGATTCACAGATGCCCTACAAAACCTGTGAATGGCCTAAAGTTGAAAGCAAAATTTTATTTATACACAGATGGGAGAATTTCAAAATTTTAATCAGATTCCCCAAGGAAGTCTGTACCCCCTCCTACCAAAAAGTCAAGGACCATGTTCCCAATGATTATACATATTATATATAAAATGATGATGTATTCCATAATCTGTTAAATAACATAAAATAGCTAAACAACAAGGAACTCCTAAGAAAAGTAGAATGTGGCCCTAATTATGTGTATGCTGTGAGTTTGACACCTTTCAGAAATCTGTATTTTCATGGAAGAAGAGAATGGGATGGTTTTACATTACAGGAAGTATTCAAATTCTGACCAAGACCTGTCCCTCCTCTTTGCTGCACTTTGTTTCTTACTTTTTGTTTTGTTTTGTTTTTGGAGTGGGCTCTTTGCATTTACTTATTGGAGTATACCATATTTCCCAAAGTAGGCACAAAAATAACGACTCAAATTGTATAGGCCTTATAGAGCTCTACTAGAAGTCTATCCAGACTGACTATCCCTCCAGTACTTGACTTCTCACCAGCAATAATCTGGGAGACCAGAAGTAAAATAAGGAGGAAATGCATTTCTGAGGTAAACAGTGGAAGACCCAGTTTGTATACTATCTGAACATACCCTGAAGGCTGAGAGCTGAATTCAAATCCCACTCCCCACCTAATATGCATGACTCATATAATGTGGGGTAAAGATTTGTGAATTGTAAAACAACGCTACTAGTACATCCCTTCCAGGGTTTATGTGAAAATTGCATGAGTAAGGGGTGCCTGGTGGCTCAATGGGTTAAAGCCTCTGCCTTCGGCTCAGGGCATGATCCCGGGGTCCTGGGATCGAGCCCCACATCAGGCTCTCTGCTCAGCGGGGAGCCTGCTCCCCCGCCCCCGCCTGCCTCTCTGCCTACTTGTGATCTCTGTCTGTCAAATAAATAAATAAAATCTCTAAAAAAAAATTGCTTGAGTGAAATGTAAATGAAATATACTGGAGACAATTAATGTTAGTTTTCTCCTTAGGCTGACAGCAGTATTTAGGGAATCTCTAACGATGACACCCAAGTATGCTGTGTGTTCCATAATGGTCTTGAGTGCCTGCTATTAGTCCACTACCTCTCCATATCTCTATGCTAAAAGTTCCTTTTAGATTCTCTGGCCAGATATTGGTCTATCTCCATAATAATCTCAGAGCCCCCAAGTATCCTGAGATACTGGCCAGAGTTACTTTCTCCTTGGATATATTAGCCAAACTGGAAAGAGCCCCAAAGCCTTCCACGTTTTGCTCTGAAGTCCACATCAAAAGGAGAAATAAAAATGTTTCCATAGTAGCATAATGAAATGGACTTCAAGAAGCCCAATTTTAACATCTCTATATAGATGAAACTAGCTCGCCTGAATTCCTTTCTACTAGAATCAAGTCTGAATTCAGATAAGGACCAGTTCCTTTGGAATTTACAATAATATTTACATGATATGAATTTTATAAATCCTCAAGAAAAATCTGTAATTACTAGTAATTTTAAATTGACCTAACATAAAATCTTATTGACAACAAAAGTTTCTTTTAACTTCCTTTCACCATGCTTTCTTAATTTCTTTAACTGCAATAGCAGTTACAAATGGAAACATATCATTGTCCACAAAGTACTACTGTCTTATAATTTAATTGATAACATCTTTCTTTTTTAAGATTCGTTTATTTGAGAGAGAGAGAGACTATGTGTGAGTTGGGGGGAGAGGCAGAGGAAGAGAATCTTCAGGCCGACTCCTCACTGAGCATGAAGCCTAATGTGGGGCTGGATCTCATGACCAGTGAGGTCATGACCTAAGCAGAAACCAAGAGTCAGATGCTCAACCGACTGAGCCACCCAGGCGCCCCTAACTGGTACATCTTTTAGCTCAGTCAGAGCGAATTACAATGCAATCCACACTTGTTATTTATCTCGTCTATAAAATAATATGAATTCACAGATACTTTGTCATTATCTCTATCACCAATGATTTATATTTTTCAGCAGGAAAAATGTGAAATCTAGTAATATCTAAGTTAGACAGATTTTACACACGTTGTCAAAGACAGTCTTTCTAGTTACTGACACTTAGTAGTGTGAGTAATATATACACTACAGAACTGAAAAGATTAATAACTTATGAATATTTTTTTCTTTAGAAGAACATTTTACCCCACAGGAAGTGGACCATGGGAATATGTATTAGGAAGAACAATGAGGAGTCCAAGTTCTTTTGGTCATGAGACACCGAAATAGTAACACACACCTGCCTCAGAAGCAAATGGAACGTGAGCAGAAGTCTGATGGGATAAGTAAGGTTCCAAGAAAGGTATTTTCAACACTTCCTTATCTCCTTCCACTATTCCATGCTCACCTTGATAAGACAAACATGAGGACTGAAAAGGGTCCTAATTCCCTGTTTGTCTTGGGGTCATCTAGGTCGACCTGGGGGGCCCTACTTAAGTTTTTTTATGGATTTTTCCTTTCTAGGTGAAGGGTTATTATTAATAATTGTATTCATATATCCAAGATGGGTTTGGTGGCACTCTAATTTCTACTTCTTGCCTCTGGCATACTCATCTCTAGAACATGTGAGAAACTTGTGAACAGCAAACAGAGCTCTCATTTTAACATATGGTTAGATCTGAAGAAGACTGGTAATGACCTGTCTGTCTCTATTGCTGAGCCTCTCCAAATGAAATATTACCAAATCCTCCTTACAAAGACAGCATTCCGGTGTTATCTAAGATAAAATGAGCCATATGACAGTGGTATGAAGAGGTAGTGGGAGTAGAATGAGATGCAGGAGCCCCTTGGACATCTATTGTACCAGCCTAACGTGCTGTGGCCCTTGCTAAAGATGGAGAAGAACAGAGCTGTGGGGCCACGGGTCAGAGGGGTCAGCGAGGAATATGGGAAATTATGGGTTCAGTGTACAGGAAATATGTGAAAGAAAAGGAGACTACGCAGTTTCTCCTGAGAACAAGAGAAGTCTCAACACTTACACTACAGTGGTTATGTCATTAAATTTATAATTGTTTATATTAATTATTTTCACAAAGCTTCATTTTGCAATGAACCATTCTACCGTCAGTGATCTCTAAACTTCTTCTTTAATGAAAATATTTAAGTACCAAATTTTCAATTTCTCAAAGAAGTTGATGATGAATGTGCAATTTTTCAAAATGTTTGTCAACCAACATAGCCATATATCCAGTCCTGTGAAAATCAGAAAACATGTATCTGCTGAGAAAGAATATCTTTTTAAAATTTAGCAATTATGTTCAAAAGCCTGTACCTAAACACAATGATTTCAGATGTGAAGTGCGGGAGAGGTATTGCCATCTCACTTTGTAAAGTATGTCTGTACTTACTTCAAATGCCTGACTTCGAGATTAGTTCTAGAAATTGTTTTATTCCAAATTTTCTTGTGCACACAGGTAGAGCTACTAATATGCAGCTTCCATTTAGCCAATGCACTTCATAAACAGTTAAATGATCCTGGGTCACAAATCCTCCAAACAGAAGCACAGAAATGAAAACCAGATAAATTCCCAGAATGAACTAAATTTTAAAATCTAATTTACACATTTGAAACAAAGCTTTTAGAAACTCATTCTGTTAAACTGAAGAACACAACATTATGGTAAATACTACTGTAAATGTAGTTTAAAAGTTCATCATTAGCCAAAAAAATATATTTGTTTTTATAGTTGCAATATGAATACAAATTTTGTCGGAAAACAGCTGTAGAATAAAAACAGTGTTCCTAATAAATGTACTTGCAATTGGTTGAGATGAATTATAATTAATACTAGTTGTTAGTTTCAAAATTGTACTAATCAAAATACAGCTGTAGTTGTCAAAACTTATCTCTCTGTATGTATATTTGTGTGTCTTTTTAAATAAATCTCTAAATTTTGAATGTATATCTCTGAATTCTGAATGTTTTTTCAAAGTAGTCAATAAATGTACTGTCAAAAATGATGGCTTTTGAAGCTTAGGGTCAGCTGCAATTACTGAGAGTAAGCTGAAAAAGAAAATAGTAAGAGCATGGAACAAATTAAACAATTGGAAATCAAATTCTCTTAGGAATAGCTTGATTTGAGGGAAGAAATCATTTTTTTAAGATTGACTTTTTAAAATTTTTAGCATTTTATTTATTTATTTGAGGAGGGGGAGGGGAAAAGGGAGGGGGAAAGAGTCTCAAGCAGGTTCCATGCCCTGCATGGAGCCCAACGTGGGGCTCTACCTCATGATCCTGAGGTCATGACCTAAGCTTAAATCAGGAGTCAGATGTCCAAATGACTGAGCCACCCAGTTGCCTTAACAGAAAGAATTTTTTTTTTTTTTTTAAAGATTTTATTCATTTATTTGACAGAGAGGGAGCAAGAGAGGGAACACAAGCAGGTTGAGTGGGAGAAGAAGCACACTTCTCGCTGAGCAGGGAGCCCGAAGTGAGGTCTAATCCCAGGACCCTGGGATCATGACCTGAGCCGAAGGCAGATGCTTAACGATGGAGCCACCCAGGCCGCCTGCGGCAAGAATCTTTTAATGAAGCTTCTATTTTCCATTGGATAATTTTAAACTCTGTCCGAGAGCACAAAAATAAATAAATAAAATTGAGATACCCTTCAACTACATGGTATCTAAATTGGTAAAAACATTCAAAAGAATTAACTTATTTGACAAATTTACCTTCATATTTGTCCAAGAAAAATTACTATGAATCAAGGCACAAAAACAGTATTTATGAAAATATCGACCTGAAATATTTATTTTATAATACGAATATATAATTAAGAATATTCTCATAAATCAAGCATGTGTTTTTTATTTAGAAAATTATACAATTCACATTAAAATTATATAAGTTAGACTTCAAAAAAGAGTATTTTCCATTTAGCAACATTTTTCTGAGTTTATAAGCACCCCAGCACTTGCAGAGTGAGGA
The DNA here is from genome assembly GCF_002288905.1 of Enhydra lutris kenyoni. Classification (NCBI taxonomy): domain Eukaryota; kingdom Metazoa; phylum Chordata; class Mammalia; order Carnivora; family Mustelidae; genus Enhydra; species Enhydra lutris. The sequence continues at coordinate 7,356,336 of NW_019154095.1, forward strand.
TACTGATAATTCAAAATATTATGGTTTACAAGGGGCTCCTGGGTGGCTCAGTCAGTTAAGCGTCTGCCTCTGGCTCAGGTCATGATCCCAGGGTTCTGGATTGGACCTCACTTCGGGCTCCCTGCTCAGCGGGAAGTGAGCTTCTCCCACTCCCCTTGCTTGTGCTCTCTTCACTCTCTCTACCAAATAAATTACCAAATAGAATCTTTGGGGAAAAAAAAATTATGGTTTACAGAGAAATGCCAGTTGAAGGAGTATTTTGAAGTTAACAACCATATGATAAAATAAACTGTATTTAAAATCAGACCTTCAAATCACTGCCTTAGCCCATTTTCATATATATGGGAATTTATTAGTCAAAAGTGACTTGCAATAAAAAGATTATTAATGACAGTAATATTTCAGGAAAAACAAATAGGTGTCCATATTACCAATGAAACATTATTTAAAATATTTACTTTATCTCATGTTTTTCTAATTTCTATTTTTAAAATATTTTTATGATCTACATTTTATGTAAGTGCAATGATACATGTGTAGGATTTGTAAGTATACACATATGGCAGATACATATGGAAAATATTTTTTATTGATGGGTTGCGTAAAGAGACAATGTGGAGACCAACAGAATATAGAGATTCTCTTCTGAAACTGCCTATGAGACCGAAGAACATGGCTTTGAGAGCTGGTTCTGATTGTTGAGAAATGTCCAATTGTCTCTGGATGTGCAGTAGTGCTCATGGAGCATGGATGAAATAGACAAGGCACGTGGGCTCCACAGTGCATGGGAATGCTACACTCACTACCCACAAATTCCTCATTTTTTTCGTTGCTGGAGGGAAGACAGATTCAGAAAACAGAAGTGTTTCTTATTTTTTCATTAAGTTTTGCACTGTGCTTTATGAGTGTTCCCAAGTGAGCAGATCCTTCTTTCCCAAATCCCGAAAGCTTAGAAGATTCGTACATTGCAAAGAAGTTTGCAATATGCCTTTTAATGACTTAAACTTCCTCATTAACACAATGGTGACTTGGGACAAGAAGGATGGAGTAAATGGAGTGAAATACTACAGTTTTGAAAATGTTACTCTAAAAAAATACATGTATTGGAGAAGTCTTGCCCTAGTGACTTAATATCCTAATGTGTTTACCCAGATTTTTCCCCTATAGTCTATTTGCCCACAAGTAGTGCCTGGATGTATGATTTTGTAACAAGGGTTACAAGTTTGAGAGACCGGCATATTACTCCCCAATTCTGCCACGACCTCCTTCACCCCCCAAAAATAAAAATTTTAATTAAAAATTCATCCAGAAGAGCTTGGGACAAAGGGAAGTATATTTGGAGTATATCTGGATGTCACTTCAGAAGGAAGATGTTTACTGGGAGCTGCAGTAGCCTGGTGAGCTCATGGTGGGCAGCATAGAGAACTGAAAAGGCACCAAGGAAGGCAGCCATAAAAACATGTTTGTTTGCTTGCTTTTCCTATTTGGATTACCACGTGCAATGAGTTAGATTATAAATAAGCATATATAACTCTGATTCACCACATTTTAATGCATGCATTTTTATAGTCCAATTTGACCAAAGAACTCTGATTAATAACAGGCATTTCTATTTAACATCAAACTGAATCATTCCCTTATTAACAGTCTGTATCCTTCATTCATGTGCATGGGTGGGATTGTCTGAGAACACAATTTATTGCACGTTCCGGCCATACTTCCCAGGAGCACTTCTTCCTTCAATGGGTGGCAATGCATGAGGCAGTCGTAGATGAACCTACCCCATGCTGGAAGTCTAAAGCTTATGTAGAATAAAATAACAAACTGTAACTCTCAATAGTTTTAGACCTGTGAGTCAGTAAAAGGAATAAGCCAAATTTTAAAAGCAACCATCTTCCCAGAAATACCAACGAAAATTAAAGATGACAGCCCTATATGACACGGAACCCAACACCAGGCTTCAATTTTAGAATACAAATGATTTTCTTCTGTATTGAGGACACTTTCATAAATAAACATCTTTATACTCTTGAAATCACCTATCTCCATCAAAATATTTTGAAGGCTGACTCCCACTAAGAAACCTCATTAGCTCGTGCTTCCAGAAGCCAGAAGCACCTCAAAGGTCTGGGTGCTTTTCTAAGAGGCCACGGCTCTATCATTCTCTGAAAGGCATAACCCCATCAGCAGGACTCTGTTCTACAAAGATGAATTTAATTACTAAAATACAAATAAAATAACACTGTTCTGCATTTGTAAAATTGTTCCAGCACATACTCATTGGGCAGGGCATATGTTCAATTTGTGATTGGCATCTGGGGGCAGGCAGTATTATAGGACTGAACCCATAACCTCAGGGATCTGTTGCCAACTCCAGGCACTCGGCGTCAGAACTGCTCGGTGTGGGGAAGAAACCTACGTGTCTGGAGTACGGAGGTATTCAGAGAGCAAACACAGTGAGGTCTTTTTTTTCTTTTCAGTTAGCATGACCCATTTATTCTAAAAAAAATAAAAATAAAAATAAAACAACTATGTACAGAGCCTTGGGCATGTGTAAACCACCATATTAGTTAATGCAAATGATACAAAAATAAAACTACAGTACTAGCATCTTCTGCTTCTGTCTTAGTAAGAAGGAGAAGTATATGAACCATAGAAAGCAGAATGTGATAAATGCTTTGGAGATAGAAGCACCCAGTGAGGAGTACAATGGAGATATCAAAGAACAGTAAGGACTATGCTCTCCTCTCTATGTCATGGCCTTGTGCCTATCTTGGGGTCACTGGGGCCAAACAGTGTTTTGAAAGGAAGAGCTAACTCCTGTCTCACGCCTGTCCTCCAGGAACCTACATCTTCTCCACGGATGAAGGCAAACCTAAAGATCAATTAATCTCAACTTCCTTTTCTCTGGCTCTGTTTTCAACATATACAACCATCAACAGTTGTTTTATTTTATTTGACACGCTCTGTGGATTCCAGAGATGAATAATGTCACAGTCATGGGACAGACAGGCAACACTGTGTCACTCTCAACTGAGGCTCTCTTTCTTTTGTAAATAAAAACATCTTGTAAAAATTGTGTGCTTTTTTTGGCCTGTGCTTGAAAACGGCCTTTGCAGTTTCAAAACAAAAATACCAGAGCAGTTTAGTTCTTCATAGCAAAGATGACTTCCATGTAAATATCCCTTTTTCGAAGAGGTTTTTTAGACGAGGCCACAACATCAACAACAAAAAAGCATTACAATAATCTTTAAAAAAAAAAAAAAAAAAACCTTATAAACCTTTCTTCTATTATTTTTGAAAAAGTTGCTGTAGGAACTTATCTTTCTAAGGAGCATTTTGGGTTTTATACAGCTTATTCTATGCACTTTACAAGCTAAATTTAGACAATCATACTCAACTCTGAGTTAAATTTTAAAAGAATCTTTTTTTGCTTGGTGAAGTTTTCTTGAGCCTCAAATGCTGAACCTCATTTTAATCCCTTTGAATTCTTAAGAATAAAAGCTATTCAAATAATTTGAAAACTTCTATCAAGAATCCTGGCACTTTTCCTGCAGATAAAATGGGCATTCCAATTCCTCCCACATAGCAGGCAGGGAAGGCAATACAACTATTTCCTAAACATAGACCTTTCTTTCTCAGTTCATAGTACATAATTTTGGTACAATATATTATCAAATAATTGACACCGATAAACTACTACAAGGTGCCATCTACGAGGTTCCAATAATCAAGTCACAGAACTATCTGAATTAGTTATCCATCATTGTGCTGGCACTTAGCTCTCCTGAGCTAAATTATGAACCAGATTCTTGACACAGGAAATCATTTCTCATTTTAAAAATATTAAAAAATAATAAAATAATAGTAGCAATCAGACTGTCTTGCTATGATAATCATCATCCCAGCCATCAACACCACGGTGAATCTTGCCTGGGCATTTAGATTGAGAAAGGCACAGCTCCACGTAAGTAAGGGTTTCTCCAATCTTAATCCACAACAGCCATTTACGAGGTAATCACTATTACTGTGCTCCTTTTACAGATAAGAAAACTGAGGCAAAGAGAAATATTGAACAAATACTGGCTACCGTAACCACTACTGAAGCCTGAGCTTAGGTTGCTGTGAGGATTAAGACTGCTTCTATCCTTCCTCTGCTCACAGAAAACAGGGATCCCAGATAAAATATAAGATGTCTTGTTGAATTTTAATTTTAGATAAAAAGGAAATAATATTTTATATATTATAATGGAGATATAATATATAATATCTTCATTACAACTATATCACATATGATATTTGAGACTTATTTATACTAAATAAATTTACCTGAAATTCAGCTAAATCTGGCAACCCTAAATTAGCAATTTATAAGACCCTTCTAACCTCAACCCAGATTCTATGCCTGATATTTGAATAATCAATATGTACAATATATATACACAAATTATTATATAAACACACATAGTTGAACAGTAATAGTTTTGAATATTCTACTTTAAGAGTGTTAAAGTTCTGATAATCGTTTCCAAATCTCACTGAGCACTTACAGTGTGTCTGACATATTCTTAGTGCTTTACCTGTCTTAATGCATGTAAGTGGCACAACAACCCTGTGATGCAGGTATCAAATGGATCCCATTTTTACTAATAAAGAAACTGATGTGTGGAAAATGCTAAGGTCTGAATGGTTGTGTGCCCCCAAAATTCGTATGTTGAAATCCTAACTCTCAAGGTGATACGTTATTATTATGGGGTAGTTAGGAAGCGGGGCCTTTGTGAGGTGATTAGGTCATGAGAGTAGAACCTCATGGAAGGGATTAGTGCTCTTATAAATGGAACAACACAACGCTTCTTAGACCCTGCTACCACATGAGGACACACAGTGGGAGGTCGACAGTCTGCAACTCAGAAGATGACCTTCACCAGAACGCAGCCATGCTGCTGCCTTCATCTAGGACATCTCAGTCTCCAGATCTGTGAGAAAGAAGTTTCTGTTGCCTATAAACTACCCTGCCAGGGGTATTTTGTTATAGTATCCCAAACAAACTAAGATGGGGAGGTTATATACTCCGGGTAAAAGCGCAGGACAAGTAGCAGTGCTTGAGCCCAGGCGGTGGGCTGCAGACGCCCTGCTCCAAATTGCTATTCTATACAGAATAACAGCCAGAGGGACAGACGCTGACCAAAGCGCAGAGTTGTCTAAATGTCGACTACCATAACAGACAAACGTTGATGAGGGCTCAAGGAAATCAGTAGAGACCGTAGAAGGGTCATATCCCAGCACTAGGGCTCAACTAGTCCTAGACTAAAGACAACTATGAATAAGCCTTAAGAGAATCATAAGAGCAAGCCTAGATGGATCGAGCTGACTTGCAGGTAACCAGCTTCCCGCTGAAATAAACGCCAGCACTCATCACAGACAACGTCCGAACACTGCCTCTCACACCCAGTGAACACTCCTCAGAGTGAAAACCAATCCGTCAGCAGAACAGATCCTCCGTCAGAAGAGCGAGGGATCCTGAATTAGCAAACAAGGCCTTTAGAACAGCTATAATAACCATGCTAAAGGATGTAAAGAAACAAAGAGAACTTCTAGACAAAAAAAGAGTATAAAATCTGAAAAAAATAATGTCCTTTGGATGGACCCAATAGCCTGGTCTACTATGAAGTAGTAGAAACCGTGAAAAGTACAGAAAGACAAGGGAAAAAAAAAATCTCAGTGACTGCCGGGACAGTTTAATATAGGTGTAGGTAGAGTCTGAGAGAAAAAGAGATTAGGTAAGACAGACAAAGCTTTTCCAGGAAGCAATGTCTAAAATTTCCCCCAATTTAATAAAATCTCTGAATCTACTATCTCAACAGACATCATAAACTCAAGGTGTATAACCACAGAGAAAACCACTCCAAAGTGCATCCTAATCAAACTGATAAAAACAGTTGATAAAAAGAAAATCGTAAAAGCAACCAGAGAGGAAAGACACATGACTTATAGAGAAAGACAAATGAGACCTTCATACTTCTCACTGAATATAAAACAATCCAAAAGACACAGAACACTATTTTTAAAGTGCTGGGGGAAAACTGTCAACCTCAAACTCCATGTCCAGGCAACATAACTTCAGGAATAAAGGGAAATGCAGAGTTTCTCATATAAGCTAAAGCTTAGAGAATCCACTTCTAGCAGAACCGCTACCAAAAAAGAAAAGGTAATTCTTCAGCAAAACAAAAATAATACTAGAGAGAAGTCAGGTCTACATAAAGGACAGGAGAGTACCAGAAATGGTAACTATGTAGGTATACTTTAATGGCGTTTTTAAATTTTTCAAACCTTTTTTTGGATAATAGTTGAAAACAAAAATTACAGCAAAGTATTTCAGATTTACAACATATATAGAAGTAAAATATATAACAATAGTATACAGAAAGGAAGGTGAAATAGTACACTATTTTAAGGTTATTACACTGCATGAAAGTAAATTATACTTTCAAAGTATGTAAAAAGTAAATATTAAGAAAATTTTGAATAGTTTTAAATTTAAATTAAACATTTAAATTTAAATCAAAAAAATTAAATATTACTTTACATGAAAGTAAATTATAATAAGTTGAAGTGTGTATTGTTAATTCTAATTGAACCCTGTGCAAATACTAAAAAACAAAAAATGAAGTATAGTTGATTAGCCAACTAAAGGAATAGTAAAAATACTCAACCCAAAAGAAGCCAGGAAAAACTAAGTAATGAACAAAAAACAGATGGAACATATAGAAAATAAATAAGAAGAAAGATTTAAACCCACCCCTGCTGTGAATTATAATATGTTCATGGTCTAAATCCTGCTGACAAAATGTGGATTGTCAGACTGGATAAAAAAGCAATGCTTTTTTCAACTGCATGCTTTTTATAAGATATATACTTAGCTATAAAGGAAGAAATAAGGTTAAAAGAAAAAGAGTGGGGGCGCCTGGGTGGCTCAGCGGGTTAAAGCCTCTGCCTTCAGCTCGGGTCATGATCTCAGGGTCCTGGGATTGAGCCCTGCGTCCGGCTCTCTGCTCAGCAGGGAGCCTGCTTCCCCCTCTCTCTCTGCCTTCCTTTCTGCCTACTTGTAATCTCTGTCTGTCAAATAAATAAATAAATAATCTTTTAAAAAAAAAAGGGGCAAAAGATTGGAAAAGATATACCATGCAAGTACTAACCACAAGAAAACCAAAAAGTCCACTAAAAATGGGTAAAGGAAAAGGCAATGCAAAAAATAATATATGCAAGTGAACAATCAGGTCAAGAAAGATGTTCATCTCCAGTCTTCACAGAAATGCACATTAAGACTATAATAAGACACCACTACAGACCTTCTAAATGATTAAAATCAATGTGGACAGTATCTAGTCCCAGTGAGGACGGGGATAACACTAAGTCCCATAAACTGCTGCTGGGAATGCGACATGGTACAACTCGGGAAAACAGTGTCACAGTTTCTTACAAAGTTAAACAGGCATCTGCCATAGGACTCAGCAATGACACTCCTGGGCAGTTAGCGAAGAAAACTGAAAAATCTCCGTCCACACAAAGAGTTGTATGCAATGTTCTTAGTTGTTTTATTTTCTTTAAAGAGTCCCAAACTGAAAACAACCCAAATGTCCATCAACAGGTGAAGGATAAGCAAGTTTTAAGTTGGTACAACGGGATACTATTTAGCATGTTAAAATAAAAAATGGACTACTGGTACACACAGTCGCATGCAGGAACCTCTGAAGCTTGATGCTGAGGGAAAGAAGCCAGAAGCAAAGTGGTACGTTCATTTCCATTAAATTCTACAGCAGGCAAAACTAACCCATGGTGGCAAAAGCAGGTCAGTGATGCCCTGAGGGGAAGGGTGATGACGCGAAGAGTACAAGTGAGGTTTCTGAGGGCCGGTGGTCCCTACACTGGTTTGGCATTTGTCGGAAGCCATTGAACTCTACACTTGAAATGAGTGCACTCTATCACAGGTAAAATTTTCCTCCATAAAACTGATTCTTTAAATGTTAATTTTACAGCTTTTACTCTCTTTCATAAACCAGTGATTTCCAAACTTGAATCAATCAACACCTGAGAAAAATAGGGTGATAGCCATGAATCCAGGAAACCATCGATACACCCGATTTTGGCTACAGCTCAAATAAAGCAATAATTTGTGACAACGGAAACTAAATTGTTTCCTGAATTTGAGGTTGTAGTGACTGGAATCCCGAAAACATCCCCTAAATCTTGAAGACATAGGAGAAATTACCTAGACCATATCCATCTCAATAAATGTCAGCATCATAATTTTCAAAAGATACTGTTCAAACATGAAAATGTATAATGTTTGAGGGCATATTGCCAGTGTTTTGGTTTTGGTTCTAAAATTTATGGAGTTTTGTTTGAAATTAACTAGGTCAATAAAAGTAATAATAAAAAAGAAAATTAACTTCCTATAAATGCCTCCAGATACCCTTTCACATAACAGCAAGGCAATAAAACCATCACATTTATTTTCTTTCCACTTATAATTCTGTAGCTGTCATTTATGCCTCCGGGCCTATTTACAAATTGTGTAACAAACTGCTTCATACCGACTGTTAGCTATCCAGTGTAGTCCCATTTTTTAGACTGCTGCTACACCTACCCCTCTGTGTGTATGTATCCTTTAAAACAATAATGAGAAATACAAATTAATGCTCAAATCCTCCTCTCATGCTCCAAGATCACAATCAAGCATAAAATTACAAAGCAGAGATTAAAAACTTCTTAAGGAAATCATCATCTCTCAATCCCATTTAATTTCACATGTATTTCTTGATTACCTTAATGATCATGACATGATTACTAAAACACCTGCTGTGTTAGGCACTGTGCTCAGCGGACACTACAGAACACAGTGATGAGCTTTTGTTTTGAGTTCCAGTAGCGAAATCGACTCTTCGGGCAGCCTGGCATTAACTCACTGTTCATTAACCTGGGCTACAGACACAGAAAAGCCTGGAGTTCACCTTCCCACCTCTATGCCTCATTCTCTTTGGGGGTGAACCCCTTTGATCAGCTTTATTTGGCTATTTATCACAGCCCTCAGGAATTCCTCAAATATATAGACCCTCGCTGTACAGAAAAAAGTTACCCTCAAATATTAAAGCATCTGTTGTACATTCTCTGTTTTTTCTTCTGCCATGCCAAAGCCTTTAAGAAATCTGGAATTCTAAAACCACTGTCCGGGAAATGAAATACTCACTTAGAGAAATAAGGATTTTTTAAATCCCCGTTTAAATACCAACAAACTAGGGGCTCCTGGATAGCTCAGTCACTTAAGCAGCCAACTCCTGATTCCTGCTCAGGTCATGATCTCAAGGTCCTGGGATGGGGCCCTGCACCAGGCTCCCCGCTCCGCAGGGAGTCTGCTTGAGATCTCTGTCCCTCTACCTCTGCTCCTTCCCCTTCGTGCACTCTCTCTAAAAATAAGTAAATAAATCTTTATAAATATGAACAAATTAAAAAGGAATATATATATATATATAACCAAGAAAAACATAAAACATGAACTATATTTAATATGAGGAATAAAATGACTTGAATAAATTCATATTCATGAATTCGAGTACTAATTAATATAAAAACCTCAGTTCTCCCCCTAATTTGTCTAGCAAGTCAGTAAAACACAGTGAAAATTTTATAATAGTCTCAGTTTTGTAAAACATAGTGAGCAAATCCAAAGTTGATCTTGGAGAGTGGATGTGCTAGACACACTGAAAAAGTACAGTGTTGCTGATTTGATAAAATTAAGTTCAGAAACATTCTTTACAGTACACATTTTCAAGTTTTTTAGTTTATTATATGAGGTATAACTGGCATGTAACATTATACTAGTAATGTTAATATATAATATAATATAATATAATATAATAACATAATGACTTGGCATTTGTACACACTGCAAAATAACCACAAATCTAGTTACCATCCATCACCATAAACAGCTAACTTCTAGGATTTACTCTCTTGACAACTTTCAGGCATGCTCTCCAATACTGCTGACTACAGTCCCATGCTGTACATTGCATACCTAAGACTTACTCATTTTATAACTGAAATGTGTACCTCTTGGAGACGCTCTTTGTTGAGTTTTTATCATTAATTAATGTTGAATTTTGTCAAATGCTTTCTCTGCATCTACTGAGAGAATCATATAATGTTTACCCTTCATTTTGTTAATGGGGTATATCATGTTGATTGACTTACAGATGGTAAGTCAATCCTGGGCACCCCTGGGCTATGGTCATGATCCTTTTAATGTACTGCTGAATTTCATTTGGACTATTTGACTGAGGATTTTAGCATTAGTGTTCATCAGGGATACTGCCCTATAATTTTCTTGGTGATGTCCTTTAAAAGAAGAATCTTGGGGCACCTGGGTGGTTCAGTTGGTTAAGCATCTGTCTTCAGCTCAGGTCATGATCTCAGAGTCCTGGGATCCAGCTCAGGCTTAGTAGGGAGTCTGCTTCTCTTCCCCTCTGCCCCTCCCCTCACGCGTGCTTTCTCTCTCTCTCAAATAAACAGTCTTTAAAAATAAAAAATAAAAGAAGAATCTCAGTTCCTTACAGCTATTTGGGTCTCCTGGAGGTAAGCCCACTAGCTTTCTAAGCCAGACATCTCGGGTGCTCATCTCTCCAATGCAGATTCCAATATCTGGGTGCCTGATGTGGGGCACTAGCCCCTCCCTCCTCCAGGAAAAACTCCAGGTTGTGAGATCCCTCCTGCTTATGAGTTGCCACACCAAAAGTGGGGTTTTTAGCATGACCACATCTCTGCCTTTTATCCCTTGTTGTACAGGAAGAGTTCAGTGAGTTTTCAGTTCTTTTTTAGAGGGAACTGTTCCATAAGTGTCTATAGATCTTGTGTGTCCATAGGCAGAAGTGAGTTCAGGACCCTCCTATGTCACCATCTTTGACCACCTCCCATCAAATCCTAAAATTAGTGCACCATGAAGTACTACATAATAAACTGAATGGGAAATACTGGCCAACATTTGGTAAAAAATAAATACATTTCTATTTCCCAACAAAATAAAAATAAATTCCATGCATGCCTCTCCTTCATTGCACTTATCTCAACTTGTAATCTTAGTCACTAAAGTGCTTATCTCAATAGCATCCTCAGGACACTAATACCCATTGACTGCAGGGCTCATGCTGGATTAGCTCCACACGGCATCCCAGCACAGGACAGAGATCTCAGCAGTCAGCAGGTACTCAAGGGTATTTGATGAATTAATAACTTAAGTAGCTAAATGTTAAAATATATATTAAGAAATCTAGGAAAATATATAAAAGAGTATTTCAAAACCCTGGGATATAGATGGATAATCTAACAAGACATAAAACCAGAAACAATACAGAAAAAAAAATTTTTAGTAACATAAAAATTTAAAACATCTATAAAGTAAATTTGCCATAAATTTAAAAGATAAGAAAATTGAGAGAAATTGCTTGCTATGTTATATTAGGCAAGGAATGATTACCTAAATGCATTTAGAACAATAAATAAATATTTAAAAAGACAAGCAGGGGGGCCTGGGTGGCTCAGTTGGTTGAGCAACTGCCTTCGGCCCGGGTCATGATCCCGGAGTCCCAGGATTGAGTCCCACAGTCAGCTTCTCCTGCTGACCTCTCTAGTCTCTCTCATGCTCTCTCTCTCTCAAATAAATAAAATCTTAAAATCTTAAAAAATCTTAAAATCTTAAAAAATCTTTAAAATCTTAAAAAAATAAAGATAAAAAAGACAAGCAATGTAACACTAAAATAATGGAAGGATCTGAACACATAAGTCACAGAAAATAAATATGAGTACCTAGGAATACGTGAAAAGATGGTCAATTTCACTCAGTATCAAACAAATTTACATTAGAGGATAACTTTCATTCTATACTCATAATTAAGATTCATGATTTACAGCATTGCCAAGAGTACAAGACAACAAAACCATTATCCACTTTTAGTGGAATTAAAAATGGAAATAGCCTTAAGGGAAGCAACAAATCAAAATATTAAAATTATAAATGTGCATGTTCTTTGATTTAGCAATTCTATTTTAGACGTGTAATCTACATAAATCCTAACTTCTATGCACTCAAGGGCAAACTCTGTATTATAGCATAATAAAAATTTTTGTAAATAACAAAAAAGAATCAATCTGAATATTCCTGAATTAAATACATAATTTATATATCTAATACAGGTATATGCAGCCTTTTATTGCAAATACATTTGTCTATATACGTACCTCTGTGGAAAAACTTAATGAAAAAAAAAAATAAAAACAAGCTACTGAACAGCTTGCAAAGTATGACCCAATTCATGTTACAAAATTATACAAATGTGCCTGACACACACAAATGGACAAGATAAGTACACAGTACTTAAAACATTTGTTTAATAAATGAATAATTGATCCAATATAAAGAAAACTAAAAGTATTCCACATATTGATAATACTGATTGCCTATGGACTGGGAATCAAAATGGAGAAAGGTTAAGTGTGTGGAGATATGAAGGGGAATGCCACATTTTATATGTTGACTTACACTTTTTAAAAAGGATTTTTGAGGGTTCCCCTTTCTCCACATCCCCTCCAACACATGTTGTTTCCTGTCTTGCTAATTTTGGCCATTCTAACTGGTGTAAGGTGGTATCTCAATGTGGTTTTAATTTGAATCTCCCTGATGGCTAGTGATGATGAACATTTTTTCATGTGTCTGATAGCCATTTGTGTGTCTTCACTGGAGAAGTGTCTGTTCATATCTTCTGCCCATTTTTTGATATGATTATCTGTTTTGTGTGTGTTGAGTTTGAGAAGTTCTTTATTTAAAATTAATTTAAATTAAAATTTAAAGAAAGTGATCTATTAGAAAGTAAATCCTGTAGGGGCACCTGGGTAGCTCAGTCAGTTGAGCGTGTGCCTTTGGCTCAGATCATGATCCCAGATTCCTAGGATAGAGCCCCACGTCGGATTCCCCATTCAGCATGCACTCTGCTTCTCCCTCTATGCCTCCCCCCAACTCCTGCTCTCTCATTCTCTCTCCCTCTCAAATAAATAAATAAAATCTTAAAAAAAAAAAAAAAAAAAGAAAGAAAATTGTCCTCATAAAAGCACTAAGTCCAGGGCAAAGCCATGCTAAAAGAATAAGCTAATTTTTTTTTTAAGATTTTATTTATTTATTTGACAGGCAGAGATCACAAGTAGGCAGAGAGGCAGGCAGAGAGAGAGGAGGAAGCAGGCTCCCCGCTGAGCAGAGAGCCCGATGTGGGGCTTGATCCCAGGATCCTGAGATCATGACCTGAGCTGAAGGCAGAGGTTTTAACCCACTCAGCCACCCAGGCGCCCCAAATAAGCTAATCTTTACAATGAAAAATTGCATCTACATTTACAAGTGCCACTTAGATCAAAACACGAAATCATATAATGTAATTGATTTAGTCCACAAGTGACTCTGAATCAACCAATTTAATTTTAAAATTGTTAATAAACTACTTACATATATGTGATCTCAAATGAATGGATAACATAGAGTCTGGGTTTCATCTTTTCACACTTCAGGTTAACCCTAGATCCTTTTATTTTAAAAGATTCATTTTTGTTTTTATTTTAAACATACCTATTAACAATTACTTTGCAGGTAAATGGACTAAAATGGTCCAGTCAAAAGACATGGATGACAGAATGGATGGAAAAACGAGACCCATCCATATGCTGCCCACAAAAGATTCATTTTAGACCTGACACCTACAGATTGAAAATGAAGGGATAGAGAAACATGCAAATGGATGTCAAAAGAAAGCCAGAATAGCAATACTTATATTGGACAAAGAGACTTTAAAACAGCCTGTAGGGGCACCTGTGTGTCTCAGTGGGTTAAGTATCAGCCTTTGGCTCAGATCGTGATCCCAGGGCCCCACACTGGGCTCTCTGCTCAGTGGGGAGTTTGCTTCTTCCTCTCCCTCTGCTTGCTGCTATGCCTACTTGTGCTCTTTCTCCCTCTGTCAAATAAATAAATAAAATCTTAAAAAAATATAAAAATAGACTATATCAAGAGACAGAGAAGGACACTATGTAGTAAGAAAGGGGAAAGTCCAACAAGAGGATATAACAATTATAAATATTTATGCACCCAACATAAGAGCACCCAAATACATAAAACAATCAATAGCAAACATAAAGGAACTAATTCATAGTATTACAATAATAGCACGGGACTTTAACACTCCACTTACATTGATGGACAGATCATCCAAACAATCAACAAGGAAACTGTGGCTTTAAATGACACACTGGACCAGAAATCTTTAAGAGACAATTCAGAACATTCAATCCTAAAATAGCAGCATACGCATTCTTTTCAAGTGCACATGGAACATTTTCCAGAACTGATCACATATTAGGCCACTAAACAAGTTTCAACAAATTAAAAAAAAAATCAAAGTCATATCATGCATCTATTCTTTTTTTTTTTTAAAGATTTTTATTTATTTATTTGACAGAGAGATCACAAGCAGGCAGAGAGGCAGGCAGAGAGACAGGAGGAAGCAGGCTCCCCGCTGAGCAGGGAGCCCGATGCGGGGCTCAATCCCAGGACTCTGAGATCATGACCCAAGCCGAAGGAAGCGGCTTAACCCACTGAGCCACCCAGGCGCCCCTCATGCATCTATTCTGACCACAACATTATGAAACTAGAAGCCAGCTACAAGAAAAAATCTGGAAAGACAACAAATACATGGAGGTTAAATAACATGCTACTAAACAATGAATGGGTCAACCAAGGAATTAAAGAAGAAATCAAAAATTACATGAAAATGAAAACACAATGTTCCAAAACCTTTGGAATACAGCAAAAGTGGTTTTAAGAGGGAAGTTTATATCAATACAGGCTACCTCAAGAAGCAAAAAAATCACAAAAAACAACCTAACCTTATACCTAAAGGAGCTAGAAAAAGAAAAATAAATGAGATTATGCAGAGTGAAGTAAGTCAAGCAGAAAGAGCCAATTATAATATGGTTTCATTTATTTGTGGAGCATAAGAAATAACATGGAGGACATGGGGAGATGGAGAGGAGAAGGGAGTTGAGGGAAATTGGAAGGGGAGATGAACCATGAGAGACTATGGACTCTGAGAAACAATCTGGGTTTTGAAGGGGCAGGGGGTGGGAAGGTGGGTGAGCCTGGTGGTGGGTATTATGGAGGGCACATACTGCATGGAGCACTGGGTGTGATGCATAAACAATGAATTCTGGTACACTGAAAAGAAATTTAAAAAAAATTTTTTTTAAAAGAATAAACGAAACCCAAACCCAGTAAAAGAAAGAAATAATAAAGATTAGAGCAGAAATAAATGATATAGAAACTAAAAAACCAGTAGAACAGATCAATGAAGCCAGGAGCCAGTTCCTTGAAGTGATCAACAAAATTAATAAACCCCTAGCAAGACTCATTTAAAAAAAAAAGAGAGAACAAAATAAACAAAATTACTAACGAAAGAGGAGAAATAAAACCAACACCATAGAAATACAAACGGCTGTAACAGAATATATGAAAACCTATATGCCAACAAACTGGACAACTTAGGAGAAATGGATTAATTCCTAGAAACATATAAGTTAGCAACACTAAAGAAGAAAGAATTAGAAAACTTGAACACAACAATCACAGCAATGAAACTGAGTAAGTAATCAAAAAAGTCTCCCAAAACCAAAGTCCAGGACTAGATGGCTTCCCAGGTGAATTTTCCCAAACATTTAAAGAAGCATTAATATCTATTCTTCCCAAATTATTCCAAAAAATACAAGAAGGAAAACTTCCAAACTTATTCTATGAGGCCAGTATCACCCTGATACTAAAATGAGATAAAGACACCACACACAAAAAAGAACTATACAACATTATCTCTCATGAATAGAGATGCAAAAGTCCTTTACAAAATATTAGCAACCCAGATCCAACAATATATTTTAAAAAATCATACACCATGATCTCAAGTGGGATTTATTCCCAGGATGTAAGGGTGGTTTAATATTCACAAAAGCAATCACATCAGAAAGAGATACATCACATCAGAAAGAGAAAGTATAAAAACTATATGATACATCATATACATGTGATACATCACATCAGAAAGAGAAAGTATAAAAACTATATGATCGGGAGTAGCGGGCTGAGATAACATCAGGTCTCAGGAGTTCAGCTAGATAGTTATCAAAACATTCCAAACACCTACATATCCAACAGGACATCGAAGAGAACAAGAGCAGCAATTCTAGAAACAAAATCGACCACTTTCTTAAAGGTAGGATGTGCAAAGAAGTGAATCCGATGAGACAGGAAGATAGACCATGGTGGGGAGGGGGCTCCTGGCAAGCGGCAGAGCAGCGGAGCACAAAATCAGAACTTTTAGAAGTCTGCTCCACTGAGGGACATTGTTCCAGAGGCTAAGCAGGGGTGGAGCCCTCGTGGGGACAGCGTGGTCTCAGGTCCCACGGGGTCACAGAAGGATCGGGGGTATCTGAGTGTCACAGAGCTCACAGGTATTAGAGCTGAGAAGCCCGCTATAGAGACAGAGCCGAGAAGTGAACTCTCAGCTCGGGCTTGCCTTAACCTGTGATCCATGGCACAGTCAGACCACTGCTCTTTGAGCCGGGACTCCACAAGTGGCAGATTGGGGAAGACCTCCCCTGGAAGAGCGGCAGGGATCTGCTGGGTTTGGAGACTCCAAACGGGTCTGTGTGCCAGAGACAGAAATGCTCAGTCACAGGCCAAGGGAGCTCAGAGCCTGGCCGGAGACCAGGGAGACGGGAGTGATTGATGGCTTTTCTTGAAGGGCGCATTGAGGAGTGGAGCCCCAGATGTCAGATCCTCTGGGAGAGAGACTGGAAGGCCGCCATTTTCATTCCTGTCCTCCAGAACTCTACCGAAAGCTTCGGGGAACAAAATCTCCCGAGAGCAACCGAGCAGATTACTTAGCCCAGCCCCTGGCAAGGGTGGTGCAATTCTGCCTGGGCAAAGACACCTAAGAATCACTACAATAGGCCCCTCCCCCAGAAGATAAGCAAGAAATCCAGCCAAGACCAAGCTCACTGATCAAGGAAAACAGCGGAATTCCAGAGGAGGGGAAAGCAAAGTGTGGATTCATGGCTTTCTCCCCATGATTCTTTAGTCTTGCAAAGTAAAGTTTTTTAGTTTTATTTTTTTTCTTATTCTAATTTTTTTAACTTTTATTCTTTCCTCTTTTAACGTTTTTAAACTAGTTTATCTTAACAATAGCTTTCTTAAAAAAATCTTTTGAACCTTTATTATTATAGTTATATTTTACCCTTCATTGTATATTATCTTTTGTATACACATAGGCCTTTTTTTATAAAAAATTCTGGGATACAACTTCCTCTAATAGATCAAAATATACCCTAAATCTAGAACAGGGCTTTGTACTAGTCTTCAGACTGAGCAAATTCTCTCCACCTTCTTTTTCTTTCTTTTCCCAACCAACTTATCTTATCAACTCCTTTTTTAGAATTTTTTTAAAATTTTCATCTTTACAGTCATACTCATTCCTTCATCATATTTACCCTTATTTGTGTGTGTGTGTATGTTTTTCTTTCTTTTTTTTTTAATTTTATTTATTTGATAGAGACACAGCAAGAAAGGCAATTCAAGCAGAGGGAGTGGGAGAGGGAGAAGCAGACTCCCCACTGAGCAGGGAGCCTGATGCAGGGCTTGATCCGAGGACCCTCGAGCCAAAGACAGATGCTTAACAACAGCCATCCGGACACCCCTAAGTTTTTCTTTCTTTAAAATTTTGGGAGGTAGTTTCTTCTAAGAGACCAAAATACACCCAAAATCAAGTGGGTGGCTCTGTTCTATTCACCAGTCTAATATATATATATTTTTTAATTTTTAATTCTTTTTAAACTTCTTTTTACCCTTCGTCTCCCCACGATATGGGGTCTCTTCTGATTTGGTTAAGGCACATTTTGGGGGGGGGTCTTTGCCACCCTTTTAGTATTTTATTCTCTCCTTCATATATTCTTATCTGGATAAAATGACAAGGCAGACAAACTCGAAACAAAAAAAAGAACAAGAGGCAGTACTGAAGGCTAGGGACCTAATCAATAAGGACATTGATAACATGTCAGATCCAGAGTTCAGAATGACGATTCTCAAGGTGCTAGCTGGGCTAAAAAAAAGGCATGGAAGATATTAGAAAAACCCTGTCTGGCGAAATAAAAGCCCTTTCTGGAGAAATAAAAAAACTAAAATCTAACCACGCTGAAATAAAAAAAGCTATTAATGAGGTGCAATCTTACTGAGGCTCTTACTGCTAAGATAAATGAGGCAGAAGAGAGAATTAGTGCTATAGAAGACCAAATGACAGAGAATAAAGAAGTTGAGCAAAAGAGAGACAAACAACTACTGGACCACAAGAGTAGAATTTGAGAGATAAGTGATACCATAAGATTAAACAATATTAGAAAAATTGGGATTCCAGAAGAAAAAGAAAGTGAGAGGGGGACAGAAGATATACTGAAGCAAATTATAGTAGAGAATTTCCCTAATATGGCAAAGGGAACAAGCATCAAAATCCAGGAGGCGCAGAGAGTCCCCCTCAAAATCAATAAGAATAGGTCCACACTCCATCATCTAATAGTAAAATTTACTAGTCTTAGTGGCAAAGAGAAAATCCTCAAAGTAGTCCAGAACAAAAAGTCTGTAACATTTAATGGTAAAAATATTAGATTGGCAGCAGACTTATCCACAGAGACCTGACAAGCCAGAAAGAACTGGCACTAAATGAGAAAACATGCAGCCAAGAATACTGTATCCAGCTAGGCTATCATTGAAAATAGAAGGAGAGGTAAAAAGCTTCCAGGACAAACAAAAACTATAAGGATTTGTAAACACCAAACCAGCTCTACAGGAAATATTGAAAGAGGTCCTCTAAGCAAAGAGAGAGCCTAAAAGTAATAGACTGGAAAGGAACAGAGACAATATACAGTAACAGTCACCTTACAGGCAATACAATGGCACTAAATTCGTATCTCTCTATAGTTACCCTGGATGTAAATGGGCTAAATGCCCCCAATCAAAAGACACAGGGTATCAGAATGGATTAAAAAAAAAAAAAACAAAAAACCATCAACATGCTGTCTACAACAAACTCATTTTAGACCCCAAAATACCTCCAGATTTAAAGTGAGGGGGCGGAAAACAATTTACCATGCTACTGGACATCAAAAGAAAGCTGGGGTGGCAATCCTTATATCAGATAAATTAGATTTTAAGCCAAAGGCTATAATAAGAGATGAGGAAAGTCACTATATTATACTCAAAGGGTCGGTCCAACAAGAAGATCTAACACTTTTAAATATCTATGCCCCTAACATGGGAGCAGCCAACTATATAAACCAATAATAACAAAACCAAAGAAACACTTTGACAATAATACAATAATAGTAGGGGACTTTAACACTCCCCTCACTGAAATGGACAGATCATCCAAGCAAAAGATCAACAAGGAAATAAAGGCTTTAAATGACACACTGGACCACATGAACATCACAGATATATTCAAAACATTCCATCCCAAAGCAACAGAATACAGATTCTTCTCTAGTGCACATGGAACTTTCTCTGGAACAGATCACATCCTGGGTCACAAATCAGGTCTCAACTGGTACCAAAAGATTGGGATCATTCCCTGCATATTTTCAGACCATAATGTTCTGAAACTAGAACTCAATCACAAGAGTAATGTTGGAAAGAACCCCAATACGTGGGGGCTAAAGAGCATCCTACTAAAGAATGAATGCGTCAGGGGCGCCTGGGTGGCTCAGTGTTAAGCCGCTGCCTTCGGCTCAGGTCATGATCTCAGGGTCCTGGGATCGAGTCCCGCGTCGGGCTCTCTGCTCAGCAGGGAGCCTGCTTCCCTCTCTCTCTCTGCCTGCTTCTCTGTCTACTTGTGATCTCTCTCTGTCAAATAAATAAATAAAACCTTAAAAAAAAAAAAAAAAGAATGAATGCGTCGACCAGGAAATTAAAGCAGAATTGAGAAAATTCATGGAAACAAATGATAATGAAAACACAACTGTTCAAAATCTGTGGGACACAGCAAAGGCAGTCCTGAGAGGAAAATATATAGCGATACAAGCCTTTCTCAAGAAACAAGAAAGGTCTTAAATACACAACCCAACCCTACACCTAAAGGAGCTGGAGAAAGAACAGCAAAGAAAGCCTATACCCAGCAGGAAAAGAGAAAAAATAAAGATCAGAGCAGAAATCAATGAAATAGAAACCAAAAAAAACACAACAGAACAAATCAACAAAACTAGGAGCTGGTTCTTTGAAAGAATAAGATTGATAAAACCCTGGCCATACTTAGCAAAAAAAAAAAAAAGAGAAAGGACCCAAATAAAATCATGAATGGAAGAGGAGAGATCACAACCAACACCAAAGAAATACAAACAATTATAAGAACATATTATGAGCAACTATACGCCAGCAAGTTTGACAATCTGGAAGAAATGGATGCATGCCTAGAGATGTATAAACTACCAAAACTGAACCAGGAAGAAATAGAAAACCTGAACAGACCCATAACTAGTAAGGAGATGGAAGCAGTCATCAAAAATCTCCCAAGAGGGGTGCCTGGGTGGCTCAGTGGGTTCGGGCCTCTACCTTCGGCTCAGGTCATGATTCCAGGGTCCTGGGATCAAGCCCCGCATTGGGCTTGCTGCTCGGCAGGGAGCCTGCTTCCCTCTCTCTCTCTGTCTGCCTCTCTGCCTACTTGTGATCTCTGTCAAATAAATAAATAATATCTTTAAAAAAAATTTTCCCAACAAATAAGAGCCCAGGGCCAGACGGCTTCCCAGGGGAATTCTACCACACACTTAAAGAATTCGTATTCTCCTGAAACTGTTCCAAAAAACAGAAATGGAAGGAAAACTTCCAAAAAATAAAAGGCATCCAAATCAGCAAAGTAGTAGTAAAACTCGCTCTCTTTGCAGATGATATGATACTTTCTGTGGAAAACCCAAAAGACTGCACTTCAAAACTACTAGAACTCATACAGAAATTCAGTAAAGTGTCAGGATATAAAATAAATGCACAGAAATCAGTTGCATTTCTATACACCAACAGCAGGACAGAAGAAAGAGAAATCAAGGAGTTGATCCCATTTCCAATTGCACCCAAAACCATAAGATACCTAGGAATAAACCTAACCGAAGAGGCAAAGAATCTATACTCAGAAAAGTATAAAGTACTCATGAAAGAAATTGAGGATGACACATGAAATCGAAAAATGTTCCATGCTCATGGATTGGAAGAACAAGTATTGTGAAAATGTCTATGCTACCTAAAGCAATCTACACATTTAATGCAATCCCTATCAAAATACCATCCATTTTTTTTTTCCAAAGAAATGGAACAAATAATCCTAAAATTTATACGGAACCAGAAAAGACCTCGAATAGACAGAGGAATGTTGAAAAAGAAAGCCAAAGTTGGTGGCATCACAATTCCAGACTTCAAGCTCTATTACAAAGCTGTCATCATCAAGGCAGTATGGCACTGGCACAAAAACAGACACACAGATCAATGGAACAGAACAGGGAGCTCAGAAATAGAATCTATTGTCAACTAAACTTTGACAAAGTAGAAAAGAATGTCCAATGGAAAAAAGACAGTCTCTTCAACAAATGGTGTTGGAAAATTGGACAGCCACATACAGAAAAATGAAACTGGACCATTTCCTTATACCACACACAAAAACAGACTCCAAATGGAGGAAAGACCTCAATGTGAGAAAGGAATCCATCAAAATCCTTGAGGAGAACACAGGCAGCAACCTCTTTGACCTCAGCCGCAGCAACTTCTTCCTAGAAACATCACCAAAGGCAAGCGAAGCAAGGGCATGAATGAACTATTGGGACTTCAACAAGATCAAAAGCTTTTGCACAGCAAAGGAAACAGTCAACAAAATCAAAAGACAACTGACAGAATGAGAGAAGATATTTGCAAATGGCATATCAGATAAAGGGCTAGTATCCAAAACCTATAAAGAAATTATCAAACTCAACACCCAAAGAACAAATAATCCAATCAAGAAATGGGCAGAGGACATGAACAGATATTTCTGCAAAGAACATATCCAGATGGCCAATAGACACATGAAAAAGTGCTCCACATCACTCGGCATCAGGGAAATACAAATCAATTTTGGTATATGTGCTGCCGAAGCGAGCACAGGGAAATACAAATCAAAACCACAATGAGATACCACCTCACACCAGACAGAATGGTTAAAATTAACAAGTCAGGAAATGACAGATGCTGGCGAGGATGCGGAGAAAGGGGAACCCTCCTACACTGTTGGTGGGAATGCAATCTGGTGCAACCACTCTGGAAAACAGCATGGAAGTTCCTCAAAAAGTTGAAAATAGAGATACCCTATGACCCAGCAATTGTGCGACTGGGTATTTACCCTAAAGATACAAATGTAGTGATCCGAAGGGGCACGTGCCCCTGAATGTTTATAGCAGCAATGTCCACAATAGCCAAACTATGGAAAGAACCTAGATGTCCAACAACAGATGAATGGATAAAGAAGATGTGGTAATATATATTCAATGGAATACTATGCAGCCAACAAAAGAAATGAAATCTTGGCAACTGCAACGACGTGGATGGAACTACAGGGTATTATGCTGAGCAAAATAAGTCAATCAGAGAAAGACAATTATCATATGCTCTCCCTAATATGAAGAACTTGAGAGGCAACGTGGGAGGCTTGGGGGTAGACAAGGAAAAAATGAAACAAGATGGGATCGGGAGGGAGACAAACCATAAGAGAATCTTAATCTCACAAAACAAACTGAGAGTTGCTGGGGGGAGGGGGGTGAGGGGAGGGGGGTAGGGAGAGGGTGATTGGGTTATGGACATTGGGGAGGGTATGTGCTATGGTGAGTGCTGTGAAGTGTGTAAACCTGGCGATTCACAGACCTGTACCCCTGGGGATAAAAATATATTAAATGTTTATAAAAAATAAAATTAAAAAAAAAAACTATATGATCATTTCAGTAGATGTAGAAAAAGCATCTGATAAGTACAACATCCATTCATGATTAAAAACCCTCTGCAAAGTAGGCCTAGAGGAAACCTATCTCAACATAATAAATTATGTTTATTAATTTATTATATAATAAATTATGCCTTATTATGAAAAACCCAGGCCGACATCATACTCAATGATGAAAAAAAATGAGCTTCTCCCCTAGATCAGGAATAAGACAAAGATGTCCACACTCACCACTTTTATTCAACATAGTACTGGAATTCCTAGCGATAGCAATTAGGCCACACGAAGAAATAAAAGGCATCCAAATTGATAAAGAAGAAGTAACGCAGAAACTATATGCACATGACATGATACTATATACAAAAGACCCTAAAGATTCCACCAAAAAGCTACTACAACTGATAAATGAATTCAGTAAAACTGCAGGATACAGAAATCAATGTACAGAAATTTGTTGCATTTCTATACACTAATAATGAAGCAGCAAAAAGTGAAATTAAGAAAATAATACCATTTATAACTGCACCAAAAATAATAAAATACCTAGGAATAAGCTTAACCAAAGGGGTAAAGACCTATACCCTGAAAACTATAAAACACTGATGAAAGAAACTGAAGAAGGCACAAAGAAATGTAAAGACATCCATGTTCATGAGTTTGAAGAACACCAATAGACATGTTAAAATGTCTATACCATCCAAAGCAGTCTACAGATTTAATACAATCACTGTCAAAATACCAATAGCATTTTTCACAGAACTAGAATAATTGTAAAATTCGTATGGAACCACAAAAGACCTCAAACAGCCAAAGCAATTTTGAAAAATAAAAATAAAACTATAGGTATCACAATTACAGATTTCAAGTTATACTATAAGAGAGTAATAATTAAAACAGTATGGTACCAGCACAAAAATAGACACATGGATCAACGGAATAGAACAGAAAAACCAGAAATAAACCTATAATTATATGATCAATTAATACTGCAAAGGAGGAACGAATACACACGGGGAAAAAGACAGCATCTTCAAAAATGGTGTTGGAAAAAATGGACAGTCATGTGCAAAAGAAAGAAACTGGACCACCTTTTTTTCACCACACACAACAATAAATTCAAAATGGATTAAAGGCCTAAATATGAGACCTGAAGCCATAAAAATCCTTGCAGAAGGCAGACACAATAATCTCTCTGACAGGGCGCCTGGGTGGCTCAGTGGGTTAAAGCCTCTGCCTTCAGCTCAGGTCATGATCCCAGAGCCCTGGGATCGAGCCCCACATCAGGCTCTCTGCTACACGGGGAGCCTGCTTCCCCCTCTCTCTCTGCCTGCCTCTCTGCCTACTTGTGATCTCTGTCTGTGAAATAAATAAATAAAATCTTTAAAAAAAATCTCTCTGACATCTGTCATGGCAACACTTTTCTAGATAATGTCTCCTGAGGCAAGAGAAATAAAAGCAAAAATAAATTATTGGGACTACATCAAAATAGAAACTTTCCACACAGTAAAGGAAATAATCAATGATACCAAAAGGCAACCTATGGAACGGGATAACTTATTTGCAAATGACATATCTGGTAAAGGGTTAGTATCCTAAATACATAAAGAACTTATATAATTCAACACCCCAAAATGAAATAATTCCAATTAAAAATGGACAAAAGACACAAATAGACATTTCTGCAAAGAAGACATACAGATGGCCAACAGACATGTGAAAAGATGCTCAACATCACCCAGCATCAGGGAAATGCGAATGAAAACTACAATGAGTTACCACCTCACACCTGTCAAAATGGCTAAAATAAAAAAACACAAGAAACAAGTGCTGGCTAGGATGTGAAGAAAAAGGAACCCTCTTGCACTGCTAGTAGCAAAGTGAATTGGTGCAGCCACTGTGGAAAACAGTATGGAGGTTCCTCAAAAAGTTAAAAATAGAACTACCTTACAATCTAGGAATCACACTATTGGGTATTTACCCAAAGAATACAAAATCACTAATTCAAAGGCATACATGCACCCTAATGTTTATAGCAGCATTATTTAAAATAGCCAAACTATGGATGCAGCCCACGTGTCCAACAATAGATGAATAGATAAAGAAGAAGTGGTGCATAGATATACAATGGAATATTATTCAGCCATAAAAAAAGAACAAAATCTTGCCCTTTGCAACAACATGGATGGAGCTAGAGAGTAAAATGCTAAGCTAAATAAATAAAGTCACAGAAAGACAAACTCCGTATGATTTCACTCATGCAGAATTAAGAAACAAAACAAATTATAGAAAAGAGAAAGAGAAAGAGATAAACCAAGAAACAGACTCTTAACTATAGAGAACAAACTGATGGCTACCAGAGCAGAAGTGGGTGGTGGATGGGGGCAATAAGGGATGGGAATCCAAGAGTATACTTATCATAATAAAAAAAATAAAATAAAATAAAATGGGGAGCCTGGGTGGCTCAGATGATTAAGCATCTGCCTTTGGCTCAGGTCATGATCTCCAGGTCCTGAGATCAAGCCCCATATTGGGCTCCCAGCTCAAAAGGGAGTCTGCTTCTCACTCTCATTCTGCTTCTCCCCTCTGCTTGCGCTCTCTCTGTCTCTGTCTCTCTCAAATGAATAAATACAATCTTTTTTAAAAAATACAATAAAGTAGAAAAAATATTTTGAAAATGCTTTCACTTAAAAATATCAACCTTGTTTACGATTGACAGTAGGTGCACAAAAGTCCAAGTCACATCTGTCACACCTCCAAGATTAGAGTTAGAATTCAGAGTGCATTCTGAGGAAGACCCAACGTTCACTAATGTCATTCAGCTACTGTAGTGTCAGAAGAAATAACAAAGGATCCTGAAAAAAGACCAGATAACCTCATGTAGTCATTTTCATGTCAACAATTTCATTTCTAGAGTATTTAAAATAGTGAACAATTTCATATAATCTGTATTCTTTCTGGTAGAAAACCTGTTATCCAGATTAAGAGACTTTTGTCTCTCTCAAATCAGCAAAGCTACGTTTAATAGAATTATGTTTTCCCAGCTGATTTACATTTGCTATTGTACAATTTAAAAATACCAAATAAAAACCCAGTACAATGCCTTCCACAATTAAAGAGAGGCCACTCTTCACCAATTTATATGGCAATTAAATAGCTCACTAATTTTAAAGATATTTCAGTTAACAACATAATATACTCATTATATGTGTCCATTAACTGTAATATTAAGTCTACCAGATGGACAAATTCAGCATAAAATTCAGTTGGAAGTTAAGACTCATTTTGTAATAAACTACAAATGAGTGGATGCATTTCTTGACCTAGAACTTGAGCAACATAGTTTTAAAGAGAAGCAACAGGAAAAAGGATCTACTATTTATAGCAGGAAATGTTACATATTTATTTTACAATTATCTGCTTCAGTCTTAATAGGCAGAAAAACACAGTTTGGTGGTCATAGGTTCTCCCATAAGCACAAATGGAACTACAGGGTCCCATTCTAGGCTACATAGATGGTTTCTGGGGAAATGTGCCCATGTCATAAAGATCCCATGCCGGTTAAGGTAGGAACACAACAACATGATTACCAAACAAGGTCAGATCAATGATGATGCACTAGTCCATTTATGATTTTATAATAAAATACAATTTGTTTGATTGTGATCAGTATGATCAGTGAAATTGAAAATGTCTGGTAGACTAGCATTTATGAAATACACCAGAGGCTTAGAACCAGAGGAATCATGGAAACACCATCTACTGCTTCTGAAATGTTTATGCTGACCTACATAAATATGATTCAAATATGTTTGGGAGCATAATCATAATAATATGAAATGAAAATTACTCTGCCCAATCTAACAGAAAACATCTACCTATAGGTTTGGGGAAAGCTATATTGTAATTTTGGGAGAAAAATGACTTCCCTTTTGGTTTTTCAAATATTTTACTAAGACAGGAATGAAGGGTAATATATTTTAATAAAAAAAAACTAGCACTTTCACATTAACAATAAAAGTGTTCATAGAAGTTATGTTCTAAAATCTCTATTGTTTATAATAATTTATTGATATTTAAAACAGCTACTCCACTACAAAATAATCATGAAAATGAAGAGGAACACCTACAACATTGTTTGGTATCTGCTCTGACTATATTGCTACAATTAGGGTTACTGGAATGGGTGCTAAAAAGCCAGATTTAATTCCGGTTAGTCTTCCATCTCATTGCATGATGTTGGGACAAATTACTTGGTGTCACTGACATACAAGAGTCTGACACACATTAAGAAATAATGGTTTGTACTAAGTGATCTCCAAGACCCTTCAAAAATTCAAGAGAGGGAATTTTGATGTAAATTGCCCATTTTTAAAAATATATAAATGCTCAAATAGTGGTTTCTTGCTCAATTGCCGAATTACAGCAATCTAATAATGTTGGTTTCTAAATGATGGATATCCTTTTAGTAATATTATCTCACAGGAAAAAAAAATGTCAAATGCATATAAATCACTATTAATTAACATGTAAGGGATAATATTAATAATATCTCACCTGTAATAAAGCTTTATCTCTTAAAAACTTTTTGTATTGCTTATTTTTATAGCAGTCCACTTTAGAGACTTATTTTCATTTTAATAATAAATAGCAGAAAATAACAGATTTAAAATTATGTACAAATGTCTTCTTCAGAATATCTGGTAATAAAGTGCCAAAAAACAAGCTACAAGCTGTTTGTGGCCTAAGATATGCAAAGAATTAATTTTTGTGCTGGCGTATACTGTAATTAGAAATGGTTCTGTGCATCATGATTAAACCAGTAACTATGGTAACGAAAGCAGAAAAGCACAGTGCAAAAGGAGAGAGCCTGAATAAGCCAATGATAAGCTGTTTTTCATCTGTTTATTTTTAAAGTCTTTGTAATAAGGAGAACTATCTATAAAATGCCTATTAATTTTATTCCAGTTCCTATCATTTATTGACAGTAGATTAAAACATATCATTCCTTAAACATTGCTTAAACATACACACACAGGGACATGCACAGTATCAGTGAGAACAGACTCAGATGACTTCCACATTTGGAAAGCCACAGACAATTCTTTAAGAATATTATCAGGGGGACACTATTACAGTCTATGCACGTTGCCCTTGTTTTCACTGGACAGCATGGAGACCAGGACAGAGCGGGAAATTCAAATAAGAAATTCACAGTTTTTGGAGTCAGTCTTTTTGCCCCAGATTGAGAGCAAAACCACCTGTTTGTTGGTTGTACTAGGCAACAAGTTCACATTAGTGAACTTGAACAGAAAGGAGAAGGGGAACTATCAACACCACATTCCCTAATGATACAATGTACAGGCTTCCGCCATTTGCAGTCTGGTGGGGGACACAGATACAGATGCCTCAGTCTCCAAGATCTGGAATCTTTGGGCTCCATGTACATTTTTTGGTCTTAAAACCATGGCAGAACATGAGAATGTTTAGACAGTTTCAAAGGAGAACATCAATCAAAACTGAAGAAAAGTATAAAAAGTAAGCCATTTGAGAAGAAGTGGGTTTTTTTAAAATCATGTATTGAGGCTGGAAATGACTCTGAGGAAGCCAAGTATGTGAGTGTGAATGGCAATTATCTCTGTGGAAGACTGAACAAGATGGAAATTTCAGGAAAACTAATTTATGAAATAACTTCTTCTTATATAGATGCAAGGAATTGAATATATCACTAAAAAGCTGTAGAACAAAACTGAATTTAATTAAAAAATAGACATAAAAACATCATGTTCTTGTTTAGCACAACAAGAGCTCACTAAACATTCTCCCCAAATGTTTAAATTTTATGATTCTATAATAGAGCTTCTATATAAAAAACTGAAAATCTTTTACCAACCTTATTTCAATGTGAAGTAAACTAGGAAGTTAAATTATTTCAAAGATGGAAAAATGAATCTCAACTAAGGGCACCAAAGACTACTGAAAGATTCAGTAAACCTACTTAAACAACTAACACCAATTAGTTTATGTTAATAATATTTCCAATGGCTTCTTCATTGTGTCAACCAGTGTTAAGCCCAGTGGAAGCACCATGTGGGTTCTGGGATACAACTGTGAATAAGAGGGACAAATCTCTCACGTCAAGTGGTTCCCATTCTTGTGGGGGATACAGACACTGAATTAGCAAATATATTGATTACACAGAAATTCAGGTTTTGATAAGAGTTCTGGAGTCAATACATGAGTAATGTGGCAAAGATTAATTGTCAAAAAAGCCAACTTGGCTAGTTGAGCTCGACAACCTTTTTGAAGGAGAAGAGGTCTGAGGCCATGGGAAGCAGTGATGTGCTGACGAACATGTCAAGAATAGGGCACGGGAAGTCCAAATGTGCGGCGTGTCAGGGACAGAAAGAAGGGAGCACAGCCTGAGCTCACGGGCAAAGGGCAGAACAGGACACTGCAAAGCTGCAGTGATGGCCAGGGGACAGACAACAGGGGACCTGGTAGGCTCTGCAAGGGGCTGGATGCTTTAATATATCAATTATCCCAACAAATTAAAACTTCTTTTCCCCCATTTGGAAATGATTTTTTTTTTTAAGGTATCTGTAAGACAAACCAAATATGCTTACTCACCCAGAACTACTCAACTTCCTGTGAGGTTGCTGTTGTTGTGGAAGGAGATCAGGAAAGCAGGCAAAAACCACGTCAGAGTGTGCATTTGAAAGGGCTTCGTGTATGATGAAATAGGGAGTGCACACCTTCTCTACCACTTCCTCCAAGCCTGGCACTGTTTTTTATTTTTTTTTTTTTAAGATTTTATTTATTTATTTGACAGACAGTGATCAGAAGTAGGCAGAGAGGCAGGGAGAGAGAGAGAGGAGGAAGAAGCTCCCCGCTGAGCAGAGAGCCCGATGCGGGGCTCGATCCCAGGACCCTGGGATCATGACCTGAGCAGAAGGCAGAGGCTTTAACCCACTGAGCCACCCAGGTGCCCCCAAGCCTGGCACTCTTAACCCTCATTCCCATTTAGGTCAATCAGATACCATAAAAGGAGCAAGGAGTTTGCCTCCTCATTTTCAAAAACTTGAGTGTGGTATAATTTTGGAAATCCAACAGGATAGAAAAGTTAGCTGGCATCTTCTTAATCACTCAGAGCATTTTTTTCCCCAATTCTTTTCAGTTTGTTTTATTTTTCATTTGAACATTTAGCATTAGAATCTCTTCGTGTGATTTCCACAGCAACCACTAGAGGGAAAACTTCTACTGAAGAAAGTCATTTTAAAATATCTGCATCTGTTTCATAACTCTGAAGAACTCAAAAATAATGATGTCTCCAAGGTGAAACATTGCAAAAGCATCTCAAAAAAATCCCATATGTATCTTCAAATTAGTCCTGATAACAATGAGCATTTGCGCTATAATATATATTCTGCAAACACTTTTACATTCATTACCTCACTCACTTCTCCAAATGATTGGCTAACAGAGCAGATATTATGACGGCTCAGGTAAAAAAAAAAAAAAAAAAAAAAAAACCACAAATGATTTAACTAAAGACACTTTAAAGACTTTAACTGTGCAGGGGCGCCTGGGTGGCTCAGTGGGTTAAGCCGCTGCCTTCGGCTCAGGTCATGATCTCAGAGTCCTGGGATCGAGCCCCGCATCGGGCTCTCTGCTCTCTAGGGGAGCCTGCTTCCTCCTCTCTCTCTGCCTGCCTCTCTGCCTGCTTGTGATCTCTCTGTCAAATAAAATAAAAAAAAAAAAAAAAAAAAAAAAAAAAAAAACAAATAAAGACTTTAACTGTGCAAACAATATTAGAACTGAGAGCTGAATATTTTTTTCAAGTACATTAGAGTATCTCCCCAGCACTTTTTTTAGGAAAACTGAAAACTTTATACTTCCAGTTTTCTCATCTTATTTCAAATGTTTAGTAAGATACCTGAAACATAACAGACACTTGTGTATTAATGTGGATGAATTAATATGAATATGAATAGTATGAATGAAAAAGGAGTGGATGAAGTTCTATTCTTTTTTCTCAGCAACAGTACCAGCCCATGTTGTCCGCACCTGTTGACTTTCCATCCCATTTCAGTGTTAGCAATTGTGGAAGACACTTGAGAATACCACATGCACCCTAGTAAGCTCTATAAAGAATGAGAGGACTTTGTAAACTGTTCTCCAATACTATGGGATCCTCCTGTTAGGGACAAAAATGTTTGTGTCCCCCGAGATTTCACATGTTGAAATCCTAACCCTCAGTATGATGGGGAAGCCTTTAAAAGGTGATTGGTTCATAAGGGTAGAGCCCTCGTGAATAGGATTGGTAGGCTTTTAAGAGACTTGATGATTTTTCTCTTTGCCATGTGAGGACACACAAGGAGACTGCCATCTGTGAATCCCAAGAAGTCCCCTCACCAAGAACCCAACCCTACCTCCAGAACTGTAAGAAATAAATACATGTTCTTTAAACCACCGGTCTATGGGATTTTGCTATGGTAGCCTAAACTGACTAATACACCTCATTTTGTCCCACTGGCTCTACACTGTTTGACTTTAGAAAATTTAAATTAGGAAATTCTGATTATTCCACTAAATCTTAAGTAAAACATTATTAGAACTCAAATACAGAAATAAATCACATAGGCTAATGCAATCACACAGGAAATCAGAAACGACTAACTAGAAGAAAGGAAAATTATAATTGTGATTTTACCCTTTCCTTTTGCAGGAATCTTGAAACATCTGTCACAAAGTTATGCTATAAGTCTATAGCTTCCCATCCAGTAAAATAAACATATTGATACTGTTACTAACAATAACAACAATTACCACAAATAAATTGTTATGAAAGTAAAGGGTAATTATTGAAATCAAATAAAGATCTTTGAAAATAAGTGATATTTCATGAGAAAGACCAGACACTTTACTACTGGACCAAGAAGGCTCCATTTGGTGCGATGGTGGATGTGGAAATGGGGGCAAAGACAGGAACCTACCTACTGTTCTTCTATAGCTAAACTCCTTTCCGTACAACTAAGGAATCACGAAACAGTTCCTAAAACAAATAGTTAATCCAAACTTTCATATAATCTCAACATATCACAGAATATTTTCAAAAGTGATAGCTAGAAACATTAAAAACACTATCACTACAAGTGAGACCAAGGTTCTTTATGCTTTTCTATATTTTTAATTTGTTTACAATAAAAAATGAATTACTTTTTTAATAAGGGGAAATTTTCTTTAAAAGTCAAGTAATAAATTTCATACCAAAGTTAAAGAGGTAATTTGAGTTATGTCTGGCATATATTTTGAGTAAAAAAAAAAAAGAGAGAAAGGTTGAGCTTTTAAAAAATCCAAGAAGCTAAATAATGCAGTGCTATTAGATGGAATCAGACCTAGTACTCCCTGCTTCTTCTTATCAAGGGCTGACCTTAGCAAAGATGCCTTGGAGCCAGCAGAGAAAAACAAGGGCGTCTTCTCTGGCCAATCCTTCAAGTCCTTCACCAAGTTGACGTGAAATACATGAAGAAGATAAAACTGAACTGATAGGCTTCACAGTATTTGCTCATTCTGCACATTTAGTACATTCCTTGAACAGGTGGTATCGCAAACAACTTGTTTAAAAACTAACCAATTATCTGCATTCAGTTTTCTCCATAACAATCCATGAAACAGAAACTGCACCTATAGCTTTGTAGTTCCCATGATATTTTTAATGAATTTTTAAAATCCAGGAGGGAAAGATAAAGTTTTAGTAATCAGATCATGCACAAGCACCACTGAACGACAAATGATTTTGTAAAGAAAAAAAATGTAAGTACTCTCTGAGAATATCTTAAGAGCACATGGAGTTTACCATGAAGAAAAGTAATTCATTTTATAATGAATTATTGGGGGAGGGGAATATTCAATACACTTTAACAAAGTTAATATATTTGTTTTCTATAGTACTGTGATATTTTAAAAGATTCATCACCCATCCATCCAAATACAAACATCTACTTATATCATTAGAAAAAAATAAAAATTACATTAGATGTAGGTCTAACAGAGCCCCAGTGAGATTTAATAAATGTTCATGAGTATTTAATTTTTTATTCACATCATTTTATAACTTTTTAATTAAATATAATTACAAGTGCCACTGATTCCTAAGACAAAAAATTTCAAGCACGGAACAGTATCTCCTGTATAAATAAAAGGTAATCTTGAAACATGAAAATAGGACTTTAATACCTAAGGATTATTCTTCACTTTCAACAAAATGCAAACATTCCAGTTCAACCACAGGTTTCCAGAAAAGGAATTGCAAAATAATTTCTGGTCATTGAAATGTGTTTCAGGAATAAAAGAAAAAAAAATAGCCTCTGGAGAGCTTTTAGATATAACTTCACTCTCAAAAAAACATGGGACTGGGTGCTACAGTCAATAGATTGAGCACTGTCTTAAAAAAAAAACGATTTTTCCTATGCCTAAGTGATTAGGTATAGAGGAGGCATGGGGGGAGGGGTTGAGTCCTCACTTTAATTTTAAGAAAAAAATGTTATCTTAATAAAAGTATTTTAAAAGCCTTAACATAGTTTTAAATCCCTTAATTTTTCTCATCACCTTAAATGATTAACAGCAAGCACCCAATTACAACAAAAATTATCAACCATAAATTCAACTATGTTAATTTCCAAAGTAACACAAACATTTAGCATTGTCAGAAAGTTGAGTCCTCAAAATGGAAGTACCTTTCAGAGGCTTGAATAATACTGAAGTACAAAACATGGTATCTGCAAGGCATTTTTTTTTTCATTCCTATGAATGCTCAGAAAGGCTTTTTGATTATGTCAGGCTTCTGCTACAGTAAATGCCACCCGTTCCAAAAAGCCCCTAGAGAAGTGGTTTCCTTCTGCACAAACTGAAGTTTGATCCTCTTAATGTAAAACGCTGCTGTGTGACTGGAAACCTTCCTCTCTCCTCCCGCC
Source organism: Enhydra lutris kenyoni (assembly GCF_002288905.1). Taxonomy (NCBI): domain Eukaryota; kingdom Metazoa; phylum Chordata; class Mammalia; order Carnivora; family Mustelidae; genus Enhydra; species Enhydra lutris. Next base: position 7,390,438 of record NW_019154095.1, read on the forward strand.
TCCTGAACTCACCAGGGGACAAAGCACGTCACCTTCTCAAGATGACTCTGTAAAAAGCCATTTTCTTTATAAATAGTGTATTTGCCTGGGATTTTCAATAGGAAAAAGGAGTAGAAGAACCACACATCATTAATTCCTTACTCTGTAGATACAGTACTGGAAATGGAGGCAAAACAGTAGAAAAAGGTACTGATACCTATCATTTCCATGTCATCGGGTCATGAACAGACAGAAAAGAAATGCGGCCAGTAAGAGTTGTAACAGCACTGGTCTGGGCACCAGACGGTTCTGGACGGCTTCCACCCTCTACCACTGACTGGTCAACGGCCCCTGAACCTCCACTGTCCTCAACTGAAGATGAGAATACCATCTGCAGGAGAAGATCACTGAAACACTGAGAAATCAGGCATTTAAGGCACCTGTAATGTACATGGTTAGTAAGTACCAGGTGATTACAAATACGAATAGATTGTAACAATTTTTGGAAATAACATCTGGTTCTTCTAGAATTAGGTAGCTTTGTGTAAGTCAAGCCTTCTTCACATTTAGACTACTGCAAAAGCTAATTTTATGTGTCATCTTGGAGGCTGCATTTGAAGGATAGTAATATTTAAATCAGTGATCTCTGGGTAACCAAACTGCCCTCCATTTTGTGAAAGCCTGAACAGAACGAAAGGACTTACCCACTAGGCAAGAAAGAATTTCTTACCAGACTGCTTTCAGACTTCGTCTGCACCACAGACTCTCCTGGGTCTCCAGATAGCCCATACTGAAGATTTGGACTTGTCAGCCTCCATAAAACATAAGCTAATACTTCATAAGAAACCCCCTTTGTACATATATGATGTATATATGATATGTATATCATATGTACATCTATATCTTATTGGTTCTACTTCTGCATAAAACCTTAATACAGATCTGGATCAGTGAGAGGGTTCTACAAGAACAGAGTCTTAAAAATAACTCTTGAAATGTTCTGGAGTTTCTGGGATTGGCTTTCTAATCTGATTCGACTTAAAGACCCTAATGACTACATTTCCAGTGGATGGGGTGATACGTTCTGTGAAACCAGTCAGTCTCTTTCCCCACAGCCATTCCTGTCATCACCCAATGAACTCATGAACAGAGTGGCCTTGGTGGCAGGGATGTAGGTGGGATGGGCTCAGCAAAACATGGACTTTCACTCTCCAAGGCTGACCTGGCTATGGCACTGAATGTCCAGTCTGTCAGCAGCACACACCAACAGTGGGTACCCAGTGTAACCTCATTTCCTGGAGTGATACGCCAGCTAGCTTCCTGATGGCAGCTTAATGACTTTGGACCACGTCCATCACGGAAGGAGTAGCATTTTGTTCTTACTGGAACAGACATTTACTCAATATGGATTTAGCTTCCTGGTGTGCAATACTTCTGCCCAAACTACCACGTGCGGACTTATAAAATGCCTTATCCACTGTCCTAGTAGTCCACACACCAATGCTTCTGATAAAGGGACTCAGTTCAAGCAAATGAAGTGTGCCAGTGGTCCATGCTCAGGAAATTCAGTCTTACCATGTTCTCCACCATCTTGAAACAGTTGGCTTGATGGAACAGTGGCACAGTCTTTTTAAGACTTAGTTATGGTGCCAACCAGGTGACAAAAACCTTGCAGAGCTGGGGTTCTCTAGGTTCTCTAGGAGGCTCTAGATGCTCTGAATCAGCATCCAATATATGGTTCTGTCTCTCTCATAGCCAGGATTCACAGGCCCAGAAACGAAGGGGTGGAAATAGGAGTGGGAGTGGAGCCTACCCACTGTTACCCCCTGTGATGCACTGGCACAGTGTTTGCTTCCTGTACCTGTGACCACAAGCTTTGTTGGCCTAGAGGTCTCAGTTCCAAAGGGAGGAATGCTTGGACCAGGAGACACAACAATGAATCCACTGGACTAGAAGTTAAATCTGTCCCCCCACCGTTTCCCACTACTCATGGCTCCAATCAGCCAGAGAAGGGAGTTACCATGCTCACTGGCGTGACTGATCCTGATTATAAGAGCTAAATAATGGGAAGCGTCTGCTTTGATCGAAGAATACCACATGCTTTCTAAATATCCACAATCCTAAATTTTATAAAATAAAGGGGGATATCACAGGGCAGGGGAATTTTATTCTACACCAAACTGTTCCCAGAATTCTATAGTTTTTGCAGCTGAAAAGCCTATAAATATACTATGTTGGAACCTCTGCTATATCATGACAATTTTCCACAGAGAAGCATTCTCAGAGAATAATAATTTGTGCACTAGATGTGAAAACGGCTCAGGAAATAGCATTTTCAGAAACCTAAATTATATCCATTTTAAGATACGTAGTACAAAGAGTTGGGAAGAGAGGACTTTCTTGCCACGACAGCAGCAGCCAAATACCTGCAGAGCAGGATACTCAAGAATTTAACGGATGCCTCCCTTAATTGTTATTCCTCTCAGTTAATACAGCATTACTGCTTTCCTTATTGTAACACTATATAACTTCGAGGTCTGCTAGGTACATGCCACAGATGGTGTATACTGAGGCCTTCATGCTGACTGTTAAAAGGGGGTTCACCCAGCTGGTTTACAATCACCTTTTTTTTACAGTCATGACAGACACCGGCAACAATGAAAGCTGGGTGACAGAAACTTGCACAGCTAAATTTCCTTAGTTCTTCCTCCCAACCGATTGAGTACTTTCACTCCTCTGAGAGAGGCAGGACAGTCTGGAGCAGCACTGTCCAAAAAGATTGAGTCTAGTCACATGTGGCTATTTAAAGAACTTAAAATAATTAAAATAAAATAATGCACCTGATCAGTTTCATGGGCCACATTTCAATGGCTCAACAGCCACTGTGTTTAGGACAGAACATTTTCGTCTTGGAAAATCTACTGGACAACCTTCTCCAGGGGCCAAGTACACAGTCCCTGCAAATGGACTGCCCCAGTTCAAATGCTGGTTCCTACACTGAAGAGCTGTATACGCTGAAGCACGCCTCCTCCTCTTTCTACGCCTCAGTTTCCCCAACTGTAAAATAATGATAACAGTACGAATAGACGTACAATAAAAATGTATGCAAAGCGTTCAGAACAATGACTAACAAATGTAAACGCCTCACTAAGTGCTATCTACTATTTTCTTACCTAAAGTCTCGCGGAAGTCCTAGGAGGGCTAAAGATTAGTGGCTCTGACACAATGAGCCAGGCAGTCATCTCGGGGGAGACAGAGATCATTTCTGTTCTCCCTTCAGACATTAAAGCAGGTGATACCTTTCTGTTTTCTGAGAGCAGGGTCAGCTTGCACAGTGAGCCTATTAGGTATCAACGGTTTTCCACGTAGTTCAGCCTTTGCAGTCCAACTATGTCCCAGTCACAGAGCCCCAGATCCCTCTATTTCCTTAGGTCTTAAACATAATTTGGAATTCAGGCATTTTCTGCTTAACTGGGGCAAGAGTCCCACCTTATCTCAGCGTGCAGTAACTGAAGAGAAGAGAGATCATCGGGCATCGAAGTAAATTGCCCGCTGTACCGAGAAAGCGGTGCAGGGAGCTGGGAGCACCTACTACTATTTGTGTCAAGAAGATCAATGATGACCACTAACGTGGATAAAACCACCTCTGTCTCTGGGAGTCCGAGACAAACTGCCATTTTTTATCAGAATGTGACGCAAGGAGGCACAAATGGTGTAATGCCTGGAAGAAGGGTAGGGGGTCCTTGTCACCGAGATAATCCGGGATGAGGCAAAGCCCACACTGGGCATCCCTGCTTTGCAGGTAATATCTGGACAGGAAGAGCAAGGGACAGCTTCTCTACATGTACCAACAAGCTTCATACCATCCCTATGCTTGGAGTTCACAGAGGAAAGGAGAATCTGATAAATTCATAAAAAAAGAACTTATTTAAATATTTTCTGTCCTTTGCCTGAATCCAACAAATATGCAATAGCTAATAGAGAATAGCTAATAGAGAATAGAGAATTTTTAAAAATGGGAACACAGTAGACTCACAGAACCAGGTGACCCAGGTTCAAATCCCAGCTGTGCCACTCACGAGCTGGGACCTTGCAGTAAAAGAAAGAATAGTAGAGTCAGTATTATTTTGATTCTGAAAGCACTGAAACCAGCTAATAAAGGAAAGCAACAATTGTGTCCGGCATGAAACAGGTGCTCAAATACAATGTTAGCGGTCATGTGTCTTGATCAGCACAGATGTAAAGTAAAATCTTTTCAGGCAGAGGTCATTTTTTTTAGGGTTCTCAGTTTTAGTTATGGACATACATCAACCGCTGAGACACCTGATTATTAAATCATTTGGCTCTGCTCTTAACCAGTAATAAGAAGTAACTTAATTCCCAGTAATTACTAAGAGGTCTAATTCAAAATCACTGCAACTTGATAGTAATAACAATAAAAAATGGTTTAGTAAAAAAAAGTATGGATGGAGTGTGCCTCCATCAGTGTAATGAATAAACTCTCCATTCCAAGAAAATCTATATCCGGAGCCAGGATGGGGCCACACAGTGGTGTGCTGGGGGCTGGCAGCACAGTCTCCTTCCAGCTCTGTCTCCAGTGACATTTAAGTCAGCATTTGGGGAAATATTTATACCATAAAAATGAATGAATGCTTCAGTGAGGGCTTCCCCCCGACACACACTCACCAGAGAACAGGCTGTTAAACCTTGACCAGTTAGTGGGCTCTTGGGGGGCTCAGTGGGTTAAGCGCCTGACTCTTGGTTTCAGCTCTGGTTGTCATCTCATGGGTCATGTGATCCAGCCCCATGCCAAGCCCCGTGTTGGGCTCGCCATTCAGAGGGGAGTCTGCTTGAAGATTCTCTCCCTCTGCACCTCCCCCAACTCTCTCTCTCTCCAATAAATAAATAAATCTTTAAAAAAAAAAAAAAGCAAACACCATTGCCAGGATGCCACTGGGGCCACACCAAACAGGCCCCACAGAACGCACGGAGAGGATGCAGTCACACAGAATCAACGCTCTGTCACATACATTATCAGAAGGGTCCTGCTGAGGATCTTGTCTGTGAAATTTTAAAAATTCCTGTTCTTTGAGAATGCACGGGCCAAATGTCTCCCTTATATACCAGAAAGACACATGTTCTGGCTTGATTTTATCCAGTGGACCACTGTTCACAAAAATGCCTCCTTTCTGTGTTGGATGTTGGAAAAACTGGAAACCATGTGTCGGCTGCCAATAAGTAACCAAAGGACCTAACGGTCGTGTGCCACCTGAGAATCGCACCCCCCCCACACTTCACTTCTCTCAATTAAATTCCATCTGCCCTGATTCTCACTTTTTTAAATTTCTTTGCTTACATCTAGGAATTTACGTATGTCTGTAAGGTACTAATACTTTTTAAAATAATGTTAAAAAATAATTAGGTTGTGTAATTTGACTGTCCACTTCTAAATTATTTCCTCGTTCAAATAAAAAATTTTGAATTACTTATGCCCAGGAAGCAATCCACCAGCTCATCTGTACCTGGGGATGTTCAGCTAATTCAGCTTGACTGGAAGGCCCAAAGGAAAGCTCATCAACTCATCTCTGGTTCTCGCTGTCAAGTGTTAAGTATTCATTTCAACTAAATACTATACTCCCAAGCAACGTAATGCAATTTCAATCCCAACCACACTTTACGAAAGCGAGATACATATTAAAAGAACCAAGCAGGGAATAAGGAGCATTTGGTACAAGTCATAGTGCGATGGTGTTTATTATTCTTGAATATAAATAGGAGAATAAAACAAACCATGCATTCGAGCACACATATTGTCAGAGCTGACTTCCCAATATTTTAGTGGGAGAAATTAGACAGAAATTACTCAGTAGCTTGGACTAAAATAAAGACTATCAAAATATATTTAACAACTACTCAGATAAACGTGGGGGGGGGAAAGATAATGGAGAAAACACACTCTCCACCAGAAAAAGCTTACAAAAAACCTAGCTCTTCCAGAACATGCAGCTTTGATATGTCGAGAAGGAAAGCATCCGGCTTTCGGAGAGGCTGACAGATGAAGAGAACCCACCGATCAGATGCATTTTACCCATTATTAGAGCTTCAGGTCGCTCACTGTGTCTCCATTAGTTCTCGGGCACTGGTCTGCCTGCCCCCACCCACACCATTCATGGAGCAAAAATTCTGCTCTTCACACTAAGCCAAGCACTAAGGTAGGTATCATAGATGTATGAAAGGGCACCTGCTCTCAAGGATCTTCATTAATTTCTGCCTTAATTGAACAAAGGCAGAGATCAGCCCCTACTTTATACTTATGTACCTGACATTCTACAAGATGCTGAATACGTTTAGGAGAAATACTTTAATTTCCTACCTATAGCCTGGTTCGGAACGTAAATGAAAGAGTTTTTGCAACAAACTGAAAGTGTGTGATACAGACTGCCCAAGAAAGCTGGACAAGATAACCAAGCCAAATTAGGATAGGGAGTACAGGGAAGCAGGGCATAATGCTAAAAAATTCATAATGATAGAGCTACTCTGTAATCACTTACTGGGTCAGAGTGAAGTTTATGCTGACTATGTAAGGGGACTCACAGGAATAGTCCAGTGGTAGAAACCTTAAGTAAGGCAGACAGCGATCTCTTTTGCTATCTTTTTCAGAGTTCTGCAGGATTCAGAACCATGAGTCATGTGAAAATGTGTTTGTGTGTGTGTTATACACGGGACGTATAAAAAGAGGAGGAAAATGAAGAAAGAACTGTGAAGGATGTTTGCCGCACCCCAGAGATCCTAAAGTCAATGAAGAGTCACCAAAGGGCTTTAGCCAGGTGAGACGGTGGGTGCAGGGTTTGCATCTATGGAAATAGAGGTGGGTTAGATAAAGACATGCCTGGAGGATGAGGAAGGCCTGAGGCAAGATATCTTCATAATGAAGGCGAGACAGAAGTGTTGTGCCAAGGCAAATGGAGAGCTGATGAGTTGAGAAGTTGAAGGTCTAATGCTGCCTGACTCACACAAGGGTAAAATCATGGAATTCACTACTTCAGAAGGGGAACTACTCCGTGGGCTGTCAGTTGGGTGATCAAGGGGGCAGGCTGCTTAAGGGAAGCCGAGATGAATGTCACTCACATAGAAGAAGTCAATAAACCATCACATCAACAGGTAACGCTGAATCCTCCACACGGAGAGTGGAGTCTCGCAGTGTGTTGACACGGGGAGGGAGACCAAGCCAGGCACTCGAGAAATAAATACAAAGAAACCAAAAAACAGTAGTACAGGATACATGGAGGACATGGTCCACATCTAAAAGGCAAGAACTCAGTTTGCCTAGAGAACTCAATCACAGGGTGAAAGGGTACTTAGAACGAGACCGGTAAAAAGAGAGTCCAGCCTGACACACTGAAATCAGAGCTCAACTTGAATTTGGGTTACGCTGACCCGGATCATGACCTTAATGTGTCATTTAGACAAATCTGTTAATTTAGACAAATAAACTGCCATGATTTCCAAGTGTTTATGCCATGAAATATTATCATCAAATATAAACGGAAATACTTTTAAACTGTAAATCATTTTATGGATGAATTTATAGTTGTTATTGTTCCAGGCAAAAGAAATTACATGGGGAAAGACATGAAGGCAATGAATATAATGCACTTAGAGAATCAATATACTCCATGTGTCAAAGACAACAGTGAGTAGTGAGAGAGAAGGTGATGTGGGGATGCTGAGAGCCAGACTTCTAAAGATACGAGTCAAGAAGAACTTTGCCTTTTTTCACTTTTCTGAGCCCTATCGATGGTGGCATGAATATCAAAAGCACTTTTATTTTTTACGCCTTTAAATGACCAGCTAGTATAATAAATATAAAGCCATGATGGAAACAGTTCCCTAGCAACTTTTGAATGCATGTTCTACATTCTGGGAGTACACATACAAAAGTAACGTGAAACAAAGCAGGGACCACTTCTCTGAACTTGTCCAATGAGCCCACATCCATGCACCAGGCTTAGCACGGCTTAGCATAGGATGCTGTAAGCCTACAGTCTTAGAAACACAAACACTAAGGACTGTCACCAAAAATCCATTAAGCAGCCCATGGTTTGGTAATACATGTTCCAGTAAAGAGAGAGAACTTATTCTAGAGGTTCAGAAGTCTTTAGGAGGACAGTAAGACAGCAAACAAACATTGTGTGAAGTTCCAGATCAAAGTGGAGTTCAGTTTAGCACATCTGTTTTGTATTTATTTGTATGGGGAAAAAAATGTTATGAATATCATAAAACAGAACAGAAGTCACCAAGGGGGGACAGAAAACTCTACAGAGCTTCTATTGCATGGTCTCAAGAACAAAGAGACCTTTAGTAAAAATACAGAATCCCTTTCTAAGTTAATTAAGCCTTGGGGCAACTAGAAATACTGGAGGCAGCTCATCACTTACAGAAACTATAATCCAAGGCAAATTCTATGTGTCCAAGTGCCTCTTCCCTAACAACCACGTGAAAACTGAAATCAACCCTGAACATATTTCTACTAAAAATACAGAACAAAATAAAATAAATAAATAAAAACTAAAGAGAACAAAATAAAAAATAAAATTCTTACATGGTGTTAAGTAAGTTTTCCAGATTTATGAAATTTAAAGCAATGGATTTCATATGTTAATTCTCTGTAAAGCCAAAGCAATCTATTTGGCCTGTGCCAACCTGAAAGCAAAAGAAATTAAGTATAAAAACATCCAGATTTTCATTCGTGCCTACCATGTAATGTAACTTGAGATCCTGGCAGGTCACTGATTGTGAGTGCTACAGCATTGTGTATTTTTTAATTTCCGGTAAAAGTTGGGTCAGGTAAAATATTTGAATGGCATCATTCACCTTCCAAGGACTTTTCGAACGGTGGCCCCTTAAAGAGAAGCCACAGAGCTGTAGAAGCCACAGTTCACTCGGACAAGCTTCTCGTTCTACTGTGCAGCATCCGGCTTCAGGTGCATCACAGCAATTAATCTGAAAGGTACTTCCAAAGCCACTGCCACTGAGAACAAAAGACAGCCTTCAAATCCCGTTTCTAAGTCCCTTGGCTAAGTAATAGAGCAATATGCAAAAATGGCGGAGACAGCATTCTAAATAAAGAGATTGGCCCTTCTGGCCTTTACTGACCAGAAAGACAGGTTTCCACAGATCTCTGGAGGAGTCTCTGGAGGACATTTGCCTCTAGTCTTTTTGAATATACACATTAGCAGTCCATTAAGCCTGAATCTAGATCCTATCTTAAAATGAACTAAGGTGGGGCGCCTGGGTGGCTCAGTGGGTTAAGCCGCTGCCTTCGGCTCAGGTCATGATCTCAGGGTCCTGGGATTGAGTCCCGAATCGGGCTCTCTGCTCAGTGGGGAGCCTGCTTCCCTCTCTCTCTCTCTCTCTCTCTCTCTGCCTGCCTCTCTGTCTACTTGTGATCTCTGTCAAAAAAAAAAAAGAACCACCTTTAAAAAAAAAAAAAAAAAAGAACTAAGGTGTTATCTGCCCACAGCTCTGTTATCTACTTTGCCTGAGCACCAGGGTTTCCAAGAAGAGGTGTGGCTGACGGCGAAGCGAAAGCAAGCCTTTTGGTTTCACCCTACAAAGTTGCCGCTGACCCTCTTACTGCTGCCCTACTATAGCCTTCACTTTGAACAAAAGACTTCTTGGATGCATTTCCCTCCCCACCACCAAGGCCCAGGATTTCTTGTCTTTGTGTCAAGGCTGAACATCACAAGCCTGCAAAGGAGAAAAACGAACTAACAGTGGCAACAGTGTCTGAATACATACTAAATTTGCCCAGAATTCCACTTAAAAAAAAAAAAATGTTTCCACTTAATCTACCGTCAAAAGAACCGGACAGTTGCAGTATAGGGTGGAAATGGCTGATGGAAGAAAAACCAAATCAGTCCACAAAATCAATTCAGGAAACAGTGCCTGAAAACAGAGTCCCTTTGTGAGGTATTGAAATGAAAGATGAAAACAAACATAAAACGTCCTCCTTTCAAAACTTCTAGGGAAATGGTGCCTGGGATGGGGAATGCTACATTCACATGTCATGAATAGTAATGTCCCCATTTTCACAGCACATAGTTTGATGCTCTCCAAAGGCGAGCTCACGGCATGGCCACTAGCACAGTTTCTGACCGGAGGTATTGCACACATCACCTCTGCATGCCTGCCGCTTGAGTAACGGCTCATGGACGCGGACAGGAGCCTTAGTCCACACACTCACAGACACACACATGTCACGTGCACACAACTCAGATAGCTGCAACTACACACGTTTACTAAAAATTATATTAAAAGAAATAACAGAAAAGATGGCCAGAATACCAGAATGTTAGAGGCACTGGACTTTGGGACTGTGCTGCCCCAGTCACACGGATGGATGGTTATGTGCAATGAATTTGAAGACCAGATTTTGCAGACCCACCTGACAACAGAGTCAAATACTAAAACTCACTGGACATACTCCTGCCTCACCCTTGGGCTATACTTATACAAAATTAGTGGAATGCAAGGGACTTCTTTAGAAGTAACAAAGAAATGACCAATCATCCATCTACAGTGGCTTTAGAAAGGGTTTTTAATGGAAAAGGGCCAAAAATGCAAATCCCAAGAGTCTGATTCTCTATCCTCTTTAACGGTAATAACTAACATTAATTAGGAAACTATTGCCAGAGATTGTTTTAATCAAAGTATACGTTTAATATGTTTAACCCTTGTAACAACACTGTGAGTTGGAATATTATCCATATCCCATTTTACAGAGGAGAAAATTGAGCCACCAAGACATTAAGTAACCAGACCATAGTTGCAGTCAGTAAGTGCCGTCCCTATCGGGTATCTCAAAACCACTGCCAGATATTCTGCTTTGGAATTCAAAAATCTCTTGACTGATTTTCTTAAATAAACTTTTATTAAGTCATACAAGTTGGCACCGGTATGTTCTAACTACACTTTTTTTTTTTAAGATTTTATTCATTTATTTGAGAGAGAGAGAGCATGAGAGGGGAGAAGGTCAGAGGGAGAAGCAGACTCCCCATGGAGCTGGGAGCCCGATGTGAGAGTCAATCCTGGGACTCCAGGATCATGACCTGAGCCAAAGGCAGTCGCCTAACCAACTGAGCCTCCCAGGTGCTCCCTTTAACTACACCTTTTTTTAAACCAAGTTGCCATACTTGAGGTAAGTTTTCAAATAATTTGAATATAATAAATTACAAACATTTTAAAACTGGAATATAATTCTAGGCACAGAGTTTAGCCATTTTACGATGGGTCAGATAAATTGCTTTGAAATCTTTCAGGCCCTCGGGTCATCACTATAGATTCTGTTGTAGTGTAATCCCTTCATCAAGTAAGAAAGAAAGAAGTGAGCTAAATCTGTATTAAGATGAAGACTGAGAATTCGTTTTTAAAAAGTCTGTAATACAAGTGATGCCAAATACTAATTTTCTGTCCCTAGACAAGACACTTAACTTTTATAAGGTTTGATCTGTACCATATGGAAAAAAAATGATTTTAAAAATCCCTTCAAATGCTAAAATTCTGTGATACCATGACTAATCCCAGAACACTGCTATATCAGAATGTACAAAATATGTGTTACTTTTAACTACAAAGTTATTTGAATTTTGGGGAAAAAAATGATAGCTAATTGTAAGATGTAGCTACTGTCCATTGAAAATTAACGGCAGAAGTAAACCATGTAATTTGAGGCACACATACCTTTTAATATACAGGAATGTGTCCCTTATAAACAATAACATTACTGACTTTTGCATTCCAAAGCCTGGTCAAATCTGTGTGCTAATTTCCAAAGCTTTCTTAACCCAAACATTCTTTTTTTTTTTTTTTAAGATTTTATTTATTTATTTGAGAGAGAGAGAGAGAGAGAGAATGAGCGGTGGGGAGGGGGGGCAGCGGGAGAGAAAGAGAGAGATGTAGACAGACTCCCTGCTGAGCAGGAAGCCTGATGTGGGGCTTGATCCTAGGACCCAGAGACCCCGACCCAAGTCCAAAGCTGAAGGGAGATGTTTAATCAACTGAGCCACCCAGGTGCCCCCCAATCATTCTTTAAATGTAGCTGACATTATAAAACACATTTTGAGCTGACTCGTTGTCAGTTGCAGACACTATCGTTTGGTTCTCTCTCCTGACATTCACACAAACCTCTTTATTGGAAACTTATCATCATCTTTAAATACATGAATTTTCAAAATGTTTACAAAAATCACCATCAGATTTCTTTTAAGGAAGAATGTTCATTCAACTAAAATCATGATACCATGAAACAGACTCCCAGTTTCTGCTCTGACTTATAAGGAGCTTAGAAGTTGCCACTCTGTTCTAACAAGTAGAGAGCTGGGGTGGGGGAGGGGGTGGGGGGGTAAGTGGGGGTGGGCGTGGGTGGGTAGAAAATGAACAACCCTTCTCAGATCCATCAGATAACTGAGGTCTCAAGACAAACTTTTGCCCCCAAAATTGGAGTCGCAGACAGGCAGACACAGATGACCAGAGCTTACAGAAACAGAAATCCCTGCTGGAACCAGGGCCAAGGTAGGGAAACTTGACCTGTAAGTGATGGATTGCTGGAGGCTCAACATGGACGAGTTTTGAGAGTTTACTCCCGAGGGCCTCAGTATCAGGGAAGCCCTAGCACTGTTTCCAGTTCTACCCCAGGAGCTCTACTAAGTTCTCAGGGAGGGCAGAGAAAAATCCCCTGAGGGCAGAGGGTGGGGAAAGGGTGCACCCAGAGCAGATACACCGAGGACATTCTTTTGTTCTGAGCAAGGCCTGCCCTTGACTGAAAGTGTTTTACCAAACCCAAACTGACCTGGAAGAAGGGAAGTAAATACCACTCTGCGGCCTACTCTAGCCTTCTGTGTGGGTGAAGGGAAATACCCAATTCCAGCCCACTCTAGACTTTCAGGCTCAGGTGAGAGAGAGCCGTAGAGCTGGACACTGTGAAGCCCTGGTGAAGGTCACAGGCGAAGGGCACAGGCTCACGAAAAGACTAAGGCCTTTTGTAGGACTACAGCATGCTTCTCTTCCCCCCTTCCTTACCACCACATTAATAACATTGCTGTATAAAAACGGGAGTACAACAGAAAGAACTACAGACCTTATTTAAGAAAAAAATCTCCAAGGAAGCATTCACTACTAGTGGGAAGGCAATATGACAGAGACACTTCGGAAGACAATTTGGCAATTTCTCACAAAAGAAACATACCTTCACCATACGATCCAGCAATCACGCACCTTGGTATTTACCAAAGGAGTTAAAAACTTCTGTCCACACAAGACCTGCACACGTATGTTTCTGGCAGCTTCAATCACAGGTGCAAAAACTTGGAAGCAACCAAGATGTCCCTCTATGTCCCACAGGTGAATAGGTAAACCAATCGTGGTGCACCCATGCAGTGGAAGACCACACAGCAACAGAAAGTAACAGGTTTGCAAGTCGTGAAAAGACAAGAAGCAACGTTAGTCTCAAATGGGCATTGCTAAGTTAAAGAAGCCAATCTGGGAAGACCACATACCATGATTTGAACCATATGACATTCTGGAAAAGGTAGAACTGTGCAGACGATAAAGAGGTCAGTGGTTGCCAGGGCTTGGGGTGATGGAGGGAGAGATGAGCATGTGGAGCCTGGGGATTTTTTGTGTGTGAAACTACGCTGTATGATACCACGCGGTTGATAGAGGCCATCATACGTTTCCCAAACCCATACAATGTGCAGTACAAACAATGAACTCAAATGTAAACTATGGATTTTAGTTAACAATTTATCAATACTGGCTCATCAGTTGTAACAAATGTACAACACTGATGTTAACAATATCATGAACTGCTTGTGTGGAGGGATGAGGTCTAAGTACAAACTCTCTGTACTTTCTACTCACTTTTTCTATAAACCAAAAATTGCTCTAAAAAATAATGACTATTAATTTTTAAAAAAATACAGAACAGCACACACGTGATTTTTTTTAGATAAGCAATAATTAAGCATGAAAAATAAGCTGTTATATTATTTTTACTTTCAAGACCAATTTGGCAATAGCTTTCAGATAGTATTATTCCTTCCAAGGAATGATACTGACCTATTGCACGGCGTTCTTCCCCTCTCCTCTTTTTGTTCTTTTTCATCAAAGAAAACTTATCCTACCAAAAAATATTTGGTAAATTCTCTGGAAATAAAACTATTTTGCCCATGCACTTTGCCACTCCTCAAGAAACAAGTTTGTTTTCACCAGAAATCTGCTTTCTTGGCTTTTACAGAAACACAGCCAGACGCCTGCTTTATAAAAGAGAATGAAACTGAAGGTTGGAGGTCAAATTCTGGTTGCCGGGAACACACGGGCCACTTGGCGGCCAATCGCTCTGCCGTTTTCAGAGACACAATGTGGAGAACCTCATGGGAAGAGGGAAAGATAAAGAAATTGGGGAAAGTGAGGAGAAACTACTAGTGAGCAATCACAAGTGACTGTGTACTATATAGTTCTTAGTTTACAGTGTGTGTGTGTTTTCACATACATAACCACTGACAATTGTTTATTAAATAGAGAGCTGTTTATTAAAAGGAGCTAGATGTGGCTTTTTCTGTTTTTGAAAAAAAAAAAAAAAATGTTCTAAGCTTACTTCTTTCCTTATTCAGGTTAGTCCTAAAGGGTCATACGCAGGGTTATGCAGTGCAAAACCATCACAAAGGGGAAAAAGGGAAGTAGAGAAAGGAATCCGGGAAAGCCTTATCTTCAAAACCACAACACACTTCCTTGTGCTGAAATAAAAGGTCACTTTAAAATGCAGGAATTGGGGACGCCTGGGTGGCTCAGTGGGTTGAGCCACTGCCTTCGGCTCAGGTCATGATCCTGGGGTCCTGGGATAGAGTCCCGTATCGGGCTCCTTGCTCGGCAGGGAGCCTGCCTCTCTCTCCGCCTCTGCCTGCCTCTCTGCCTGCTTGTGTGCTTTCTCTCTCTCTCTTTCTGACAAATAAATAAATAAAATCTTTAAAAAATAAAATAAAATAAAATAAAATGCAGGAATTGCAACTCTAAGAAAAACAAAATGTTATGTTTCTTTGTCATCCCTTCTATTCAAATTAGTAAGCTGTCAAAAGGCTAAATTTCCTGAATGTTGGGTCCTCTGTGCTCACCGAGCACCAATGTCATCTGATACTCAAAGTCCCTTTTTCCCAACTGAAGGGCACGGGCTGCTGTACCAAGAAGTAAGCCAGCGCCTGAAGTCACATCCTGCCTCCGACCAGCACGGAGCCCTCCTGGGGACCTCAGGGAACGCTGAAAATCCAGTACAGCCCCAGTCAGGAAAGCAAAGGACACACACCGCTTCTGGAAAAAGTTTGCGTGTCTGCAGCATCAAACAAGTCATCTTCAGGCATTTTTCATCCGCCCAGTTTTACAGGACAGTCTTAATATCTTAGCAACTTGAGTCCACACTGTAGCCTTCGCAGCCCACCCTGATGCCAGGCCCCTGGGAACCTGTCCTTCCAGCCAGTGCTGCCATAGGGCTTGCTTTATCGGCTGCAAAAACGTGGCGGCATTTATAGGAGCCTGTTCTTGCCTCTAGGTTACCACTCATCAAAACCTAGATAAGCCTTTCCTCTGAGCCATATTTATTTTCAAACCAGGAATCAAATAAGGGAATTAAGTAGGTGCTTAATACGCCTAAGTAGTGTGTGAACATACTTTTTAAAAATAATGCATCTCTTTCATAGAAAAGCAAGGACGAAACACATTCCTAAAGAATGGCATCCTGTATCCCCCTCCCCAAATCTGTCCCTCCCTCCCCTTTATACTTGTCTCCAACTCTATCCTATTACCCTCTTGGGAGAGGAAGCAGAACATGATTGCACCAACAAGAGAACCAATCCAAAAAGAGAAGATGGGCAAGCTAATAAAAGAGAGATGGTAGGGGGGAAACAGTGGACTTGAAATCTCTGATGGATTCCATCTGGTTTAAAGGTTTGGGGTTTCTTTTTTTTTTTATTCCAATATAGTTAACATAGAGTGTTATATTAGTTTCAGGTGTACAATATAGTGATACAACACAAAGTTTTTGAGATAAAATATACGGTGTATTTTTCCAGAAAAATCAAAGTGGGATGGTGGCAGTGTTGAAATCAGTGTTACAGAATGGCTACAATTTATATGACTCGTGGTTTTGGGGTTCCAGAAAGAGAAACCAACAGATAAGAAATTGCATTTTGTGAAGTCAGTTATGGTTCTCTTGACTTTGGGCTGGTGGAAACAGAGTTATTTCCTTGGCATGACAAGTGTTGCCACTCTGCTGAGGCCTGCGACTGAGTACATTGTTCCCTATTTGAAAAATATTTCCAGTCAGAAGAGAGTCACGTGTAGTGTGACTGACCTAAATTCTCCCATGGTGCTGCTATTCACTCTCCCATTCCCCTCACATTAGAATTCTCTACACACACTTCATTATGCCATCGGTCATTCAAAAGACCTGAGCCCACTTAGCTCAAAAATTGATAAAAAAGCAAAATATTTGTAGACTTGTATCAGATGTCTACTGAAAGCACCAGAAATTTTGTTTCCAGTTTTCTTGTACTGGAATTGTATTTCAGAACAACAGTACAATATTCCAGTGTATGTTAATGAAAATAACAATAAAATGCATGAATATTTTGCTCAAAAATAACTGTATGTGCACCAAAATGCCAAGTCTTTGATGACTGTTAAATTTATGCCAGTAATTATTTCTATCAAGATTCACAGAGAGAAACACCAATGAAAAAATATTGAATGTGAAATTCTAAAATTGATCCTAAATACAAACATTTTCACTTGTAAACTTTATTACCTTGGTAATGGCTCTTTTAAATTTTCTCTGAAATGTCTGTTATTGAAAACTGTTAATTTACATATATTTAAGTGACAGGGGATTTGTCAAAGATGCATTTGTAATATAAACTGCCTGGGGAAATAAAAGCAAATGAAAAACATTCTCCCACATTTCAATAGAATCCTTGTACCCCTGCAATTGCAGGACTGGTCGCTGGGAAATGTAAACCTCTTGGGGAGAAAAAAACCCTCTGGTATACCTTGGCTCCCCTAAAAGGTGAGTCTACATGTTTCCCCTTTCTTTATTTACTAGAAATCTACTGGGTCCTGAATCTTAGACTCAAATCCTTTCTCATGCTATAACTATATTTCTTTCATAACATATTTTTGTGCACACTAGAAGAAAGCAGAACAAAACACCACTCTTCCAGCTTAAGTGGTGGGACTAAAACCATCTCTAGTTGTCTAGAAACTCTAGATACAAGCTTCTACTTGAAGTTGTCTTTAGAGGAGAAAGTGTGGAACAGTGCTGAGCTAGGCTGATGCTGAAGATCTGAAGGAAAACTGTGGCTAACCTGATAGCAACTTGGTGACACTCCTGATCTCACGAGACTTCAGGCTAAAATTTCAGAGCTCTTCCTAAGGGATTCATAAACAAGGAACAGAACATAAGATACTCAAGAGTCTTCCCGTGCGCTCCCACAGGGATTTCAGGCAGTGCTGGGACCGCAATCCCTGGCTGATGGTAAGATCGGGCTGTGCCTTTGGTCAGCTAGATCACCTGGCATAGTCACTTCATTTTTCTGGGCCTTAGGTTCCACAGGATAAAATAAACACTTTTGGACTACAATCACCGAAGATAACTTACACCTCTAACACTCTAGGATTAGGGTTAGGGTTAGGGTTACTACTGTTCTGTCAATGAAAACAAAACGTGTGTGTAACAGAGAATCCCCATCTCAGAAAGATGCTAAAACGTGGAACCAGAAGGTTTAAAAAGTGACATGGTAAAATTAAGAGGACTGAATTCTGTAGATACAACAATTCTCAAGTTGGGTCAAGGATGAGATGTGGCGACAACTGAGCCCTTAACATTAAGAGACTCCACATCTTCAAAGCAAAAGCAATCTACTTCAACAAAGTTTACACAATGAGGACAAGTTTATTCTTTCTTTTAAAGTTTATTCCTAAAAACATAGTATGATCCAAGAAATGATTTAGCTTTTCATCTAATCCCAAAATGAATTTCACAGAACTTTAGAACACGGCTTTGCTGCCTGCGTTGCTGTTGTTTTCAGTGGGGTGCTTCTTACTGAAGCTGTGACTTCCTTTGATGTGATCAAATTAAAATTTTGCAGAAAGCTTACAAACTATCACAGGCAAAATGAGGTAATTAAAAGGGTCAACTAAATAATTAAAATCACTTCCAATTCAATCATACATGCTAATGAGATCCTGGGACAAGATGAATAAATGAAATTTTCAGTTAATCCCAAACCACACTGTGACTATTAGTTCCAATATTAAAAAAAAATTACTAAGCGTTCTTCAGAACAGGTGTTGTGGGGGAACATATTAGAAAGATCTGATTCAGCTCCTCTGTCCACCCTCTTCCCGGAGGTGTTAATGAGCAGCAAAATGGCTAAGAAGTGGCTAGAAGGATGAAACAGCAAATGTCTTCCAACCTCTAGCTGGCTCACACATCACTACCCCTGTTCACATGGCATCACCCCTGCCTTCCGTAATGAAAACAACCTGTTGAGCAGATCCTTTATTCTGTTTTGCCCCTTTCAGTTCTGCCCCACACAATGCTTTCGAGATGATACTTAACAAGCAATGCAACCATGTTTACTATCTGTTTAAGACCCCCTAATGGTTCCATGTTGCTCCTGGAAAAAACTGAACCTGCTCAACATGACAGGGTCCTGTGCCATGTGGACCCTACTCATTTCCTCCAGACTTCTCTAACACTCTCCCTTTGTACAACAATCTGAACCACAACGAGTTCCCTAAAGTCCATATATCTCTCACATCTCCACTTACAGCCTTCGCAGGAGTCTAGAATACAGTAGTTCCTGCCTGAATTCTCCGCTCCTCCGTGCATACATTATTAGAGGGGCAGGCTCTCGGAGGGGGCCATGGGTACACGCCCCTCCTAAGTCTGTCCAACTCACAGCTGTACCAAAAGCCCCCTCAGACAGACTAGCTAAAATCCTGTTTTCTGAGATCTTTTTATCAGTAATAAAAGTGCTAACATTTTGAGTTCCATCTGTCAGAGCATTTGTCTTCAATCCAAACTTGGGTGAGTAATGATGGTTATTTATTTATTGGATCCTGTCAAATACTAGTGCCTGAGTTGCAATTAGCTACTTGTCGTTCTCCCCCTTTCGTCTATGAATATCTATGATATCACTAACCATATTTATTTTCATCATCAATATATTTTCAGCATCTAGCAGAGTGTCTGGCACATAGTTAAGTACACAGCGAGCATTCAATCAGTATTTATTTAGTGAGTAAATCAATGGACAAACACCAACCATACCCAAGCTTCTCAGTGTTGTGTTAATGCTCCTGCAGTTTTCAGTTCTCACAAGTTCCTAGCTAACTCTTTAGAAATATTCCAACACTTACACCTTAATTAAGACATTATTAATTCTTTAAAGAATTTTATTCAAGTGTAGTTGATACACAAAAGTTACTTTAGTTTCAGGTGTACAACATAGTGATTGGACAAGTTTATAAATTATGCTATGCTCACCACAAGTATAGCTAAAATGATTAATAATTCCTAGTCTGCTAATTTAATATTTGATCATTTAGTCTATCATAGTTTTATGCTTAGTTTTATCCAATGGAAAAGATTTGTTAACCAAAGATTAAGTAATATAATTAAAACACAGGCTCTTACATTGGAAAAATATTAGTTGTCTATCTAGAAAATAATACTAAAGTCACATCAAATTAGTTTCTACATAAAAGGTGCTGAGATAATTTATACTGACTCTCACCGATTCGTTGAGGTAGAAATAGATTTTTCTTTCCAAAATCATGGTAACAGTTGCTTTGAGGCCCTTATGTGTGCTAGGAATTAGAAACATGGTATTTGCATTTGAAAATTCAGTGATTTAGACTTGCTTCTAATTTAGACTTGTCTTATACAATTTTTTTAAAGATTTTATTTATTTATTTGACACAGAGAGAGAGATAGAGAGAGTACAAGCAGGGGGAGCAGCAGGCAGAGGGAGCAGGAGAAGCAGGCTCCCCACTGAGCAGGGAGCCTGATGCAGAACTTGATTCCAGGACCCTGAGATCATGACTTGAGCCTAAGACAGACGCTTAACCAACTCAGCAACCCAGGCATCCCATCTTATCCAATTTTAACCAAAGCATCTTAAGATACTTCACACTAATGTTCTTCACCAGTTTTTTTTTAATTACTTCATAGTTTTTAACTCGTTGTTTACAGTTAAATACGCTGTCTCTCAAACTCGTTTTTTTCGTTTAAACTGTCCTTTTTACTCACTGTAGGCAATTGTTCAATAAACCAAACATTATAGTGCAACACTGTGATTCAAACTAACAATACATACCATGCATAAGGAAGAAGTGAAAGTGTACAAAAGACAGCTAAGTAAGGCTTTGCTCTGTATAATGGGCACGCAGATAAACAATAATCTAATAGTAAGCGCTATTGACTGAATTCTATCATGTGCCAGGGACTAAGGCAGTCATATAGAAGCCACCACTTCCAATCATCATTATGACCCTACAGAAAAGGCAGAACTGCCACAACCCAGAGATTTAAAAAAAAAAAAAAAAAAAAAATCACACAAATTCCATAACCAACATGTAGAAAATAAAAACAGACAGAATTAAATTTATCTAGAAAAATAAAACAAATACGAAGTGTAGGTGCATTTACATAATTAAGCCACTGGAGACTATCTGGTTCTTTAAAATTATCTAAATATTCTGCAAACTAATAGACTAATATGCTAATATATACTCATTGAAATGAGGTTGAAATATTAAAATAATATTTTAATCTCTGAATAAACGATTAATAGGAAAATCAAAGAAATAGATTTTAGAATACCTTGAATAATTAGTGTCCAAAAGAAATCACATCTGAGACAGAGAATTCATCAAAGTTAGACTTTAGAATATGACATGACTACAAAATAATCAGACCGATTCTTGATGTGCTAATAATGTCATGAATTGAAAATCAATTTTGGGGGGCACCTGGGTGGCTCAGTGGGTTAAGCCACTGCCTTTGGCTCAGGTCATGATCTCAGGGTCCTGGGATCGAGCCCCACGTCGGGCTCTCTGCTCAGCGGGGAGCCTGCTTCCCCCTGCCTCTCTGCCTACTTGTGATCTCTCTCTCTTTCTCTCTCTCTGTCAAATAAATAAATAAAATCTTAAAAAAAAAAAAAGAAAATCAATTTTTGTATCTTTAATGTTCTTATGGTGGTTAAAAATATCCATGAAAAACCAAATTCTTGCATAATTTTATTTAGCACTATCTTGAGCATGCTGCCAAATATTATTAAAATAAGCACCTTATTTCAATGTCTAGAGTTTAGAATAAGGGAGAATAAAAACCTTACTGCTCTTTAATATCTTGAAATGTGGTTTTCAATTTACCCAACTCTTCATACCTATTAGAAAAACCTAGACATTGTTGGTGACTGTAAATACACTATATTCTTCCCAATGTCTAAAAACAGCAATAAATTAACCCTATTTTAAATAGAAGCCCTACAGAAAAATCTTTGTGACTCAGATAATACATTTTCATTCATATGAAAAGTTAAAGACAATCTCAATTCCCTTTCCCATATGAGCAGCCTTACAATGAGAAATGTCAATGGATTGAAAAGTTGAATCCAAATTGAGTATCTGTATGATACACTGACATTAATAACAAAATAAAAGCTGGGCACCTGGGTGGCTCAGTGGGTTAAGGCCTCTGCCTACGGCTCGGATCATGATCTCAGGGTGCTGGGATCGAGTCCCGCATCAGACTCTCTGCTCATCAGGGGGCCTGTTTCCTTCTCTCTCTCTGCCTGCCTCTCTGCCTGCTTGTGATCTCTCTGTCAAACAAATAAATAAAATTTTTAAAAAAATAAAATAAAACAAAAAATAACAAAATAAAAGTAGAGATTTCTGGTCCCACCTCAGAGGAGATCTTTCACAGGAAAAATGTGACTCTGAACTTCTCTTCAACCTTCCTGAATTCCTAAGCCCTTCACGAGCACATGACATAACCTTCAGTATCTTGGCAAAGTGCTGGTCCCCTCACTACATCAGCTTCAAGTCTTTAATCCAAATTCTATGACCATGTAAAAATAAATACTTAAATCCTATTTTTCAAGACACAAAACAAACGTCTAAGGAATAAAACAATTTTTGATGGTCTATCCTTTACTATTACCTTTTAGAACATCTCTGGGCTTATTTTAATTGAAATAGATAATAGAATAAGAGATCCAGGAAGAGGTTGCCACATACCCACTGAACTGTGTTTCCCCTCCTCCAGGGCACAAATGTAGACGTCAATTCCAAACTTCCTTGAACGTCAGTGGAGACCTCTAGAATGAATCTGGCTAACGTAATATGAAAGTTAAGTCTATTTACCAACACAAGGCTAAACAGAAAGCCTCCCATTCATCCTCCTTGTACTCCCTCTCCTCATTTTCCTTAAGGGGAATTCTGAGGTTTTCAGGGGATACTGACAATACTAGATAAAGGGGGTCCATCCCCTCCGCACTGTCCTTGGCACATCCTCTCCACATCTGGACTACAGCTTAAGGAAAAATAAATCTGTACTCTGTGAGCCACTGAGATGTAGGTATTATTTCTTAGAGCAATTAGTCTATCCTGAATGCATAAATAAACAATGAAGCAATGAAAGACGCTAGTGTCCAATATAGGTGCGCTCAACCTGGCTGCGTCTTGGGTTCACATACTGAAATCTCTGTGGGTAAGCCGAATATGCCTAGTTTTCAAAAGCTCTCCAAGGAATTCTGGCCACTAAGGGTTGAGAGTCCCTGCTAACCACGGAGCTAGACTTACACTCAATCATAGTAAAGGTGAGATCTTAATCCAGTATTTTACCTATTTCATCATGTCTCATGTAAAGCCTAACCATATCAATTTAAGGCAAAAATTAGACATGAAAAATCTGGAACCCTTAGAGAAGAAAACCCAGTATATAATTACATTCTTCCCTATGAATTTGCCTTTCAATTTCATGCCAATGTTAGCTTTCCCTTACTTTTAAAAATAAATTCTCCTTTCCTCAGAACTGGGTGTTTGAAGAAAAATTTAGTTTCCAGTAAGGAACAATTGCCACAATAAACACAAAAACTAACTAGTTTCATGAGGTGTAAGTTTACAAACATTACAGACCACTTCAAATCTATTTCAATTCCACGAGTTAATGGTCTCTTTTTCAAGCGGGCACCAATCTATACTACTGCATATTTAATCACACTGCCTAAGAGGTTATTTAAACACAACTTTTCCAGATGCTAGGGGGTAAGCAAAAATTATCACATCAACTGAGTCAATTATTCTGCCCTTACATTCCTTGGCCCAGCTCTAAACCATAACCAAAAGCAAACATCCATCCTATTAAACCTTTATTTGTGGAGCTCCTGAGTTTTTAAAGTCAGCCTCCTCGATCTGGAACCATACCAGAAGTTCACATGGAGGGTGGGCTGAAGAAAAGAAATTTGACCCAGCCTATGCTGCTGAACATCATCAGAACAGATAAATTACTCATAATCTCCAACAATGAATATGCAATAAATAGCTTTATTCAATTTTCAGGATATTGATTCCAAAGTAAATAGCAATAGTAATAACTAGAAGTAGCAATAGTAATGCTAGGATAGCACCTGATTCTCGTTTTACGAGTGTGACAGCCATTCCTTGCAGTCCAGTACACTATCCCATTATCTGATTTACGCTTCTGTCCTAATATAATTCACCCCATAATAAAATTTACAAAATTATTTTCATTTCTTTAATCCATGCAACAAAACATGAATAATGATGTTTCCAAATTCCCCTTATAGTAAAATCAAAACAGGTTCTTGATAAAGTGTTTTTTCACATTTGAAAGAATACAGAAAATATTTATATTGGTAATAATAATGGTGATGTGACCTCTGAAAAGACTTACGTACATGTCCCTTCTCAAGAGTCAGGGATCCAACTAAGGCTCTCTCGAACGCCACACCAGTTCACCAGGCATAGGTTTGATTCTTGTTCGCTAGCCAGTCTTGTCATTTAAATGAATTCCGTTTTTAATACAAAATAAAGTGGAACATATTATTTAATCCTTAATGCTTGAATAAACTGAAGGATTTTAATTAAAGGTTGTTTTAAAAATTCTCACTTCCGTTACGTCTAACATTTAAAGATTTTGTACATTGTGTGAAACTGAAGGAAATGTAAGAAAAAAGAAAGATTAAGCATGTATGGAAGAGAAGATAATAAACAGGGTCTGGGACAAGAATGAGGAAAACTGTTCTCTGGAGGGAATTCTTTTGACTCTATTAAAAATTGGAAAAAATAATGTTTATTATTTTTTATTTTTTAAGTACAAGAATAACTAAAAGAAAAAATTAGCGGCCACTCAAAATTAACCAAAGGTAGTATTTAATCGTATCTGCTTCAAATTTTATTCATTTTATTGGGGTATAATTTGTTGTCCAGCAAAGCTCACCCTTCATAGCGTAGAGCTCTGCGAGTCTGGGAAAACATACAGTCACATAAGCACCACCACAATCAAGATACAGAAAAAGTTCTCCCAAAATTATCCTGTCCCTTTGTAGTCAACCACTCACTCTACTTCCTGCCCGTTAGCCAATGATGTGGCTTTTTTGCCTTTAGAGAATTGTCTTTTCTAGAATATTACATAAATGGATTGATAATCTGACTATCATTAAAGTCTGGCTTCCATCACTTAGCGAAACACCTAAGGGATTCCTCCGTGCGGTTCGGTTACCAGAGTTTATCAACAGTCCCTTACGTTCTACTGCGGAGCAGTAGTCATCGTGGGTTGTACCACTCTGTCAGTCCGTTCACCAGCTGAAGGACTTCTGGAGTCTTGACAGCGTTTAATGACTCTGAGGACAGTCACCACAAACATTCATTCACCAATTTCTTTCTTTTTGAAAAAAAAAAAAAATTTATTTAATTATTTGACAGAGAGAGAGGTCACAAGTAGGCAGAGAGGCAGGCAGAGAGAGAGCAGGCTCCTCGCCCAGTGGAGAGCCTGATGCAGGGCTTGATCCCAGGACCCTGAGATCATGACCTGAACTGAAGGCAGAGGCTTAACCCACTGAGCCACCCAGATGCCCCCATTCATCAATTTCTAAGTGAACGTAAGTTTTCACTTATCCTTATACATAACTTATCCTTATACATACATATCCTTATACATAAGGGTGGGTTTATCGGTTCATATTAAATGTATGTTTAACTTTATAAGAAACTGCAAAACCATTTCTCAAAGTGGTTGTACTGTTTTGCATTCCTGGTAGCATTTTAGAAGAGTTCTAGTCGTTTATCATCAGCTGTTGGTACTGCTAGGTTTTTGGTGTGCTTTCCTGGTGTTCGTTTGGCTCCGTTTGGTTCGGTTTTTGACTCTCCTACTAGGTACACAGGTGATGGTTCATTGTCAGTTCATTTTCCCTTCTCTAGTGACTAACAATGCTCAGCATCTTTTCAAATGTTTGTTTGCCATCTGTGTATTTCCTAGGGGAAGTGTCTGCATAAATCTTCTGCCCACTGTTTTACTGGGTATTTTGGGGTTGTTGTTTTTGTTATTGGGTCCTTATTGTTTTTATACATTCAGGATACCAGTCTTTCATCACATACGTGTTTTGCAGACAATTTCTCCCGGTGTGTCTGTTCCTTTCACTTTCTCAACAATGTGTTTCACACACGTTTCAAATTTTGATTTAGATCAAAATTTTTTTCTTTTAAATTTAGGACTTGGGTGTCTTTCTTAGGAAAAATCTGCCAAACCTAAGGCCACAAAAATATTCTCTTATATTTCCCCCTAAAAGTTTTATCATTTACTGTTTTACATTCAGATCTCTTACCCATTTTGAGTTAATTTTTCCACATAGTACAGGTTGGGTCAAGGTTTACTTCTTTACACAAGAATGTCCAATTCTGCCAGCATCATTTGTTTAAAATGCTTTCCTTTCTCCATTGCATTGTCTTCGCACATCTGTCAAAAATAAGTTGACTTTCTACGTGGGTTCCCTTCTAGATCTTGCACTCTGTTCCTTTCATGTATATGCCTATACTTTCACTAATGCTACATCATTTTGATTACTATGGCTTTAGAGTAAGTCTTGAAATCTTGAACCATACATTTTTTTCCAAATTATTTTGATTATTCTACTTCTTCCATTTTTCCAACTAAATTTTAGAACCAAATTGTTATTCTACAAAAATTCTTGCTAGAAATTTGATTGGGATTATGTTCAATCTATAGATGGGTTTCGAGGGAACTGATAACTTAATATTGAACCCTCCAGCCAAAGAGTATGACATGTCTCTCCATTTATTCAGGTCTTTATTTCCTTTTATTAATGTTTTATCATTTTCAGCATAAAGTTAGACTTATGCCTGCTTTATATATTTTAGTACTATTATAAATGGTGCTTTTTAAAAATTCAAGTTAGTTAATATACAGTGTAGTATTAATTTCAGGAGTATAAGTTAGTGATTCATCACTTACATATGTAACACCCAGTGCTCATCCCAGCAAGTGTCTTCCTTGATGCCCATACCCATTTAGCACATGTCCCCATATCCCTCCCCCTAGCCACCCTCAGGTTATTCTCTGTAGTTAAGAGTCTCTAATGGTTCACCTCCCTCTCTGTTTTTAGCTTATTTTATCTTTCCTTCCCTTCCCCACGTTCATTTGTTTTGTTTCTTAAATTCCACATATGAGTGAAATCATATGGTATTTGTCTTTGTCTGACTGACTAATTTCACTTAGCATAATATGCTCTAGTTCCATCCATGTTGCTGCAAATGGCAAGATTTGAAATCTTGAACCATACATTTTTTGGCAAGATTTCTTTTTGATAGCAGAGTAATTTTATACACACACACACACACACACACACACACACACACATCACATCTTCTTTATCCATTCATCTGTCGATGGACATCTGGGCCCTCTCTGCAGTTTGGCTATTGTTGATAATGCTGCTGTAAACACTGGGGTGCATGTGCCCCTTCAAATCACTGTTTTTGTATTTTGTATTTTGGCTAAATACCTAGTAGTGAAATTGCTGGGTCATAGGGTAGTTCTATTTTTAACTTTTTGAGGAACCTCCATATTGTTTTCCAGAGTGGCCACACCATTTGTGTTCCCACAAACAGTCCTCATCCTCACGAACATCTGTTGTTTCCTGACTTGTTAATTTTAGCCATTCTGACAGGTGTGAGGTGGTATCTCATTGTGGTTTTGATTTGTATTTCCCTGGTGTTGAGTGATACTGAGCTTTTTTTCATGTATCTGTTACCCATGTGTATGTCTTCTTTGGAGAAATGTCTGTTCATGTCTTCTTAAATAGATTATTTATTTTGGGGGTGCTGATTTTGACACGTTCCTTATATATTCTGGATACTAGCCCTTTATCCAATGCGTTCTTTGCAAATATCTTCTATTCTGTCAGCTGCATTTGAGTTTGGTTAACTGTTCCCTTCACTGTGCAAAAGCTTTTCATCTTGATGAGGTCCCAATAGTTCATTTTTGCTTCCACCTCCCTTGAATGGTACTATTTTGAAACATAAATTTCCAGTAGATGGAAACACAATTATTTTTATATATGAATCACGTACCTTGCAACCTCACTAAACTCACGTATTAACTCTAATAACTTTTTTGTAAATTAATTCAGACTTCCTACATATATAATGCTATTATTTGTAGAGAGAAAGTGTCTATTTCTTCCCTTCCAATCTAAATTGGAGTTTTACTTCTTTTTCTTGTCTTACTGGCTGAGACCTCCAGCACAATGACAAAGGGGAGTACTTACTGAGTGTGGGGATCTCCGTATGGTTTCCAGTCTTAGAAGAAAAGTATTCAGTCTTTCACCAATAAGTATGGATTTTTGTAAATGTCCTTTATCAGGTTAAGGAGTTCACTTCTATTCCTACTTTGTGAAGAAATTTTATCGAGAATGGATAATGAATTTTGTCAAATGCTTTTACTACATCTGCTAAGGCAAGTAGACAATATTTTCTTCATTTGTCTGTTGTCATGGTGAATTATGCTGGTTAATTTTCAAATGTTAAACCAGCCTTGCTTTCCTAGTCTAAAGCCCACATGGTTTATTTTTCTTGTTTTAGATATTAGATTTAATTTACTGAAATTTCCATGAGGATGTTTGCATCTATAAGACTAATCTGTGGTGTTATTTTATTTTAAGTCCTTGTCAGGCTCTGGCATCAGGGTAATACTGGCTTGGGAAGTACTTCTTCTTATTCCTTTTTCTGGAAAGTTTCATGATAGAAAGTTTCATGATAGAATCACTATTATATTTTCCTTAAATGACAGGTCAAATTCACCATTGAAGCCATTTGTGCCTGAAGTTTTCTTTGTTGCAAGATTTACAACTACTAATTCAATTTACTTAATATGGGTAAGATTACTCAGGTTACATTTTCTTCTCAATCTCTCTCTGTCTTTCTCACACACACAGACACACACACACACACACACTCAGAGGCACACGCATACATACGCACATGAACACACTTGATTTTTTCTGATTATCAGAGATGGGAACATTTCTTGATATATTTATGGGACAACTACAGTTTCTTCTGTGAAATTCTTGTCCTTTATTTTGCTCATTGGTTTATCTTTTCTCTTATTCTTAATGATTTATGAAAGATTTTTATATTTTTTCAAAAACTAAGCTTTTATAATGTGGCCTGTATTTTTAAATATTTTTATTTCATTATAAAGATACTTTCAACACTGGTATCGCCAAATCTGTCATTTCTTTTATTATTGCTACTTTCCCTCTATGTTTTAAAAATCCTTCCCTAAACCAGTGTCATGAAGTTACTCTCCTCTATTTGTCTTCATAATTTTAAGATTGTTTTCACAATTAGATCCTTATTAGGTCCCTCTATTAGATATATCTAGAATTTATTTTCATGTGTGGAGGGAGAGAGGGGTATGCATGAGGCATAAAAGTAACTTACTCATTTTCTACATGTAAAACTGTTGTCCCAACACATTAATTACCCAGTCTTACACTGACTAGTAATTCCTCTCCTATCATACAGCAAGGACACAGATATCTGCATCTGTTTTTGATACCTTACTGGGTTCCATTTATCTCTGTTTATTTAGTGCTCAATCTTCAGTTATAATTATGATAGTTTAAAAAACAAATCTAGGGGCGCCTGGGTGGCTTGGTGGGTTAAGCCTCTGCCTTCGGCTCAGGTCATGATCTCAGGGTCCTGGGATCGAGCCCCGCATCGGGCTCTCTGCTCAGCGGGGAGCCTGCTTCCTCCTCTCTCTCTGCCTGCCTCTCTGCCTACTTGTGATCTCACTCTCTGTCAAATAAATAAATAAAATCTTAAAAAAAAAAAATCTAGATATTTAGAAAACGTGATCCAACTCTCCCTTCTTCTTTTTCAGAATTATGTCAACAATTTGTAGAAAATAACTTTTCCATACAGAGTTTTAAAATCAGTTTATTAATTCTATAAAAAATTCTTGGGGAATATTATTGAAATTACTTTGAAAATATACAATTATATGAAAATAATTGAAATATTTCCAAAAATGAGATTTCGCATTTACTAACCAGATAGATCTTGTCACATATTTACACTTACTTCCTGCCATTAAAATATCATGTATTTTTGGTACATTTATTTGTAGGTTTATTTTAGAATTTATGCTATTGTCAATTAAATACTTTTTTACATTTGTTTTGGCCCCACTGACATACAAGCATGCTCTTTGCTAGTTTTATCTTTTTTTTCATTGAGGTATAGTTAACACACAATGCTACATTAGTTTCATGTGTGCAACATAGTGATTCCACAAGTTTAGATGTTACGCTATGCCTACCACAAGGGTAGCTACCGTACAACACTAGTACAATACACGTAGGCATGCTTTTAAGTATATATGTTGACTTTATGCCAGGCATCCTTGCTGGTCTCTAATATTCTAACTGTTTGTAGCATCTCTTTAATCTACTATATAAATAAGTGTATCATCTAGATTAATGACACATTTACCTCTTTCTTTCCAATCTTTCCACTTATATTTTCTTTTTCAGATTGCATTGATTAGGACATCTAAGATGGTGTGGAGCAGCATCAGTGAGAGGAAGCACCCTGTCCTGGTGTTAGCTCTACTGCAGATGCCGCTCTCAGCGTTTCGCCATGAAATGTAATGTCACTTTGAAGTCTATAGGCTATCATAGATTAGTTTATATTTATTCTATATTATTCCTAACTTGGTTATAATTTTGCCATAAATTAACATTAAATGTTATTAAATACGTATCTATTAAGATGATCCCATGATTTTTCTCCTTTAAATGTTAAAAATGAAATTTCAAATCTTTAACCATCTTTCCACTCCAATAAATGCTACTTGGACATAATTATTTTTAAGACACCTTTGGATTAGATATTTCATAGTCTCTTACTTGGTATTTTTTTACTTCTATTCTTTAAAATTATGTTTCTTATATTTTCCTGTTGTTTCTAATCTCCCACTTTTCATCTATTTGTTATCCCCAAATGAAAGTACCTTAAAAAAAATCATTTAAAATGCTCTCAATGAAACAGAAATCTAAGTATCTTATCCCCCAAAATGAATCCCTAGGAGTGGCTCCCCAGGCTTACTGCACTAACATTCAATTATTTAGTCTGTCAGCCAAGACCCCTAGTCTGCCTCTCATTTACCTCTTCGGCCCTTGATCAAGGCATACGCCCCATATCCCGACGTTCCAGACAATGGGGCTGCTGACAACTCACCACACACCTCATGCCTGTTTCCACTTCAATGCTTTATTCATACGACTCCCCGGCTAGAACGCCTTTACACTGATCCCTGTGTCAGTGCAAACTATTTTCAAGTTTTATGGCTCAAACAACGACTGCCTCTCGGAGTCGAGTTTACTGGAGTTTAGGAGGAATTTTAACTATTGTCTTCTGTCCCCACACACCATCCAAATTTTCGCTACAGCAACTGTATACATTAACACTCCTACTGTTTTATCACTCTACCAGGTAACATATTTTATTCATCTTCATCCTGACAATATCTAGCGCTAAGTATCCTGTCTAGCAAATAATAAGTTTTAAAATTGCTTAATAAATGAAATAGACTTTCCAAATTCTGATTTTTCAGGACTGCTCCCAAACACTTTTGAGTATGTCTTGCTCTTAATTCTAGCTTACTTTGAATATTTTCTATCCAGAAAAGCAATAGCTAATCAGTTTATTCCTGAATAAAACACTTAAGTACAGTGTGTATTGCCTTTGAAAAATAAGCATTGTTTGAAATTTGTCTTAAACTCTCAAATCTAGAGTTCAAGATTAAAAACAAACTTAAGACTAAAAATTAAGACAAACTTAATAATCAATTGTGTGAAAGTGTTTATTTGAGTACGATCTCTTGGTCAGATGCTTTGTTAAATTATTTTACATACATTCCTTCGTTTCAACAAGTCCAAGAGGTACATATTATTATTGTGCCTAAAAATAACAAGTAAAATAAATGAACCAAAGCAGTGACTATAAGGGGTTAAAACAGACTTTTAAAAATCACATTAAAGGAATGAAAATGCTATGACTTTTTTTTTAAGATTTTATTTATTTATTTCACAGAGATCACAAGTAGGCAGAGAGGCAGGCAGAGAGAGAGGAAGGGAAGCAGGCTCCTGCTGAGCAGAGAGCCTGATGCGGGGCTGGATCCCAGGACCTTGGCATCATGACCTGAGCCTCTTGGGATCATGACCTGAGCAGGAAGCAGAGGCTTTAACCCACTGGGCCACCCAGGCACCCCAATGCTATGACTTTTCCAGGTGATTTGTTCTGGTTTGCTTAGAAATCAATGAACAGGAGAATATAAAATTCTGCTCGTCGATTTTTAAAGTAAAATAAAATAATCTTTTCTCCACCATTAACCTGTCTGGGAGAAGTCTAAACTTTATAATTCTTGCCTCAAAAGTGCCTTTACACAGGGACAGATTATAATTACAAATTGACCCTTGAAAAACATGGGTTTGAACTGTGCAGGGAGGTCCACTTATATGTGTTCTTTTTTTTCCAAAACAGTATAGTACTATAAATGTATTTTCTCTTCTTTATGATTTTCTTAATATTTTTTCTCTACCTTAGGTTATTATAAGAATATAGTATATATAGTAAGAATATAGTATATAAAACAAATAACATAGAAAATATGTTAACCGACTGTTTATGTTATTGGTAAGGCTTCCAGTCAACACCAGGCTATTAGTAGTTAAGTTTTGGGGGAATCAAAATTTCAAGTCAATCCACTTGAAAAAGTGGATTTTCAATTGCATGGGGGGGGGGGGTAGTGTCCCTAATCCCCATGTTGCCCAAGGATCAACAGTATTTGTGACTTGTAAAAAGAGAAAAAATCCTTTTCTCTTCCTATCGTGTGTAGTAGAAAAATTTAATACAAAAAAATTAAATTACCTTCCCAGATCTATCTCTCTAGAAATAGTGAAATAACTATAGCTCTTCTCAAGACAATATTGTTGACTACAAAATGTCCTGAGTCTTTGTTGAAAATAAAACTTGAGTATTTGTTGCCATTATAACAACTTCAGTGCACTTCACCTTGTTATCGCTGGTTATGTTTAGCTTAGTAACCTAAGCAATGGCACCCAACAACCTGGCAATTAATCATCTTAAAATCAAAAGATTAAGTCCATTGAAAGGCTAATTATGAAAACTGGAAGAAAAAAGGAAGGAGTGCAAATAATTTCTAGCTTAGTTCAGAAATGAACATTAGAAAAGAATGCTTAATTAACTCTATGAAGTTGTTCTCCTATAAAAGGACGTATTCATTTTCCCTAGGAGATCCAACTTTTTTTGTGGTTATATATTCAAAGGCTAAAAAACTCAATTGAGATGCCTAGAAGATTGTTAGCAGGACTTGTTGCCATGACTTCAACAACCAGCATGTCCACTGCAATCACTGAGAAGGAAATGGCTATTTTAGTCCTTAGCTTTACTTCTAAAGATGCAGTGATCAAAACTGAAATTTGACCCAGAAGCTGTCATGGTTCTAAAGACGCATGACAAAAGGTTTGGCAAGTGTTAATAAGAATAGAAAAACAACCAACAAAGCAGTCAGATTTCTCCAACTTTCTGGACAGTGAAGTACAGCAAAGCAGCCAAGAGCCTAACAGCCAAACACTATACCCAATGTACCGTGATGGGCAGGCTCATTGCTCTGATTCATTGTCAATGATCAAAGACTAGACTTTTTCATTCTAAAGAGCCAATAAATAAACAGTGTGCTACAGCCACTGGGACAGAAGAAGAAAGCCATTGACAAGGGAAACAGAAGGACTCTGCTTGAAGAGAGCAAACAGCTACTTGTACCTCAATTCTATAGTGTTTGCAGGAATAGGAAGACCAGAGTCATGCCCACCAGAACTACTTGGCAGCTGAGAATGGGGAGATGCTCCCTCTACACATTTGCATCTAGAAATTCACCTGCATGTAGCACCATATATTAATATAAGAAAGCTTCACTGGAGAATGGGAAAAAAATAAAATAAAAAAAATAAAAACATAGTTACAGGAGCTCCTGGGTGGATCCCGATGGGTAAAGTGTCTGCCTTTGGCTCAAGTCATGATCTGGGGATTGTGGGATCAAGCCCCAAGTCAGGTTCCCCACTCAGCAGGGAGTCTGCTTGTCCCCCTCCCTCTGCTCATCCTCTCTCTCTCTCTCCAAATAAAAATCTTAAAAAAAAAAAAATAGTTACAGATGCTCAATTCATTTTTTAAAACTCACCTAGCCAAAATGTTTTGTTTTAATTATGCAGTATTTTATTTTACGTTGCTTTGGGTCAGTCTTTTACACAGAAGATGGGAGAGAACTGAATGAGTTTTTCAACTACATGGATAATAGCCTTTGCTTCAAACAGTCATCATTTTTTTAAACTCTAAAAGCCAAGAAAAGGGTACCTGGGTGGCTCAGTGGGTTAAAGCCTCTGCCTTCAGCTCAGGTCATGATCCTGGGGTCCTGATATCGAGCCCCGCATCAGGCTCTCTGCTCACCAGGGAGCCTGCTTCCCCCTCTCTCTCTCTGCCTGCCTCTCTGCCTACTTGTGATCTTTCTCTCTCTCTCTCTCTCTCTCTCTCTCTCTGTCAAATTAATTAATTAATTAATCCTAAAAAGCAAGAAAGGGGGGGAAATAGGGTGGCGGAGAAGAAAAAAAAAAAAGGAAATGGAAGACAGCCCCAGAACTAGAGACAGTGAAAAAGTAAGAATGTGAAATTTAAGGTGTTAAGAAAAAGGGATCTTTCTTCTTTGCCCTTCACTTCATTTAAATAATACATATTAAGTATTAAGAATAGGGAGGAAATAGGTAAAAGTTCATAATGCTGAATAAATATTTACTCAATAAATATTTAATAGATATTAATATAATTAGTAATATAATATATATTTAATAAATATTATTTATTATATTTTAAAAACTGTTGGTATCCTATCATTACCACCACATAACTATATCACATTCTCTGGTACCTAAAGTTTCAGATTTCTTTAGGGGTGCCTGCCTGGTTCAGTCGATGGAGCATGTAACTCTCGATCTCACAGTAGTAAGTTCAAGACCCATGCTGGGTATAGAGATTACTTAAATATAAAATCTTTTAAAAAGTAAATAAATAAATAAATTTTCAAATTTTTTATTTTTTAACTTAACTTAGGTCATCAAAATAGCCCATTGGGTTATAATCTATAATTATGTTAAAGTAAATTATTTCATTTATAATTAAGTGGACATCCTTACATGTTTGGGTCAAATTTTATAAATTTCTGATACATCATGGGAGTCAGGTGGAAATTAAATCTTAAAAGCTTGTTTGTAGGATTTATTTACATAGAAGCCTACTGCATAATCTTAGTAAAATAGTCCTTCATCCAGAAAGTTCATTATTTTGCAGTTTTTAAGGAGGGGGATAGCAGGAAGTAACAAAACATCACTCCAGATAAGCAGATCAACAGATCACTCCTGAATCACTGGGTTGATAAAGTCATTCCACATCACCCTCTTATTTAATAACAAGGGATTTGATACATTAAATTTAATTAATTGGCAACTGCCTGGATTGTAAAGATTTCCAGTTTGTGCTTGCCTTTGAAGACAACTTTCTCTCCTCAGAATACCAGCTTCTTGTGGTTGGTATTCTAACAGATATAAAGATGGTTTTTCTTCTCATTTTTTCTCATATGTCCTTCCCTTCTCCTACATCCGTAACAAGTCAGCTGAGTTCCTTATCACTCCCCTTCTGAAATGCCACAACTGCATGATCGTGTAACAGAACCATTTTCTCAGTTCTTGTATCAAGCCTTCTTCCCATCTAGGTTGCAGGAGTCTAGATGCACTGAGACAAAGAGCTAAGGGAACCAAGAAGAGCTGCGGAGAGTGGCCGGAGCATGGGCCATGACTGAACAAAAAGGAGGTAATGACAGGCTGGACAAAAAGAGCAAACAGGACACGGCTGTAAGGGCTGGGCGAGGACGACGAGGTTTGTAGTTGGAGCACCGGAGTGAGGCAACAGAAGGATGGGGTACTGTGACACGTGGAACCTAACTCTGCTCACCCCAGGGAGCCATTCACATCATGCTCATCCTGACTAGAAACACTTCTATTAGGTTGTGACTTCATCTCCCATTCCAGAGGTCATGGTGTGTGGAAAAAATTAGTAGCCTTTATACCAGGAAGCTGAAGGAAGCAGATTTTGGTGGGGGGGGGGTTCCCAAGGCATCCCCCTATCCCCCTTCCACCTCCACCTCCCTCATCCTTCACTCCTGCTCTTCCTGGGCTGTGCCCACACCACCACCGCCCCTACTTCATGACGACGTCACACGACACCCAGCTCCTCTTCAAGGTCCTCATCTGGGAAGCTTACGGTGACGGCTGCAGCCTCCCCTGGTCTGTTCCTTTCCTGACCAATGGTCTTAGCAGTCCTTATATTTAATCTAGACCTCCATTATCTAATCTTATAAAAGTCTGAAATAGTTTTCTGGGTGCAAGTTATATGTCTGTAATTAATGTATAAATCCTTCTGGAACAGAAATTATCCTTACTCCGCATCCCTCACTATGTCACTGTGTACAGAACAAGATGAGTATGTGGTAGACCCCTAAGATCTATTTGTTCAGTCATATGAATATTGAAGTAATTTTAAGAGGCTGCTTTTGGGGGGAGAAGTATTCTTTTTTTTTTTTCATTTAGTTTTTTTTATTTTCATAAATTTTCATCATTACTGAAGTATAGTTGATAAGTAAGATTGTACATATTTCAAGTTTACTACATGACATATATATACATTGTGAAATAATGAACCACAATTCAATTAATTAACACATTCATCATCCCACGTAGTCACCTTTTTTTTTTTAATGGAGAGAATGCTTACGACTACTTTCTTAGCAGATTTCCAGTACATGATACTCTTTTACCACAGAAGTATTGGTAGGCCTGGGTACAATGATTCTGCCACGACAATGATTTTAATAGAACGTGATGAGATTTGTGTTATCATTGGTATTTTAAAAATATTTTTAAACTCTTTTGAATTGAATTGAACATTACTTTACATCTCAGTTTATTTAAACCACATATTTATCATGTTATGTAAAGGGAAGTCCATTGAGTTAATTGTGGTGAAATGAACGGAACTAATTAATAACACTATATTTTTTCTAGTGATCTCTCTACTTCATTTATACCTAAGGAACAAATTACTTAACAACTTGTGCACTTATATTAATAGCTGCTCTGTCCTTTTCCTTTCTAGAGACTTGTCACTGTGAATTTACTTTCTCATGTACAATTAACAAACAAAATTGTATTCTTCTTTGTAAGTCCTTTTTTTGACAGGAAAAGACCATGTAAAACAGGGACAATAATAGATAACCTTGTTACATATGTGTCTTGTATCTAGTACCTCCTTGTTGTGAATTTTTGTCCTTTTTGAACTATTGAGTAGAAAATCCGAAATGGAAATGAAGAAAACTCCCTTAGCACCCAATGTTCATTATCTGAGCTTCAAGTCTCAAGCTCATGGTTGACTTATCTGAAATCACATTTGAGTTATCTCAATAATAGAAAAAGCCTATTAACGTAAATATAGTACTGTGTATTTGTATATTTGGTCTTCAGAATGTTTTGAAAACAGCTCCATCTCAGCACTTCTCTTTTGCATCCTTATTTTTTTTCTTTACTAAAAGAAATAGCAAACACAAAATATTACATCCAAAAAGAATAAACCAGCAATGAGTTATATTCTATTTTTGTATTTTATTTTACATTTTCAGGTATCTTCTTCTCTACGCCTTGATATTTCTTTTCAAAAATGTTTGGATGTTTGGGACTTACAGACTAGGATTTAAGCATGGCTATAATTTTTACCTCCAGAGAACACTGCCAATGGTTAAAAGAGCATTCTTAGGAATTTCAAAATGACTCCTTTTTCATTGTGACAACCTCACAGAACACTGCACTCACACACATAAAAATTGAACAAATCAAACAAAATGCAGAAACAAGGACCCTGCCCACATACACACACAGACATACATGCAGCATATATTTCAAAAGTTTAGGATGCTACCACCATAAGCAATATAAATTTACATGTTGAAATATATCAACTAGTCCCCTCACTTATTAGTAATACAATATACAGTTGTTATTATATATCAATAATGTGTATTATAATACACACATAATTATTATGTAATAGGTTAATAATGTCTCAATGCTATAACATATATGTTAATAATGTACATAAATAATAATATTTAATGAATTATGAGTGAGCACCATAACCTAATGAAACCTCAATTAATTCCTGGCAATATTATATGCTTGTTTTGTTTCAGCTGTTTCTTTATCTTCACTTGGTAAATATACAAAAGTATATCTAAGGCTTGAAAAAAGAAAAATACCAAAATCTTCTGGTTGAAGTCTTAAGAGTCTTCTCTGTTAGAAAGTCTAGGTTGAAACCAAAAAGAAATTACTAAGAAGGACAGGTCTGTTGGCAGTTCTGAGAAACAATGCTATACAATTATCCTCTTTAATAATCTGATGAGGTTGTGGGCACCAGTGTCTTGTATTTATTTATCTTCTTGTTTGTTTATTAGCTTACAAGCATTTATCTATCTATCTATCTATCTATCTATCTATCCATCTAGCTCTGCATCCAACCTGGGGGTCAAATTCATGAACCAGAGAACAGGATTCTAAAGCTCTACAGACTAAGCCAGCCAGGCAACCCCAGCTTACAGGCAGTGAGAGCTGCAGAGAATCTTAAAGGCTACTGAACGCACGTCTCTCATCTACAACAGAGGGAAAAAGTAGAACAGATCAAGAACAACTGAGCTGGGACAAGAGCCATTGCCTCCTGATTGCGGGCTTAGTAAATATTTAACCATGATATGCTTTATCTCTGCTGATTCACATAACTTTTTGAATATAGACCATATATTTATCTACATATTCTTAGTATTAAAGGTATAAATAGTCTCTATAAGTGAAATATAAGGAAAATAAACACAATATGCTTATCAAGTTACATCTTGACCTGAACAAACAATTACACAATTTAAAACAAGAAGCATATTCGTTAAAAAAAATCTGCAAATGCCATCAAACATTTTTATAGACAAAATAGTATTTTTTTACTTTAAAAACTGTTTAAGTAATACAAAGTAAGTTCATATTATTAATCATTTATATAATACATTGCTCGGGGATTCTGTCATTTCTGTAGCTTTTCAGTCTATGCCTCTTCCCTAGATCATTCCCCTCTTTCTCAAAACATGAAGCAATTCTTCTCATTCTTTCCTACCTGATAAAAAATTTTTCACTTGACCTTGGATCCATTAAAAACTGTTTTATCCTTCTTTCTCCCTTCCCTCTCCTTCCTTGTCCCTTACCCCCCTTCTCAACTTCTTCCTCTTTCCTTCCTCCCTCTCTCTCTCCCTCCTTTCCTTCCTTCCTGTTTTGTTTGTGGTTCTCGAAATCTGCTCCATGAGAGTAGGCTTGTATCTTCACCTCTTAATAAAACACACTTTCATTTTGACAGGCTTATATCAACAAAAAAGCCATTAAACAAAAGAAAGGACATTCCTCTCTTCTTTTTGTTGTACTGAATACTGTACATCATTCATTTCTCAAAACGCTGTTCTCCTGGGGCACCTGGATGGCTCAGTCTGTTAAGTATTTGCCTTTGGCTCAGGTTCTGATCCCAGGTCCTGGGATCAAGTCCCATGTAAAGGAGCCTGCTTCTCCCTCTCCTCCCAGCTCCTGCTCTCTCGGTCTCCCTCTCCTTCAAATAAATATATAAAATATTAAAACATGGGGCGCTGGGGTGGCTCAGTGGGTTAAAGCCTCTGCCTTCAGCTCGGGTTATGATTCCAGGGTCCTGGGATCAAGCCCCACATCGGGGCTCTCTGCTCAGCGGGGAGCCTGCCTCCCCCTCTCTCTCTGCCTGCCTCTCTGCCTACTTGTGATAGCTCTCTGTCAAATGAATAAATAAAATCTTTTAAAAAAAATGTTAAAACACACACACATACACACACAAAAATGCTATTCTCCTTTGACTCTCCTGACATTGTACCAATTATCTCATCTGCTTTTCAGCAGATTCTTCTAGATCCTTATTGCCTTAATGTTTTTCATCTCATCAGGGGCTTTGATCCAGTGTTGAATCCCTCCCACAATAGCATCCTTAACTCTGTTCTGGACAGATAACACTCATTCCACACCTTTGCTTTCTTCCCTGTCTCCTACCATGATGAATCCTAAATAAATTCTGCATAAATAGGAGTGAAATTTTGTGTTTCTGTAACTTTCTACGAAGGGAGCAAGGTAGGCAATACTAGACAAACACTTTAACGGTAAGAATGTTTGTTGGTTTCTTTGCCAATTATCTAAAAGTTGCTGCCTTCAGAGTCTGGACATGACCTCAAATAATGGGGAAGAAAAAAACACGTTCCCGTGTTCAGTAAGTGCCATAACAGCTGCAGAGATAAGACACTGAGAGCATACAGAAAAGACAGACTTCCACTGGGTGCAGTGTTTTTGTGCAGGCATTTGTGTGCCATACTCACAGTTTTTACCTTATTACCTAACGATGTGTAAAAATTCAACAACTGACTGAGCATTTATTATATTTAAGACTCTTCTCAAATATCTTTTTTCCCCCTATAAACATCCCTGTAAGGGAGATATTGATGGTATTATTCCCAAAGGCCCAGAAGGTTCAGTGACAAATGTGCCCAAGCTCCATGTGGATGAATTGGGAGAAGAATTTACTGAAATACTTGTTTTAACTACTTCTGCAGCACCAAACGGCCTCCAGGTTATATGGTTTGTCCCGTATCAATACCGTCATTACTCTCATTTACTTCATGTTTTAAAACAGTTTTCATTTTTAGTAAAACACATTGCCAATAAAACTTTAAATCTCTACCATAAATAAATTATCAGTATTTCCTATCCTAAAAACAGGGACTACCAAATGCTCAAAGTCTAGGGCCTGCCCTCCCTTTATTATAAAAGGAATTGTCTGAAATATCACTGGTACTTTTTAACTATTTGGCTATTTTTTTAAAGATTTTATTTATTTATTTATTTATTTGACAGAGAGAGAGAGACAGTGAGAGAGGGAACACAAGCAGGGGGAGTGGGAGAGGGAAAAGCAGACTCCCCGCTGAGCAGGGAGCTTGATGCCGGCTCAATCCCGGGACCCGGGGATCACGACCCGGAAAGAAGGCAGACGCTTAACGCCTAAGCCACCCAGGTGCCCCAAAATCTAATGCCTAACTTTTTTTTTTTTAAAGATTTTATATATTTATTAGTGAGAGAGAGGGAGAATGTGCCCAAGCAAGGAGAGAGGAAGGCAGAGGGAGAAGCAGGCTCCTTGCCTAGCAAGTAGCCCAATGCGGGACTTGATCACAGGACTCTGGGATCATAACCTAAGCTAAAGACGGACACTTAACCCACCGAGCCACCCAGGCGTCCCTGGCCATTTTTTGACTTGTGTGTCACTTTATTTAAACCAGGATGCATTATCGTGTTATGTAAATGAAGATCTGTTAAGGTAATTGTTGTGATTTGCATAAATCTAATAGCACTAAATTAGGATTTCTTCTTGATTTAATCAAAAGAATTGAAAGAAAATTGAGATGAGAATAATTTTATCATTGTAACCTTCAGTTTTATTTGATGCCATGTCCTTGAACCACCTAAAAAATCATGCCCACCTAAAACGGAAAGAGAGTATAACATGGTGTTTGGGAGCATAGACTAAGTTCAAATCCCCTCTCTACTGCTTACTACTTCCGTTACCTTGCACAAATTATTTAAACCTCTGTGTAAAAATGAAGATAATAATATTTATATAATAGAACTGTTACAAAGATTGAATCATTAAGAATTCACAAAGCACCTACAAAAGTACATGGCACGTATTCAATACTGTATTTGTTAAATACATAAAATAAAAACATTTTGCATCTCACTAGTATGTACCTCATACTTGGAGAAACACTAGGGCACAGCGTGGGGACTTTTCACACAGGAAATATATTTAAGTCATGCTAATGAAGTTAAGTCAAGCAACAGAGTTTTGCATTTCCATGAAGAAACAGAATGGGAGTTGGGGGAAATCTGAGGGGGAGATGAACCATGAGAGACTGTGGACTCTGAGAAACAATCTGAGGGTTTTGGAGGGGAGTGGGGTGGGGGGTTGGGTGAGCCTGGTGGTGGGTATTATGGAGGGCATGTATTGCATGAAGCACTGGGTGTGGTGAATAAACAATGAATTCTGGGACACTGAAAAGAAATAAAAAAAATAAAAATTAAAAAACAAAAAACAAAAAACAAAGAAACAGAAAGGGCCTGGCAAGGAGCAAAATGAGCATGATTAGATAATTGCGGGGTAAGAAAAAGCTAAGGGTGAACAGAAGAAATTGGTTTGTACTTTCTTTTCTTTAGGGAAAAAGTGCATGAAAGGGAACAGCAGGAATCACAGTGGTGAGGGTAAATGGTATGTAAGAGCTGTGTCTGAATGGAGTGTGCTGATCAACAAAGGGGGATGATTTTCGGGGAATGGAAGAGGGGAAGTAACTTGCAAGGAAAGACCACCAGAACCCAGGCAGGAGGGGGAGGAGTTGAATGAAAGCAAAGTTCATGATGTATGATAAAACAGTGGATGGTAAGAGATGGTAGGACCTTACATCCTCAAGGCCAGGTGTATCCAAGAGTCATCAAGAAAAGGAAAGAGGTGAGAACCATTTAGATACAGGAAGGATGTAATTAATTCAGTTTTGAACATACTGAGTTTGAGGGAGTAGAGGGACTGTGGGTGGAGGTAGGGGACAGCTGTGGATAGCAATACCAGTTTGGGAGTTATATACACAGAAACACCTGAAGCCATGAGACTAGAAATCATAAGCAATCTTCAGGGGAAGAGTTTCAATCATCTCCGGAGAGCATGACCCCATCATAAGGCTAAGGAGTGACTGGTGCAGAAAGAGACAGGCAGCACCATTAGAGACCTAGCAAGTTTAAGGGAGAAAAGAAACAGAAATGTAACAGCAATCCCAAGGCATAGCTCTTGGTAACATTTTTTAGAGTTAGGAACTGGATTAAATGTAATATATTACACATACAAGTAAAAGAGTAACACTTAGAATTGTAGCTCGGTTGGCTTGATGAAGGAGAGGCAGGCATTCTGTATTGGTTATTTCTAAAATCATATCCCAAACTTCCTGCCTCAAAATGCTAGATTACGTGTTATACTGCAGGTCCATTTCTCAAGCCCAAACCTTCTCAACCTGAATCTTGGCAGTGGGACCCAGGAATTGTAACATTCATATTCCCTAAATTATTCTAATGAGACAATACAATTAGAGGTCTTAGAACAAGAAATTGTGTGGAAATAGCAAGAGATGACTTATTTTGCTTTTATATAGTTTTGGCATATCTTATACATTATGCAGCAAGTAGTGAGTGACTATTTTGACAGGTGATCTTAACAAACTAAAGAATTTGTTTTAACTACATGCCATATTACCTTTGGACTCCTTATGCATTATTCTGATTACACTGGTTATGTAGGTCAAGCCTTTAATTTTTGGTAAGATCTGGTTGTGTTTGTTGTATAGTGTAGTATGCGTGAAGTATATGACTTCACATCACCTATCCTCATTTCCTCATCTCTTGTCAAGTAGTTGAAAATAGAACGACCTCAAATCAACCAAGTTGAAAGTCAGAATCTAATTCTTTTTTAAGGCCACTAAGTTTCTAGGTTGAAACTAATTCTGTCCTTGAGTTTAAACCCATCTCATTCACCCTAATTTTTGCTTCTCAGTTGTCTAGGAGAAAGCCCTATATTTTTGTATTAGAAATGACAACTCTGCCCCTCTCCAGTTAAAATTATAAAATGAGAATTTACATTTAAAGTTTTGTTAAATCTTACATCTTTGATTTGGAAACATATGTTCCAAAAATGAGAATACTTAAGCCTATACTTATTTTTAGTCAACATTCCACCAGTTCAAATTATGTTTTGTATAATTAATATGTTTTTGAAAATTAAAGCAAGCTTCTGAGCAGTTCATCACAAAGCATTTAGTTTATTATGAGAGGATATTAAATAAAGGATTTACTGACCTATATTCCAATTGATGACACAAACTAAATTCTAAGTGAAATAAACAGTAATTCACAATAGCTTTAGAAACTTCAGATTTAAATTAAAATAAGAAAGACTGAGATTATTTGAAATTATTTTGAGTAGAGCTTATCCCGACATCCTCCTAACACATTTGCACCCAGGCATGAATTTCCACACTCAAATGTTCTGCTGTGAAATTTTAGTGTGACTGCCTAGATTTCTTCAAATTTCTAATTAAAGATTCAGTCCTTTATCATATGTGTTTCAAAAACCTTACTTCAAATTTTCCCTTGTAAACCTGATGAGGTCTGTATGGCGAAGCACACTCCTAAGACATCTCTTTTAAAAATGAGATCAGTTAATTGGCTACTACCATTTTTTTCTCTCCTTGTAGAGCTGCTCCTCAAATCAAGAGGAGGGACCCAATGCCCCTCCCCTACAGCTTCCGCCAGAGTTTCCTGGAACACTTGTCCTAGGAACGCTGCCTTTCAGAATCCAGCTGCCATTCTGTGAAGAGCCCAAGTCACCTGAAGGCAGCTCCAATGAACTCCCAGCCAAGAGCTAGCTAGCATCAACTGCCAATATGTGGGAGCTACCTGAGACAACCAATCCAGTCAGGTCTTCAGATGCCTGCATTCCCAGAAGATATGAGACTGCAAAGGCATCAGACTTCAACAGGAACTGCTCAGCAGTCAGCCTGCAGAGCCATGAGAGATAATAAGAAGTTGTTGTTT
Source organism: Enhydra lutris kenyoni (assembly GCF_002288905.1). Taxonomy (NCBI): domain Eukaryota; kingdom Metazoa; phylum Chordata; class Mammalia; order Carnivora; family Mustelidae; genus Enhydra; species Enhydra lutris. The sequence goes on from NW_019154095.1 coordinate 7,434,984, forward strand.
TAATTCATTGGTTTTGGGGACAGTTGTTACGTAGCAAGGATAACCAGAACATCAGTTTATCGTTCTCTATTCAGGTTCAGACTATAAGACTTTTAAAATTTTCCAAGGAGAGTAACATACCAGAGGCCAGATGACCTTTAAAAGTTTTACCTAACAGAGGACCTGGGTGGCTCAGTCGGTTAAACTTCCCAGCACTTGATTGTGGATCAGATCGTGATCTCAGGTCCTGAGACCCAGGCACGTGGAGCCTGCTTTAGATTCTCTCTCTCCCTCTCTCCCTCACCCTGTGCCCCTCCCCGACTCTCTCTTCCTCTCTTAAAAAAAAAAGAAAAAAGTTTTACCTAGTAGTCTAATGCCATTAAATTGTTCTTATTTTGCTTAATGGGAATAGCTCAACCTTATCTTCTTTGCCTGTTTTTCCCTCTAATTGTTACCCGATAAAGATCCGAGCTACATTAACGTATCGAATCTTACCGACTCCCTCATCAAACAAAAGGGAAAACAGAATCCCCAAGACTCACATGACCCACCCAAAGATATAAAGCATTATCATCTGTTCTGTTTCTCCTGCTTCAAATCCTGGCTCTTTATACCCTTTTCATAACTGCCTCTACGGAGCCATATTTTTCCTAAAACTAGTATGAGTTCAAGACAATACCATGTTTCATTATTCTTTGCCTAAATTTGCAAATAGTTTTACAGATCCTTAACCACGTCCAAATTTATTGAAACTGGGTAAGAACAAAATATTTCCGCCTGATTTTCTTCTCATCGAAATTTAGACTCCTTGATCTAAAGCTGAATGTGAAAGATGTCACATTTCACTGCTCTAATTTTAGGGAATTATGTAGTTTACGTTCCTCTTCCTGCAGGTGTTATCCTTTCTTTTGCGATCCCTCAACTAGCACTCCTTACATACTAACTTTCAAACAGGTAATTCATCGTGCGGCTTTACCTCTCACTGGAGGTTGATGACCCTCAAATCTTTATTTTCCTTCTTGTTCCTGTGCTGTACTAAATTCTCATTATGTATTTCCAACTAAATATTTGGGTTTACATGTCTAGCTATCACCTCTTAATTAACATCCCAAAAATGAAATTAATCTTCCATCCAGAGCATCGGGAAAATAAAGCATCGGGTTAATCCTTTAAATATTCTATCAAGGGACCCATTATTTCCCCAGTTTTTAATGTTTCATATCTCCAGAGATTTGATATTATTTGACATGCCCTTTTTTGATATCCTTATTTGATATATATTTGATACATCCTTTTCCTCAATGTTGCTCAATTATTTGATGTTATAGATTTCTCATTAGAAGTATCTTTCATCTATCTTTTTTCTTCATTTCCCCTGTCACCACTATTCCACTATGGCTGGTCTAAATATATGTCGTATCATTTCAGGATTACTTTGACAACTGGGTCTATCTTCTGGGTCTATCTTCTCAATGTATCCTTTGAATTAAACAACACTGATCAATTCATCTCCTTTAAGCACTAATTTCATTGTAATTCTTCTATGCTCAAAAACCCTCCATGACTCCCTGTCTCCTATCATGTAAATTCTAAATTCTGGTTACTTTTGAAGGCTCTCCAAAATCAAGTCCATTCTGTCAATTCAGCTCTATGTCTTACTACTCCCTAAAACTGATTTCCTTCCTGCTTTGAGAAGAGACCCATTGTCCTATCTAGAACACCTCTTCTCTTACCAAACCTTTCCACATCTCCCCCAAATCAGGTTCAATAAAACTCCCTCCATGAAACTTTCCACAATAACCTCTGGAACTGAATAATGTCCAATATCATGTTTTAAATAAAACAAAGAGCAGTAGGTGATGTAGTTACAGGAGAAATTAAAAATACTCCGGACCTATCTCACTATTAGAAGCCTGCAGGTCAAAGTTAGCCTTGCAGCTAAAATGCAAATATTCTTGGCAAAGAGTTAGTCCTGCATTTTTTTAGTATGAAACACTTCATCATATCCTTTCTGTAGAGCAATATTTGAGGGCAGAGGAAAAACCCTGTTGCATAACTAGATAAGCTGAAGGCATCACTGAGGAAAGAAAATAAAAGAAGGAAGCAAGAGATGCCAAAATCTCAATTTGCCCACTTCGCAAATAACCTTTCCTTTTTTTTTTTTTTGAGAATTAGCCTTGTGCATTATAGATATAACTATAAATTATTCAGAATATTTGATTAACCAATTACTCTCATTCTTCTACAATGCTAGAGTATGGATTTCTTCTGAGTCAAACAAGAATTGACTGCTATATTCACTCCCATAGCACCATCTTCCTTTCTATAAATGATAAATTTCGGTTGTCATGACACCAGAAAAAGATGGATTCAGCTTCCTGGCATACCCAGGCATTCTCCTACACTGTTTTCCCCCTTCATCCTAGCAGTATGGACTCCAACATCCTCACCCGCTGCTACCACTAAATGAAAGAAATTCTGACTAATGTTCTGTGTTTTTCACAAGTAAATTAAAAGAAGAGAAAGATGACCTTAATTGACAAAAAGTTTTCTCTCTAGTTTCTATACATATTTCCTTCCTTCCTCTCTCATCAGCCCTTATCTGGTTGGTGGCTCTTCCTATTTCTGCACTGCGGGTGTGGGCCACTGTCCTGAGTCTTGGCATCTTGATCTCACTCTCTGTTGCTACATACTAGTTCTTTCTCTACTCCCTGACCCCTGGGTTCTCACTTGCTTGCTCTACCTACTCTCTCTTACTAGCCAACGTGAGTTCTTAGTGATTTCAATCTCAGTAAGAAAAATGTAATGTGTTCCGCGAGGAAGGTGGAGACAAATTTTAGGTATCTGTCAGATTACAAATAGGGAGGAGAATCTGTAAGAGTTAGAGACCAAGCTCAGGATTACCCTAAGGGCTCAGGTGTTAGCTCCACCTTGTTTTCATAATCACAGCTTCCTGTAACTGGGATCATGGCTAATTTATCCAAGGGCTACTGAAGTAAAATTCAGGACCAACCGTTTTCATTATGGTGTGGAAATGCAAGCTAGAGAAACAACTTCAAAATTAAGAGTAACTTACCGTTTCATAGATAGTGCCCTCAAGCTTAAGGTTACAAGGTAAATGGTTTCATTCTTTCTAGAGACTGTATGTTGGATACGGATTGTATCTTAGTGCTTTTAGTGGAGTAAATGAGTAAATTCCATTGAGTCAATTATTTCGCCTTTCCATTCATAAGAGTTTTCTCCCTCCGTGTGTTTTTCTAACAAGAGTTTACATTCCCATGTACAATGAAAAGAAAGCATGGAAGACCAAACCTGAAATACTTTCTGCACACTTGGGAAAATGTTTTATCTTTCCTTTTTAACTTGGAAATATTCCACCAATTTCAGAAAACTTTTAAAGACACATCTCCATTCTGGAGATCGTTTGCCACCCTGCTGTATTCAAAGGCCCTCAAAATGGGTCTTTCTAAGACTTCCGGGTCAAGCAAAAAGGGACTATGAATGTCTTGACCACAACTCACATTCATAGGCAAAAATGTCCTCAGCCTTCTCTTTTTTCCTTTCTCCTAAATTGGCCAGTGTGTATAAACTCCGCCGATTAGCAGTCAAAGCATCCCCTAACCCTTGAGTCTGTGGGAACTTAGGAATTTCAACCCGAGCACGTCGATCTCAAAGCCTCCTCTCCTCTGAAGAAATCCTTTCCAACAAAGGACAAGGGAGAGGCCGGGGGAGGGGCGCGCGACGGACTTGGACGAGAAGAAATGAGTGTGCGGGCGCGGAATAGTAAACCCGACTGCGGGCGGATCGCTCATCAGTCACCGGGAAATGCAGCGCCGCGCGACCCCGCGGATCCCCCCGGCAGAGCGAAGCGCGTCTGGGAGGGTGAGGGTGCGGGTGCCTCCTCTCCCGCCCCTCGCTCGCTGCTCCGCGAACTCTCCCCGAGGGACCAGCTCCTCGCGCCGGGTTTGGATCGATGGTTTCGCACCAGGTTCGCCCACCCCCTCCACCCCTCCACCCCCGCACCCCACCCAGCCGCATTCCTGGGGCCGTGCCTCGCGGCTGCCGCCCAACTCCGCGGCAGTGGACCCCGTCCAGAAGCTCGCGCAGGGCTGGACTGCGCCAGCTCCGCCGCCCCCAGCCCCGCTGGGGCGCAGGCAGAACCCACCAGCCCTCGGCCTCAACTTCCAACCTTTTGTGCCAATGCGGCACTCAGCCGAGACGGGGACTCGTCGCTAGCGTCCCCGCGGTCGCCCCGCGCCAGCCCCTCCCGCGCGGAAACCTGTGCGAATGGAAGTTGTGCGAAGTTTCGGCTTCTCGCGCCCCACCTCAACTTGCTCCCCGAGCGGCACGCTGCGGCGCGGGGACGCGAGCGGACGGCGGTCCCCGGGCAGGCCGCCCCCTCAGCCTTCCCCTGCCGCTCCCCCGGCGCCGAGCGCGGAGCCCCCGGACCGCCGTCCCTGCGCGCTCGCGGCCGGGGGCGTCGGCGCAGCCTCCCGCGGGCCTCCCTCCGCCCGGTCCCCGCCGCCCCGCGCCCGGGAGAGGTCCCGCGCCCGACGGGGAGGCCGAGCCACGTCCGCTCGCTCTCCGCGCCACCCAGTCCCGCGGCCCGCCCGCGCACTCACCCATGGCCCGACGTCCTGCTGCGCGGCGGCTCCGGGCCCACGTCCCTGGACGAGCGGCCTCAGACGGGCGCGAGTGACCAAGTTCTCCCCGCCGCTCCTCAGCTCCTGGCACCGCGGCGAGTGGCAGCCTCACCCCTCCCGGCCGAGCGGGTCTCGGGGTTCCCAGAGCCTCTGAGGACGCGCAGACCCCTCCCTCTTCCCACCTGCCTCGTCAGGCTAATGGCTACTGCCCGGCCCCTCGCTCGCGCTCTCCTCCCCGCGCCCCCCCCCCCGCCCCCTTTCGCTGAGCCGCCGGCCACGTGCAGACGCCTCCCTCCGAACGCGGAATACACACCGCGGACGCACGCCTGGTCTCGGCCCCCGACCCGGGACACTGTGGCCAAAATAATAACCCCTAACCGAGGGTCTAGGGACAGATCATTCCAGAAGAGACAGATGTGATAGGGTGATTTTACATTCCCTAAGACCGTCTCTTGTCTTAAGTATACCGTGTGGTGTTTCTTTTCTTTTTTTTCCTTAATAACGATATTACTGAAGACAAGAGGAAAAGAAAATTCTCCTTTTATTTTATATTAAGTCTCTCTTCTTTTTCTATGTTATATATGTTGGCTTCTGTGACCTGGCAAGGCTGTGAAGTCCTAAAAGCGCCCCTCCCCCACACACCCACCCACCCATAATATGCAGAAATCACCTGGAAAATAAATGACTCAATCCAGGAGGGAGCTGACGCTGCAGAAAGAACACTGGGCTTATCCGCCTGGGGGGATGAATTGTGATCTGGCTCTACCACTGATACACAGGGACTCAGTTTCCTAATTTGTAAAACGAAGGATCTGGAAAATAGGATCTCTAAGTTCCCTTCATGCTAAAAAAAAAAAAAAAAAAAAAAAAAGGAAAGGAAAGAAATTATGTAATTATAATGGCCTAGTTCTTTCAGGTTTCAGACTGGAGAAGTTAATTTCAGCAAATCTGTCCCCAAAGTGTCTTAAGCTTCTTTCTCAGCCTGAAGTATACAAATCTATGCCACAAACATGTGGAAAAATAAAACAAAGTGAACATGGTTACTAACCTTGAGGAACGTTGCTATCTAACGTAGAAGAGGTGATACAAAAAATAAAGAACATAATGTTTAGCCGAAAGACAAAGAAATGCAGAGCATATCATTAAAATGGCACAGAAACATGTGCACAGCTGTTTCTAACATAATGGAAGAGGTACACTCCTGGAAGGGGTGTTGGAAATGCATTTCGGTCAAATGGGAATAGAAAGTTATTCTTGTGGGAGGGGAAAGGAAGTAGTGGATGAAGTTGTAACTGTTCAACACACCATTTAGAAATGCATCATGGTTCTGGAAATTGACTAACAGGAACTGTGATTGCAGCAAAGTGTAACACTTATCTATGGGTTCCATCAAGGTAAATGATGAATGTATGGAGATTAATTCCTAAACACAGCTTTTGGATCACGACAAATAACCAGCCACTTACTTCCCAAGGACCTATTTCAAGGCATTACAAGTCTAAAAAAGTCTAAAAAATTAGAACTAGTTTTATTTTTCCTAGTGGAATTGTATTATGATTCCAAAATATAAAATTACAATAATAACATTAAGTACAGTTTATGAAATGCAGGACACTCTTCTAAGGGCTTTATATTAATTAATGTAATTCTCACAGCAAACTTAGAAGGGAGATACTATTATTCCCACTTTCCAGATGAGGCTGAGCCACAAATAAATAAATCACTTGCCCAAATTCACGTAGGTAATAAACAAGAAGGTGAGATTCAAACCTGAGTGGAAACGCTCCAGAGCCCAGGATCTCGACCAGTTAACAACACTGTGTCTCAGTATCGATATGGATGGCTGCATGCTTGAGCAAGACGGTGGTATCTTCCAACACTGAGTGTAATCTATAAATATTTTAGACACTCTCAGTGACTTATAAGAATTTTGAAATACACTAAAAATATAACTTGTTACATACTACCATCTAAATCATGATGCTGTTTCTCTTTTGGCTGATTGTAAGTGAATATATCAAAATTTTGATGTTTACATAATCTGTCTTACAGTGACCATATAAATGGGCATCAATATCTTGGATCTCAGGTATAGAAAAGTCATTATCTCATCTGAGATGTAACAAATTATATAATTTCACACGGGCCATTCATTAAGCATGTCAAGTAATTCATTGTCTCAGTTTCTGTGTTCTAATCATAATGCCTATTCTCCAGCATTTCTGCTTTCTCATGTCTCACACTGATTGTCTATCAAGTCTCCAAATTATCTCTCCACTCCTCCTTCATTTCTAGCCCCACTCTCTTGTTCACTTCTTCACAAGTCCTGTGGGCATAGGGCTCCCACTTCTTTTTTAGAACATGAAGCTTCTCACCAGTCATTGAACTCACAACTGGGGCTCTAGCTAAATTCTGAGGTGAATGGAGATGCTTCATTACATTATATTACTGCAAATACGAAGGTTGGATGTGGGCAGAGAGTAACTGCTGGTCATGCATTGAGCGTTTTCTGTCTCAGATACTTTTCCAGCATCACCGTGATTTGATTCATTCAGGGAGAATGCAGAATTGAAAGAAAAAGACCATCAACGGTGAGAAATCAGAACACACAAACATTTAATAGCTGTAGGCAAGGGGTCCATACACAGGAGCAAAGAATCCTCTTGGGCTAGGGAAAGAACCCAGAGAAGGTCCTGTGGGGAAATTTTCCCCACAGGAGTGGCCAACTGGATTAGATACCACAGACAGGGCCAAATAAGATAAGGACTGAAACGCTCTCTTTGGATTTGGCAGTTATGACACCAGTTATGAGACTGGTGAGACTTCCATGTTGGTTAGCTCAACCTCAGGAGCTAGCTCCCCAAGAGAAATTTGAACCTGGCCCCTGTACACAGAGGCAGGGAGAAATGAAGAAAGAGGCAGACCACTCCAGATGAGTAGGTGGCAGGTTTAATAAGCAAGGGGACACACGTAGAAGGCTTGTCATTGGTGGCCACAAGACAAGTGGATCTCCGGACTCACCCACCGGAAGCTTAAGAGTTGATACAGACAGCTTAATGGGGTTCAGTCACCTTTACCATTCAGACAGTGTCAATAACATGTTGCTCTCTCAAAGCAGTGTTCTTTTTTGTTGTTTCTTTTTTTTAAGATTTTATTTAGGGGCGCCTGGGTGGCTCAGTGGGTTAAAGCCTCTGCCTTCGGCTCAGGTCATGATCCCAGGGTCCTGGAATCGAACCCCGCATCAGGTTCTCTGCTCAGCGGGGAGCCTGCTTCCCTTCCTCTCTCTGCCTGCCTCTCTGCCTACTTGTGATCTCTGTCTGTCAAATAAATAAATAAAATATTTTTAAAAATAAAGATTTTATTTATTTATTTATTTGAGAGAGAGAAAGCACAGAAGGAGAGTGAGAGAGAGAAGCAGACTCCCCACTGAGCCTAACCCTAACCCTAACCAAGGACCCTGAGATCATGACCCAAGCCGAAGGCAGATGCTTAAACTGGCTGAGCTATCAAGGCACGCCTCAAAGCTGTGTTCTTGAAACAGATCCCAGTACAGTGGACAGAACGCACATTCCAAGGACATGGAGGGGGTGAGGAGCCCTTGATAGTCTAGATCCAGCTCCCCGGTCAACTGATGACCTCCTCCAACAATTAGCAAGAGTATAGTCAAGGGTGGGGAGCAGAGAAATTTGAAGAGGAATAAGTAATGAGAAGTAGGGATTAGGAAAATACTGTAGACACACTATTCATGGCTCATCAGGGAAAGAAAGAAGATAAGGCAGTAACTAGTATGTGTTAGAGTCAAGGAAGTTTGTTTAACTATAAAAGAATATGAGCATGTTTAATATACTACTGGATATGAGATAATGATCTTAGATCTACTTCTTAGAGTAGAAGGAAGAGAAGGGATCTGGAGCAAAGGGGAAGAATAAGCTACAAAGAAGAAGAAAAAAATTACAATCCTCTGAGATAGGAGTAAAGGCTGGGAGAGAGAAAGAAAGAAAGAAGAAAAATTTCATTTAAGTACGGAGCTTTGGGACAGAGGTGGACCAAAGACAGTCCTAATAGCCTCAGTATTCTTTTGGCACTAGGAAAGAGATGTGCTGGAAAAGACCATATTAGCACTGTTTCCACTTCAGAGAAGTCGTGAAGCTTGGTAAAGCTGTGGGAAGGTACAGGAAGGGAGCTGACCATGGTAAGTAAAAGAAACATCCAGCAGCATTGAGATTGTAGCCAAGACTGAACGCAGACTTCAAGAAAAACCAACTTACGTCTTTGCGATTACTTTAGCAGTGCCCAGTAGACTGGATGCAACAGGGAGCTGGATGCATAGATGGCTGAGAGCTCTCATGGAGGTTATCATAGAAAGATAGGGAGAAAAATATGTTATGGCTGTTGGGAGAAAAAAACGTCTAAATAATGCATCTTGGATCTAAACTAGAACAGGAAGGAAGAGAACTCCAGGAACATCAGCTGAAGCAAAAGAGGGGTCAAATTACTGAAAATATAAATGAAGTTTAAAAGAAGATTTCATGGAAATAAAGCTTTAAAAGTGGATATAGAAAGATTATATTCAAATATTGCCAAAGAAGACCTTAAGATTTCAGAGGTTGAGAAATCTGGGGTGACAAAAAGACCTAGGTATGACCAAAGAAGAGGTTTGCAATGTTCAGCAGAGATGGTGGTTCCTGGTGTTGAGGGCAAGTGCTGGGAATGTCATCCGTAGGGGATTCTAAAATCCACTACAATGATATTAAGAGTTGGGGAAAAATAGGGGCGCCTGGGTGACTCAGTGGGTTAAGCCTCTGCCTTCAGCTCAGGTCATGATCTCAGGGTCCTGGGATTGAGTCCCGCATCAGGCTCTGCTCAGCAGGGATCCTGCTTCCCCCTCTCTCTCTGCCTGCCTCTCTGCCTACTTGTGATCTCTCTCTCTGTCAAATAAATAAAATCTTTAAAAAAAAAAGAGTTGGGGAAAATAAAACAGAAAGTCTGAGTCTGATTTAAATAAGGTAATGTGTTTAAAAAGATCAAATTTTAAAGAGGGTGCAAATGATAGTTGCAAATATAAATTTTAAAGGAAAAAATCAATGGAAAGCATTTATGGATGACCATAAAACCAATCGATATAATTTTTATGTGAAAAGAGTCAAGAAAAGCCACGGATCCTTGAGCAGGACAACAAATGATAAAAGGGGTGTTTTAGGGAGATCAAGCTGGTGTTTTGGGGACTGCAGTTTCCAACCATAAGACTCATATTGTTGTTGTGGTTTAGTTTGGTTTGGTTTTTTGCTTGTTTCTTCAGGCTTATAAAGGGTGGTTCTTTTATAGCCACATTTATCATACAGAAGTGACCTTCACGCCTTATTTTCCCAACAAGCAAAACCAACACCACAGCTCCCAAATGTAGTCCCTGGTCCACTTCACTGACATTTGTTCCACTCTTTGGATGGTCATATCCAGATTTGGTTTCCCTTGAGGGAAGATCTGATTCTTGTGATTTTGCTTTTGTATTTATTTTAGTTGGGTCCACAAGAGAATTTTGAAGGATTTAGGGCCTTCCCTTGCAATGTTGTAGATTAATGTCTTGGGACATCTTCCCCTCTCGTCCCCAGACTTCTCCTGGCAGTCTTATAAGTTATTCTGGAGACAATGGTTTTGAAGGCCATGGTGGTATTGGAGAGCCTCCCAATTTGAGCCACACTGAGGGAATGGCGAGGTGGTTGGCACACCTCCATCCTCCACTGCACGAAGCCTTCTGGGCAGGTGTATACCATGCACGCACAGCAGCTTTTACTTTTGCTGGGCTCCTACCCATAGCTGTTTCTGTTTCTGGAGGCAGAAAATGCCTCCCTTCTTGAGCCAAACCTTCTCATCTCATCTTCTCCTGCTCTCAAGCTGGGATTTAAGCCATCAGTTTCCCTGGTTCTCAGGACTTTGGAACTCAGATGGGACTGAATTATACCAGTCACACTCCTGGATCTCCAGCTTGCAGATGGCAGATCATGAAACTTCTCAGTTTCCATAATCATGTGAACCAGTTCCTTATTTTACATAGGTTCCCTGAAGAATCCTGACTAATACAGTTCACTTAATGAACTAGTCATTCAAAAGGGATCAAAACACAATAACAACCACAAAAAAAGAGCAAACAAAAATAAATGCTAACAAGCTAAATTTTAAAAAAATGGCAAACTATGAATCAAGAAAAAAGAAAAAATGTTAAGTAGAAAAAAGAAAAGAAAAATGAAAAAACTAGGAAAAATAAGAAAAAGAGAATTAAAAATTAAAATTAAAAGAATAAAGAAAAAATTTTTTATTTAAAAAAGAATAAGTAAAAGTAAGAAAAAGAAAGTGAAAAAGGAAAAGTTGAGAAAAAAGCAAATAGAAAAATTAAAAATACAAAATGAGAAAAATTAAAGAAAAGGTGAGAAAAAAGAAAAGTATTGGAAAATAATGAGAAAACCACACACACACACACACACACACACACACACACAAAGGGTAGGGGGGAAAGAAGGAAAAATCACAAGCAGAATAGACAAAAAGTTGAAAAGAAAAAAAGCTAACTCTGGTCAAAGTCCCTTAGGTCACCAAAAACCAGCTTCCTGAGCTAAGAGGACCAAAATATAGGCTGCCTTTCTTCTGTGGACAACAAAATATGAGACATCTTGTGTGATGGGTGCCTATAAGCTTTGTCAAAAGTTTCGCATGGGTATTGCTTTCAGAATATCCCCACCTTTTCTTCTACAGAACAGTTCATTCTTATAACCTTGTCTTACCACATTTCACACAGCAATTAGGCTTCTCCTCCTCCCTAGGCGCTCACTCTGTCCCTCTTACGGGTAAAATCTTTGGAAAGACTCTGTTTTCTGCACGTGATAGGAAAGATGGCATTAATATCCCTAAAGTACTTTTCCTAGCATAGAAGCCCTACAGAAAAGGAGCTTCACCCCCACTAGTCTGTAGTCCAGCTGTGGAGGAATCTGATTGGCCGGCTCTGCGGGAGGTCATGTGACCACCTGCAGGAGGCTGGCTTCCTCAAGAGCGCAACACAATACCATTGGTCTACGTGGCTTACAGACCAGCCCAGAGCTATCCCATGAAGGACACAGGACGGTAGCATATGAAGTTTCATACGTGATAGCAACATCAGGACAAAAAGGACTGAAAAAGACAACCCCCCCTAAAAAAATAGCAACATTGGGAAATTGTTCAGTGTGGGTCATTGATAATTATTTAGAAAAAGCTGGCAAAGGCCAATAAATGTTTATGGATGATATTAGTACATTTTGATTGTCCTAAAAAAAATTAAAAAAAAAAACTTTTCAAATTTAATGTCTTTCTTTCCAGATTTGGGGGGAGGGAGGGGAGAATCCCCTCCAAAAGATAATTTTTAAGCGTTTGACAGTGATCTAAAAGAAAATTTAGATAGTATGTCCCTGATTGGTACTTTTTTCAAAAAGTGTTAGGTTACACTGTGCACTGTAAATTACCACATGTACCCCTGATGTAAACAGACACATCCAACACTATTGTTCAAAGTCACATAAGAATGTTTCAGGAATCACAGAGGGACTTTAGATAATAAAAGCACAAGTGTGAAAGGCAAAACGTTGTAATGATTGGCGTAAGAAGACCTGTGGATCCTACAGCTAAAATAATCATAGTGAACAATATGGCATTCTGCATGGCCCAAAGGATATGGGGAAAATTTAAATGCCTTCCAGTTACCAGGAACAACGAGATGTCCTTTTTGCACCAATAAAGCAGTTTTAAATGTTGTTCACTTCACTTTAGATATTATCAAGATCAACACGATTTGATAATCCCCCCAAAAAACCTCTGAAGACTGTGATGAATCCCACATATTTATAATATAATAAATTATTTCAGGACATCAGGAGCACAACAGTTAAAATGCAATTCAAGTGCGATTTACGTTTCACGTAGAAGAACCAGACATCGCTTATCTATTCTGACTCTAATAGCCCTGCTGTGAGCTACAATAAGGGGCTTCATCGAGTGTGCGGCTCTGAAGCCAGTCCTGTTTAAACCCCATCACATCACACCTCATATATTTCTTTAATAAAGAGAAGCACTTTCAAGTTTCTTTATTCGTTGGCTTCTTTGGCGATGCCTGGTATTGTTTTTACTGCAACATTTGAGTTATGGTACTGTCTTTGGTGCTGATAGACCTAACTTGGGTTCCTTTGATTCCATTCATGTATTCACTCTAGACAGTTACGTTTGCGGGACAACACTCAAGTCTTGTGAGGAAAGAACTGCCTGGAAATTCCGATCAACTCTCCATGATGACCATGCGTTTTGGTGTAAAGCCCCCCTATGTGCGGACTCTGTTGCACAAACATAACGAAGGCAGTCCTTCCCCAAAACCCTGAATTCAGTGTATTATTACTACTAACTGATAATTATACTATTAATTTCTGTATGTGGATGCAGATTAGGGAGGGCTGTGTGGAAGCGTTTCGTGGCATTCTTAGCAGAGCTCTGGGGATGTGATCCAAATGAAATGGTGAAAGCTTCTTAGGAGAAGCGACAAGCCACTCTGAAACCTCCATAGAGCTCTGGGGGGTTTTGATTCTATAACCTGGAAGGGGGACATCTGCACCAGAGGGGGCGGCACAGCCTGGAAGTGACAAGGGCGTTTCAGAGCAGGAGTGGGCTGTCAGAAACCATCCCATCTACAACATATAATTCCTCAGTGGCCTCCTTACCTACACCATTTTCTCCTCTATTTTGCAGTCAAATTTGTCATCCAAAAAATGCAAATCTGGCTGTATCATTTCCTGGCTTAGCATCGTCTACCTAAACATTAAAATAAGACTCGAACAACTTTAAATGGCATCTAAGTGGCTTCATACTGCTTAGTTCTCCAGCCTCATCTCCCACGGTTGCCACTTGCCACGTCAGTGTGTAAGTCTCACCTGCACATTATCCCCTTGGTTCCTGTGACTTACCATGCTTTCTCTCCACACAGGAATATGCTGTTCCTTGAGCTGAATATGCTGTTCCTTCAGCCTACCACAGTTTTTTTTTTTTAAGATTTTATTTATTTATTTGACAGCGAGAGATCACAAGTAGGCAGAGAGGCAGGCAGAGAGAGGTGGGGAAGCAGGCTTCCCCCTGAGTGGAGAGCCCGATGCGGGACTCGATCCCAGGACCCTGAGATCATGACCTGAGCCAAAGGCAGAGGCCTAACTCACTGAGCCACCCAGGCGCCCTAGCCTACCACAGTTCTTGCCCCCACCAAACCTCCTCCCCTACTTTGCTCTGCAAATATCCACTGGCTTTATTTTCCAACTTGGATCCGACGGCTCTGCATGACCTACAGATGTGGATAGGCACCCCTTCTAGAGGCTCCCAGCAGCCCCAGTACTCCTCCCAGCAGAGAGCTCACCTTTTCATTGGTAATCACGTGCCCACACAACTAAGACTCTGACCACACAGGAATCAGGCTTATTCTTCCCATCACTGTGTTCCCAACATCGAGCCTGGAGCCTGACACATAGTAGGTGCTCAGGGTGACTTGAAATTTTACACGTGTGCACACACCCACACACACTCCAGTTACCATAGCACCTGAGATATTTTTCAATGCCATGTCCTTCACCCTTCAGCTCTTTGTATGGCGGAACACCGCCACCTGAAAACCCTCTGTAATTTGCCTTAGTTTACATACTTTACGAGCCCTCAGTATGTGTAAGTCTCAGTCCACAGATTCAGTTGTAGAAATTCATTATCTCATTTGCTAAGTTAATGTATTATCCACTTCAGTCTAAATTCCCTGGAGATGCCAGGGCTCTCGGGCTTAGGGGTCCCCAGGGCGCTCCCCACAGGGATATTACAAAGTCCTGGGAGTCTCAGTGTGTTATTTTCCAATCGTGCCTGCAGGCTTTCATCATCACCTTCTCCATGAGTCCTTCGAGCCAGCCAGCTCGGCAGCCTCCATGTCACACTAGGCTGTGGTCTCTTTCCCTTCGGGGCCTGGCCTCCTCCTCAGAGAACTGGCCCACAGCATCAGATAACAACCTTTCCTCTGCCCACTTTGGATTTCAACCTGACAAAAAAAAAATCTTTTTAATGTTGGGAAAACCCTTCATTCTCTATGTTTCTCACAGATGAATTATTTCTCCTCACTCCCTTCCCTCAAGACATTGAAATGTTGAGCCACAAAAGCCAAGAAGGAAATGCGATTGTAGACAACTTTAGCTTTCTCCTTTTATTGGTTGGAACTCTTCTGGTCAAGTGAACGGACACCCAACTCATACAGCATTCATTACGCATAAAGAATTGTGTTAGAACACCGAGAAAACCAAGGTGGAGTGTGGGCTTCCAGCAAGCTCCATTCCAGAATTCAAATGATGCCAGCAGGGTCTGGATTTCCTCTCTCCAGGTTTTGGCTCTACTTTCTCAGCTTGAACCTCCTCCCTGACTGATTCTCTGTCCATTA
Organism: Enhydra lutris kenyoni; assembly: GCF_002288905.1. Lineage (NCBI taxonomy): Eukaryota > Metazoa > Chordata > Mammalia > Carnivora > Mustelidae > Enhydra > Enhydra lutris. The sequence continues at coordinate 7,450,074 of NW_019154095.1, forward strand.
TCTCTGGTTAACCACACCATTTTAGCCTTAAGTCCGCTAAGGAAGAGAATGAGGGTCTCTTTCCCAGAAGGACCAGAAAAAAACTTTGTTACCTCCACATGACTTGATTGGATCACATTTTTCTCTCCTGAATTCATGATGCTCTGAACAACTCAAACCAAGCTCCCAAACTTTGTCCTGAGCTAGGGATGGAACTTCTCTGAGAGTATATGGACTGAGGGTAGGAAGAATGATTTCTTGTGGCAATATGGCTATGATTACTGAAAAGTGGGGGAAATTAATCTGGGAAACAAGCAAAAAAGGAATCTTTCCTATAAATAGTCTCAGAACTTCCAAGCCTTTGTGTCCATGACCCTCATTCTATTAGGAGGTAGCATCTAGTCATCCCCCCATACCCCAAACACACACACACACATATGCACACATCTTGAGTCAGGCTGGCCTAGCCCAGTAGAGTGGGACTTGTCTTGCCTACCAGCAGAAATAGCACTCTACCATTTCAGGGACTAGCCCTTTTTAGGTCTGGAAGCTTTGCTCTCTTAGATCCTTGAGCCTCCATGCTTAAAGTCCAGGATGCCCTGATAGAGAGAGGGGCACATGCAGAGGGACAAGGAGGTGTCTCAGTCTAGGGCCAACATTAAGGCCCCAGACCATTGAAGGGGACATTCTTAGACTTCCCAACTCAATATAGTTATCAAGTGAATGCAGGCATACTGGTGACTTCAGCCAACACCACCTGGAGAGAAGAACCCCCCAGCCAACTAGCATGGGAAATAGTCAAACACGGTGGTTTTAGGCCACTGACATTTTGATTGCTTACACATCATAAGGGAACTGGTGGACTGATACATCCTCTCACCCACTGCAGGGAAATTCCACTGAGATAAGGAAGCACAGAGTGTGGCATCTGTGTGAAGGAGAAGGAGAAAGCCCCAGGGACTGGGGCATTCACCCATCTCCCTAAGGGAAACTCTGACCTCTGGCTTTTTTCTGTATGATTCCTGCCTCCCCTAGGAGGACACCCCAACCAATGTTCAAACAGGCAAGTTCACACCGTTGGTAAGTGTGAATTGGATTGGACAAAAAGGTGCATGAATCATTTAGATTCTGAGAAAAGAATAAACTGGAGAGCTAATAGGAAAGAGAAGTCATTCAAGAAAAAACTTGACCCTAGTGCGGCAGACACTGTAATACCGATTTGATTGTTCTGACCACAGAAAAGTGTGAAAAGCATAAGCTGGTTCATCTTGCTTTTGGGGGAAAAAAAATAATAATAATAAGACAAAGGTAGTCATGAAACTCTAGAGCCATCTCACCACCATTGATTTTCTGCTGTTTCATTGATCCTTAAATGATATGAAAATGGCTTCAAGCTGTAGGAATGAATCATTTAATCAGAATTAGACATTTTACTTATCTGTTGGCTGTAGATGTGTTAAAAACTGCATTGACTGAGGGTGCCTGGGTGGTTCAGTCACCCAGGCTTTGCATCTGGCTTTGGCTCAGATCATGATACCAGAGTCCTGGAATCAAGCCCCGCATCGGGCTCCCTGTTCAACAGGAAGCCTGCTTCTCCTTCTCCCACTCACCCTGCTTGTGTTCCCTCTCTCACTGTGTCTCTCTCTGATGAATAAATAAAATCTTTAAAAAAAAGAAAACTGCATTGACTGATGGATAGCAGTTAATTTATTAAATAATTTATATGTCATATACATACATGACGTACAGTACAAATATATGTATGATGCATATGTATATATACATACAAAGGCATGCTTCTTTCACTGCCAATAGAATACTTAAAGATTAAGATTATTTAAGGTTTGTAAAACATTATTTTAAAACTAGAACATTTAAAATCCTTGTACTGATATGTATTTAAGGGGCTTTGGGGGTCAATTTTGGAAGTTCTTGATGGTTAGAAGAAAGCATTCATCTTCTGCTCCATAGGTAGAATTAATCTGTGAAAACTACATATTATGAATATTTATCTATTAACATAAAACGAATTCTAGTTAAGTTATAAGCAAAGCAGTTTGAGGATGGTTAGGGATTGAGAAAAGACCTGGGAGTGAATTGGATGTGGAGGTGAGGTTTGGGAGGAGACAGGGTAATGATGTAAATTATTATTTTATATATATATATATGTGTGTGTGTGTGTGTGTGTGTGTGTGTGTATAACTTTATTATTATGAAGTTATAAAGGGAGATGGAGATACAGTATATGTGATTCCTACCCTCACAGACATTTGTCCTTGCTATAAATTGTATCATTAAATTACGGTATCACCCTGTCTCATCTGAATAAAAATAAATGTTAACATCTGTTCAATGAACTTATTTCCTCAATTTGCCAAAGCAAAGTAAGAAGAAACAATGACAACAACAACAAAAAGTTAAGTTAAATGTGAATATCAGAAACCATGGAACAGCTGTACTAAGTATTATTCATTTAATTCATGATCCCAACCAGCAGATATTTATGGTAACAAGTTATACATCCAGAAGCATAGGTCTAAAAATACTAATCAACTACTTCCATAGCATTATTTGATGATGGGGCGCATAATAAAATGAAAGTGATTACCTAAGTGTCAGAACCACCAATAAATGTCAGCAAATAATCAGAATACTGTCAAAAAATGGACCTGCACTTGATAAATTTAGGCCTTAGTGAGGGTACCTAAAGCCCAAGTCAATGAATGGAGAACATCTTTCTTAAGGATGTCCCTTTATATATAAAGGGACATCTCCTCAAATTGTCAGCATCCTTACTCTAAAAATTATTAAAACAGTATGGCTAATACAAACAATTACTTATTATAAAAAGGAAATGAACTATACAATGTGTAGCTTTTTACCAAATGATGTAGGCAATGTTTATAGCTCTCTTAGATGGAAAAAAGAATGTCTCAAAAAAATGAGAACATCAAAATCCACTAAGACTTAAACTATGAAAAGACACAACACAATTGTAGAATATATCTTACATCTGATTAAACAAGTACTATTGTGAGATTAGATAAATACGCTGTGGCAACCATCATATTAATAATTGATTCCAAAAGAATCATCAGCAGATGCTAAAACTAGTAGATGCAAGTCTGATGAGCAACAGGAAATTTATAATCCTTACTCTCAAATGATCTCTAACAATAAAATGATCTCTAATAATAATGCAATAATATTTATTGCATTAGAAAAATATAGCATTACATGGGGAAAATGGGTAGACCCCACTTTAAAGAAGTAATCAAAGTAAGTATCAACAGGAGTCGGACAAAGTGACATCATGTACCTCCTGATGCCCAGGGACCACAACATAGTCCTGCGATAGTCCTGCCAAAAATGCATAAACCGAATCTAATTATGTGGCAGTGTCCCATAAAAGCAAGTTTAAGGACATTCTGCAAAATAACTGGCCTATATTCTTCAAAGTTATCAAGGTTATGAAAACAAAGAAAAACTGAGGAATGTTCCAGATGAAAGCAGACCAGAAGGACATAATAACCGAGGTCAGTGTTTGATCCAGAATTTTCTTTTGCTATAAAAGATTTTATTGGGACAATTGGCCCAAATGTGAATAATGTCCATAGATTAGATCATAATATCAATGTTAATGTTCTCATTTTGATAATAGTTATCTTAATTAGTAGGAGGATGTCTTCGTACTTAGGAAATAGTTACTGAAACATTTGAGAATAACGGGGCATCATTTTGCCACTTAGTTTCAAAAAATGAAGAACAAGTATATGCAGAGAGAGAGAAAATTATACTTTGTGGGGTACAACATATTAGAAAGCAAAAGAATGAGCAATAAAGCAAAGCAAAGGTGACAAATGTTGACACTTGGGGAATCTGGATAAAAAGTATATGGAAATTCTTTTTAATATTCTTGCAACTTTCTTGTAAGTCTGAGATCACACCAAAGTAAAAAGTTGAAAAAACTTCCGAGCACTTTTTATCATTGTTTTCAAGCACTATCAGTTGTTACGATCTTCTCAGACATATTTTCAGTCTAAGGTCCAAAATTTTATAGCAAAGTCCTATTTAATCAAAGACTGTTAACAAAATTATTTCCTGTGAAATATTAAAAAGTTGTAGCATGGATTCCTCTAGGTTCTGTTGCGCGTCCTCATGAACAAGGACAAGGTAGTTATTTATGTGCATAGAGGCAGTTTAGCTAGAATACAGTAAGGACAACATTACCAGTCTATATGAGGTAAAGAGATTTTGTAAGGCAATAGATATATTAAGCATTATATAATATTTTGGGCTGTTAGAAAGTTTTAATATTGACTTAATGTCTGTGGATAAATGACATTATCTTTAACTGCACCGAAATTATGATACAATTTGTTTTATAAAGAAAAACACCAACACCAACAACAAAATCCTTGTTTTATGAGTAAAGTTGTGTTCAGAGACCTGAAAACGTTACAAAAAAAAAATGACCTTTATTATCACTCTTAAGGATCTTTCCATTTGATTGAGTTAAAACGTACACATGGAACATAATCACAAGTATAATTCTGTATATAAATAATTAAAGAATAGCATGAAACAAACAAATACTGTTTCATTTACATGTCTTTATTTGGAAAAAGAGATTTTGTATTTAAGTGAATAGTCAAGGTAATTGACACCTGACCCATCAAAGTGAGTTTTGACTTACAAGGTATCTCCAAAAGGCATTGTTTGATTTAATAATAGATTTAGGGCCAACCGTGATTATTTCCTGTTCTCTGCAGTAATAGAGAAGGTTTTGTTCCTGCAAATTTTTTCTTACCTTATGATGTTGTTTTCTAGGTCTTGGAGTCTTCCCCATTTCTGAGTGCTTCAAAGGAAATAGGGTTTGGTAATTCAAACCATTGTTAGAATTGCTAATAATGAAGGATCAGTATGCTCTGGCTGTTGGTCCGTAGTCTTCTGATGCAAAATATAATTGTGCTAGCTTTAGTGCTTGTAATTTTAGATAACACAGAAGCATTTATAGATTTATTTTCCGATTCTTGGCTAAAGTCTTAGCTATAGATAAATATTATGTTACTGTGATTAGCACAGCATAAAGAAATCATAAAATGTTGCTGAAACGAAAAGCAGTTTTCTTTGCGAGTCTGGTTCTAAGTGATGAGGACTGTAGGATATTTCAATGAAGGGAACTGTCCCTTGGTAGTTTGCCTTTCTGAATGGCAATAAAGATAGCTTTGAATTACGAGGTAAGAAAAAACATCTAGTTAATTTTATTGTGGTCTTCTGATTTTGAATAAAGAGATTAAGAATAAAAAGAGAGGGACACCTGTGTGGCTCAGTGGGTTAAAGCCTCTGCCTTCGGCTCAGGTCATGATCCCAGAGTCCTGGGATCGAGCCCCGCATCAGGCTCTCTGCCCAGCGGGGAGACTGCTTCTCCCTCTCTCTCTTTCTCTGCCTGCCTCTCTGCGTACTTGTGATCTCTGTCTGTCAAAAAAATAAAAACAAAATCTTTAAAATAAACAAATAAATGATAATTTTAAAAAAGAATAAAAAGAGAAAAAACACGTGGATTTCCTACTACCTTTGAACAGGTTCTATAAGAGATAGTAAAACTATGAAATCCCTATATTTCAGATCACATCTGTAGTTTACTCAATTAATAAATGAAAGAAGAATTGTCCAAAGTTGAAGAGCAATCCTTCTTTGCCATGTTGGTTTTCGGTTTTCTGGCCCATTGTGAACTACTGAATAAAAGTTAGTGGGAATACAAACATCAGAGAAGAATGGGAATGACCAAGTTAACCCCTGGGTTGTTTAGAGTGGATGGTCATGGAGAGAGTGCAGTGAGGGACACACAGGTGCACCGTGTTTGGATGGCATGACTTGTCCAATAATGTTCAATCCATTTTGTGTGCCTTCACCAGACAGCTCACACTGGCCAAGAACTTACCATGGGATGTTACACAGATGATCATCTCCTTTCTTTATCCTGCTTTTGAGATGAGAACAATGCAGCAAGATTGGACTTGCCCACATTTCAAAGCTACAAAGTCTCTAGGCAACTGTTCCCACCCAGACATGCTTCTCCTACTGTCCAAGCCAACATGGAGCTTGGCATTTGGCCTTCTGAGGGAGCACTTTCTAATCTTCCTGCTTCTCACTTTCCATCCTGTTTGCCTACTAATTCTTTGAATCATCCAGTGACGAGGAAGCTTCAGATAGATCCCCTCACACACATCTCCTGGGGTTTTGCCCAAGGGCATTTGTACCCAGCCTGAGGTGACTCTGGAAGACTTCAGACCCTCCCGGCTCCTGGGGCCCCACACTGCCTCACAGCCGACCTGTGCTCTGCCTGCCCAGGCCTGCGAGGCACCCTGGCTGCCATCACCACTCTATTTCCAGTTTGTGAAATTAGGTAACTGGGGCGTTTCCTTGTGAAAGGACAACAGGAGGGTGATTTCCTTTAACTAAAACTTTGATTTGCAAGGATTCATGCATTGTGTTTGGCTGCTGGCTGGCTTTCAGAGAGTTGGCATTATGCTAATTAAAAATCGACCATTCATTCATTCATTCACTCAGTAAATACATATTGTGCACCCGCTGATAACCTGCTAGGCCTCCTGACCTAAATGCTGCCAGTGTAACAGCAAACAATTTAGGCAAAGTTCCTGTGTTTTTCTAGTGGAAACAGTGATGGAGAGAGAGAGAGAGAGAAATGAAGAGATGTCGGGTGTGGCTGACTGGTGTTGAGAGGACTGAAGCAGGCTAAGGATAAGAGAAAGTATCTGGGAAAGAGTTGGTATTTATGCAGTGTGACCAGGAAGGGCTCTGACAGTATTTAATCAGAGTTCTGAAGGAAGCAAAGGAGAGACACGTGGAAATCTGGGACAACGGTATGTTAGAGCTGAGGGCACATCAGATGCAGAGACCAGGACTTAGGCTCGGTTTTACATTGACTCTCTAGTTATAGATTTTTTTAAAAGATTTTATTTCTTTATCAGAGAGAGAGAGAGAAAGCACAAGCAGGGGGAGCAGCAGGAGGAGGGAGAAGCAGGCTCCCTGCTGAGCAGGAAGCCCGATGGGGGGGCTCCATCCCAGGACCCGGGATCATGACCTGAACTGAAGGCAGACACTGAACCGAATGAGCCACGCAGGCGCCCCTCTACTTAGATTTCACGCAAAGCAGATTCTTCCCGCGAGTACCTAGGAGAACGTGCGTGCCAGCAGCAGCAGTGAGCGGTCATTCCCACTGTGTGATTCCATGGCACGGACACAGACTGAGAAAGGACATCTATGGCATAATCACAGAGCGCTTCCTCCATGTGTCTAATATCGAAGGAGAAATTTAATGCAGAGTATATTTCATTCCCAAATCGACTTTCAATTTGTTGTAGTTGAAAGCACCCTCCACCAGAGGTCAGCCGAACACCAGAAATGAATTGGTGATTTTCAAAGTTACGCAGTCTTGATTCTTTTTTTTTTTTTTTTTTTAATTTATTTGACACAGAGAGAGAGAGATCACAAGTAGGCAGAGAGGCAGGCAGAGAGAGAGGGGAAGCAGACTCCCTGCCAAGCAGAGAGCCCAATGTGGGGCTCGATCCCAGGACACTGGGATCACGACCTGAGCCGAAAGCAGAGGCTTAACCCACTGAGCCACCCAGGTGCCCCCGCAGTCTTGATTCTTGACAAAGCTTCATCTCAGTGGAATTGTTACTTACATCTCTTCCTTTCTTTCCTGTTTTTCAAAAGCTTAATTTAAATGCCAAGGCTTTGCAAACATTGTGTTGTTTTTGTTATATAGCTAGATCTTGGTAATAAATTCTGTTTTTTATTTTATTTTTCAGTGTTCCAAGATTCATTGTTTATGCACCACACCCAGTGCTCCATGCAATAGGAGCCCTCCTTAATACCCACCATCGGCCTTTTTACTGTGACTCACCATCCAGGTTGGCGTGGGCCTAGTACAGGTGTCAGAACACAGGACATGGGACATCCTGTGCCAGAACCAGAAAAGTCCTAAGCAAAGTGGGAGTGAGCGGTCACCTACTGCAGTGACTCCTAATGTTTATGTTTAGCAAGCCCTTTTGTTCTTTTTTCTTTTTTTAGTTTAGAAGTCCAGGCAACAGAGTGTTCTGATTCAGAAGGCCTAGAAAGCTGAATTTTTAACAAGTTCCTTGACAGTTTGGCTATAAGAAGACCTAGGTTTCAGAAACACCAGTTTTAAGATTTTTATTTATATTCTTTGGAAAGGGGAGTATGCGACATTAGTTTAAGAATATAAACTCACTGTGATTGAGAACCATATAGTATAATGATTTTATCTACCCCCCCAAAATAGTTTTTACTAGGCAATAAGTAATTTATCTTTATTTGCATTGATTTATATGTAAAAATAAGTATTTTTCCACCCATTAGAGATTAAAAACCAGTAATTTAGAACTTATACTACTGTCAAATTATAATCATAATAGCGATGATGTATTGATTGGCTGCTATATGCTTAAAATATAATCCTGATGTGGAGCTTGATTCCAGGACCGCAGGGTAATGACCAGAGCCAAAGGCAGATGCTTAACTGACTGAGCCACCCAGGCACCCCTGTGTTTTATACTTAGAGATTAGGATACTATAGCTCAAAGATGTTGAATAAGTTTCCTGCACAAAACAACTAGAAAATGGCAACCTGGTATTTAACCATAAGTCTAGGACTAAAAAACTCATTTTCTTTTTGTTAAAATAACCATGCAGTCTCCAAATTTTAACTCTTAGCATTTTTCAGTGAGACTTCTCCAGACATTGGTGGAAAAATTAAAGAGACCATATTTAGGGGAGTCTGGGTGGCTCAGTCAGTTCCGCGTTTGACTCTTGATTTCAGCTCACAGTCATGATCTCAGGGTCGTGGGATCGAGCCTGGTGCTCATAGATGGGTTTGCGTGAGATTTTCCCCTTCTGCCCCTCCTCACCACTCCTCTCTAAAATAAATAAATAAATTCTTTAAAAAATAAAAATTGAAAAAACCAAAAAGACCATAGTTATTACTCATAAAGTGAACCTCTGAAGTACTTTTCCCTCAGAAATAATTAATGCATGTCTTAGGTATACAGTCAAGACCCCAGAAAAAAGCAGGAGTCATCTTTCTGAAATATCAGTTTGAGTTGATAGTAAATGCTTAATTTAAAAATGTATTTTGTATTTAAAATATGGATACATTTTATGGCATCAAATGTGAAATTCTCATAAATTCCTAATATTGTTAGAAACTTCCAAAAAATGTTACAGTCACAGAATGCTCTCATTCACGCTCCCCCCACCTTTTTAGGGAAAAACTTGGAAAACAGTGATATAATTGATACTCTAATTTCAAAGCTGCTTTAGGTTTGTAAACTATATTTTTTATGTATATATACAAACAAAATATATATGTGTGTATGTGTCTGTATGCGTGTGTGTGTGTGTATTTTTGTTTGTTTCAATGCAAAAGACATTGGTACTAGTCAGATAAAATATGGAAGGAGAAGAGGGTCAAAGTGGGGGTCTAAGGGATGGTCAACCCTAACAATGGCTGAAATGTTTGCACGGCAATGATGCTAAGGCATCAACCAATTATGTCAAAGCATGTCTTGAAAACTGAGAGGGGTCCATTTTGAAGGAATGGGGGAAGGAAGATGAAGGAGAAGAACTAAGGTACAAATGTACAATGTCAGTACTGATTCTATTGATGTGAGAGAACCTTCTAACTAAGGGGACAGTTGGAAAAACCTTCTTTACTCCTTAACAGCTTAGATCAGATTTGGCAAAACCGCATCCCTGCCGTGGCCAAGCCGGTACGGTAACTAGGGTAAGGCAGGGGGGCGTGATAGGAAAGACAGGAGCAGCCGCTGGTGGAGAGGAAAGTCTACCTCCTCTGGTCCTCTGGGAGAAGGGCCCCATGCTGCCAATGCTCTGATTTGTGTAGAAAAGCTGGAACGATGGAGTATTACAGTAAAATCTCCCGCTTCTGGCTTCCAAATAGGAGTGCATCGAGCAAGGAGGGGGCATGCCCAGGTGACCCACAATGCAGTGGCAAGTGGTGGGAGAACTGGAAGACAGCGTGGCAGGGTCCGAGGTAGGACGGAATGCTCTGCAAAGATGCACAATGCCAGAAGAGGGGAAGTGATGCTTGGGTTTCATTGGCTCAGCTCCAAATATCTAAGAAGAATCACAGCTTTCAGGGTTGGACTGTAACCTTGCTGGCTTGAGTAGATTTTTAGGAGTGAGCAGTCAAATGAAGGGGCTAGGGATCAAGTCTGGCCACCAAGTCGGATGAGACTTCCATTTCCTTCAGGGCAGCCAACAGAACTCACATTTACTAAGGATGCAATAGTGCCACCTAATGGCAACTCAGAATCATCACTTAAAAATCCCTAGAAAAACGGTGCCTGGGTGGCTCAGTGGGTTAAGCGTCTGCCTTCAGCTCAGGTCATGATCTCAGGGTCCTGTGATCCAGCCCCGCATCAGGCTCTCTGCTCAGTGGGAAGCCTGCTTCTCCCTCTCTCTGCCTGCCTCTCTGCCTACTTGTGATCTCTGTCAAATAAATAAATAAAATCTTTAAAAAAAAAAATCCCTAGAAAAGACATGGACAGACACTTCTCCTAAGAAGACATATGAATGGCTAACAGACACATGAAAAAAAATGTTCAACGGCATTAGCCATCAGGGAAATGCAAATCAAACCACATGAGATACCACCTTACACCAGTTAGAATGGCCAAAATTAACAAGACAGAAAACAACAAATGTTGGCGAGGATGTGGAGAAAGGGGAACCCTCTCACACTGTTGGTGACAATGCAAACTGTTACAGCCACTCTGGAAAATAGTATGGAGGTTCCTCAAGACATTAAAAATAGAACTGTCCTATGACCTTGCAATTGCATTACTTGATATTTACCCCCAAGCTACAGATGTAGTGAAAAGAAGGGGTACATATGCCCCAATGTTCATAGCAGCTTATGTCCACAATAGCCAAACTGTGGAAAGAGCTGAGGTGTCCATCGACAGGTGAATGGATAAAGAAGATGTGCTCCATATATACAATGGAACATCACTCAGCCATCAGAAAGGATGAATACCCACCAACTGCACCAACATGGGTGGAAATGGAGGGGATTATGTTAAGTGAAATAAGTCAAGCAGAGAAAAACAACCATCATGTGGTTTCACTCATATGTGGATCATAAGGAATAGCACAAAGGACCACAGGGGAAGGGAGGGAAAACTGAAAGTGAAGAAATCAGAGAGGGAGACAAATCATGATAGACTCTGGACTCTGGGAACCAAACTGAGGGTTATAGAAGGGAGCGGGTGAGGGGCTGGGGGGATGGGGTAACCAGGTGATGGGCATTTAGGAGTGCACATGTGGTGAGCACTGGGTGTTATATGCAACTAAGGAATCATTGAACACTACATCAAAAACTGATGAGGTACTATATGCTGGCTAATTGAACATAATAAAAAAATTAAAAATTTAAAAAAAATTTTTAAATTTAAAAAAAATCACTAGAAAAATGATGATTGTCCTGACAACATGTCACTCTTTCAGATAATGTTAGAAACCTTATTTTTAAATTCCATACCTTAATCAAACTAGGAATCGACCCGGATTTTTTTTTATTATTATTGAAAGATTAATATGTTTCCCACTATATATAACTATAATATACTCCACTTGTTCCCTCACCAAAAAATCTCAAGTATGAATCACTGTCAATCTGATAATAAAGATTTTGGAATAGTGGTGGTGACTAAATTTTCTTTTAATGCTTTGATTTGATTTTAGTTTATAATCATGCCAATGAGCATAAGCTCATAAGCTCAGTCTTAAAAACTATTTCAGCCCTCTGATGCCCTGAGATTTTCTTTGTTACCCTAGAGAAACCTCATGTGATGTTTGTTAGCAATCAATCAAGTCAATTAAAGTCTCCATATTTGTCACCTCTATGAGTATAAATGTGTGCCCAAATGTCACCAACACAAGCTGTTGAAAAGACAATAAAAATCTATACATTGACTATAGCCCATCCTCCTGGATGGCTAATTCTAACCTAATTCATTGCTTTTGAGCTGTTTTGCACTTCTTTTTAAATTGTAGGTAACTGATAGGTATCTAACGTATGTCCTCTCTGGTAAGGATGTAACTGACTTCCTTCTCCCTCCCCAAAACGAATTTTTGGCCTCCATTTGAAATTCATTTCAATATTTTTTTTGCACTATATAAATTTTTGATGTTCTGAATTTTCCTTTAAACTGTTTATAACATTTACCTAGCTCCTTCCTATATGAGTAAAATTCTTAAAACTAGGGAAGTGGTACATAATTCAATAACAAATTTCCCAACATTAACCATGTTTTCAAGAAGTGAAGGGGAAGTCCTTTTGTATACTAAGAACAACTATTCTAAAGTGCTCTGGCAATTAAAGGGTTATAGACAACTTGTAAATTAATCCCTAAGGATCTTGCCTCATGATCACTAAGTTTCAACTTAAAAATTAGGCATTTTTCAGTGCAAAGGTTTGAAAAGCTGAAAACAACCATCCTGTCAAGTTTTAACTTAACAAATATAAATTAAAAATTTTAAACATTAATTTAACAAAGCAATTTATGTAAGTGGCAAATATTACACATTCACTGACTTGTTTGTTAAGCATTCAGGATAAATTTGCTTATTTACTATTTACTTATTTACACTTTACTTTGAGGGGAAAAAAATTCAATATTAACTTCTCTAGAAGAAGATTTGAATCGGTTGCTTTCTTATTTCCTTTTGATCTTTAAAAAAGCCAAGACTGTGTGATACAGCTGTGGAATCAGGATGACATAGTGACAAGGGAGTGTGGAAAAACAATATGCAAAAAAAAAAATTGGACATACTTTTTATTAATTTAACCTGTTGTGCATTGTTTTCATACTTAATGGAGTATGTATTCAGAGCATTTTCCGTGTGTGTGTGTTGTTTTGGTTTGGTTTGGTTTTTAGGTTTTTTGTTTTGTTTTGTTTTTTGGCAGGATGGCTATGATTGGGAATACAGTAACACAGAAGAAATCCTCTGAGGTATAATTTTAAAATCGCTCTCCAAAAGCATAGCTAAAGGAAATTCGGCCATGAGCTGAACAAGCTTTCTGGATGCTAGATTTTTTATTATTGTTTATGATCTTAAGCATTTTTAAAACAGGTAAAAAGTTATCAAGAGCCCTTCAACCCGGTGTCACTAAAGATTAAAATTATGGCTTAAAAATGTTGACAGTCATCTCTAGAATCAGAAAGCTTTGTCTTAGGGGCCAAAGTCTTCTGAGATATTTTCAGCAAATTTCTTCATCCGGGACTCCCGTTCATAGCAACATCTTGTCTTGTTTTCATAGAGAAATGGTCTAACATATTTTCCAGAACCAGAAATCTGAACTTTGCTTTCTTTTGCCTGGGCTTAGTCTGTCACACTGCATCAGTGCATTATATATGCTTCTTTAATGCTATTTATAAAGCTTTGATAAATTTTATTAAATACATAGAGAGTAAAATACATATTACACACACACATGAATTGAGTGCCCATATTGGGAGTTTTTAGATGTAGGGAGTCAGAGTATTTATCTCAGATAAAAATTTCCTGTACTGGGGCACCTGGGTGGTTCAGTGGGTTAAGCTTCTGCCCTCGGCTCAGGTCATGATCCCAGGGTCCTGGGATCCAGCTTAGTCTCAGGCTCCCTGCTCAGTGGGGAGCCTGCTTCTCCCTCTGCCCCTCCCTTCCCTCGTGCTCTCTCTCACTCAAATAAATAAATAAAACCTTTAAAAAAGTTTCCTTTACCTTCTACCAAAGAATATTTCCATATAAGCTGAAAATATATTATTATTTAAAAGGAACATGGCAAAATGAAGGGCATAAACTCAGGTGACTATCCAAGAAAAGAATGATTTTATTCGTATTTCTATCAACTCCCAATATTTTTTTTTTTTTAAGATTTTATTTATTCATTTGACAGAGAGAGAGAGATCACAAGTAGGCAGAGAGGCAGGCAGAGAGAGCAGGAGAAGCAGGCTCCCCGCCAAGCAGAGAGCCGGATATGGGGCTCGATCCCAGGACCCTGAGATCATGACCCGAGCTGAAAGCAGAGGCTTAACCCACTGAGCCACCCAGGCGTCCCCACTCCCAATATTCAATGCAAATATATGTTCAAACAGTATCTCCCATTTTTCTAAAGAAATTTATTCACATAATTTTCCTTCAGTCTGATGAGTCAACTGTATACTACTGGGACATTTCAATATTAACTGTGGACAGTTAGCTACTTACCAAGGTCAAGTAATCATACTTGAGATAAAATTTACTCACAGTGAAGTGTGTCTTTGACACAGTGGTAGTGGATTCAGAGCATAGTGGGGCATTTGGCCATGGGGCCCTCTCCCCTTGACATTCCCCAGACCTCGAGCTGAGCCGCACATTTTCAAGGCCATGCTAGAAAAAAACGATAGATAGGAAGACAGATGGATACATAGACAGATGGCTTTAGATACACCAAGAATCATCATGCATTGTTGAGTCACATTTTTAGACACATAAGGACTTGCCAGTGGGGTACTAATAAACATTTAACAGCTAGCTTTCTGGGGAAAAAAAAAATCAATATGTACATAGACACTTGTACATAATTTTACTTTGGGTGTGATGCATGTAACTTACACACAGTGCAATATGCAATAGTTTGAATTTTATAGTCCATGTAGCTAATTGATTTTCACGGAATTCTTTCATTAATTCTCACCAAATTCTTCTCTTCATAGTCAGCTTTCAGTTGCAATTGACAAATGAACACAGTGACTTACAGTTGACTTTAATGCTGATTAATATTTTTTATGTTAATGAGTAATTCAAAAGCAAAACAATGGAGACTTGTTCATCATTGCCCTAAGCAGCTTCTTAGCAGCACTGGATAATAGTTTTTGAATACTGGAAGCCGAGTTCCTCAATTTTTGTGCTATGTACTGTGTAACAACTATATCCCACTTTATTGTTTTAAGATTTTATTTATTTATTTATTTGACAGAGAGAGAGAGAGAGCACAAGCAGGGGGAGTGGCAGGCAGAAGGTGAGGGAGAAGCAGGCTTCCTGCTGAGCAGAGAGCCCCATGTGGGGCTGATCCCAGGACCCTGAGATCATGACCTGAGCCGAAGGCAGACGCTTAACCTACTGAGCCACCCAGGTGCCCCAACGCATCCCACTTTACAGTTGGATTGCATTGTTGATATCTTCCCCATTGCTTTCTTAAGTTTATGCCAGGGATTGGCAGAGAGCCTGTATGTCAAATCCAGCTGCCTCCTGTTCTTATAAATAACGTTTTCTGGAGGGGTGCCTGGGTGGCTCAGTGGGTTAAGCCCCTGCCTTCAGCTCAGGTCATGATCTTAAGGTCCTAGGATCGAGCCCTGCATCAGGCTCTCTGCTCAGCAGGGAGCCTGCTTCCCCCTCTCTCTCTGCCTGCCTCTCTGCCTACTTGTGATCTCTCTGTTAAATAAATAAAAGTCTTTTTAAAAAAAATAACATTTCCTGGAGACACGGCCACATCCATTCCTTTATGCATTATCTGACTGCTTCTGAGCTACAGCAGCAGAACTGAGTAGTTGAGATAGAGGTTGTACGACTTGCAAAGCCTTAAACATCTACTCTCTGGCCCTTTACAGGATCAGTTTTCTGACTCCCAAAATAAACCACCACTTAGCGAGAGAACTTTCTGTGATAATCAAACTGTCTTTATCTGTGCTGCTTAATATGGCCACCCAAGCACAAGTGACTACTGAGCACTTGAAATGGGGCCATGGTGACTGAGGAGCTAAGGTAAATTTCTATTGAAATTAATTTAAATTTATATAACTGTATTTTGCTGGTAGACACTATGTTACATGGCGTAGGTCAAGACAGGCAACAAAACCATGAACCACACCCTGATTTGTAGCATTTGCTCATTTCTGGAGTATAAATACATCCCCTGGGGCCAGTTTCAAGCCACCAGTGTGATATCATTGAATGACAGGTTGAAAAGAAATACACAACATCATATTGTATTTCTACCACACAGACCCGACATAAATAGACATAAATAATGTCAAGAGCACAGACAAAAGTAAAATATTAAGAAAAAATTAGGAACTGCTGAGTTTTGAGTATTACTTTGTTTTTGTTAAAATTTTTAAATTATAAGTTTTGTATCATTTAATTTTAATAGTAGTTGTGCTTAACAATGGATGGCAAAAATCTGAAAAATATTAGCAGTTGTCTCTCTGGAGCCAGAACAATCCGGCTTCAGCAGCCTCCTGAGGGAACGTACCCCATGCCTTACTACTATACGCAAATTAAATTGAACTGAAAAAAGATATTAAGGACCTAACGTGAGTGAAAGAGAATGCTGAAAAAGTGTGTTCGTCTGACACTCATCTGTGACAGTGGATATACAGCCAAAAGCAAGGCATTTTCAGTTGTGCAAAGAACAGTGTGTTACGGGAGAACGGAAGCGACAGAATACAGCTTTATAACCTGGAATTTTGGATCCTTGAAAGGACTTCAGATGAACCCTCTGAAATTGCAGGCAAATCTTACATGAATATACAGAAAACATTTTGCTAGAAATAAGTCAACATTTCTGGGTGCTAGGGAATCATGATTTTGAGAATTTTAAAACTGAAGAATTTGATCAACACACTGGAGAATTAAATTAAATATAATGAGTTGGGGCTGAAAACATAAGCCTGTGGATCTCCAGACTGAAGCAGGTAAAAGCCAGTGAGAGTTGGGTTTAGCTGAGAAACTGAGTCTAGGGTGCTCCTATGTATGAGCCTGGGGCAGAAGCCAGACTCACCACTTTGAAACTACTTGAAATAAAGAATTTATCAATCCAAACGTGTACTGAGTGATTTGTATAAAATTCAATACAGAGGGACAATAGGAAAAAAATAGGAAAAGAAAAAGTGATAAAGATATATGCTAGGTAGATTTGACAACTCTAATGTAGGTCCACTTGAGATTTTAGAGGAGGGAGATAGAATAAATATTGAAACGAATTATAATTGAGAATTCTTCACAATTGAAGATTTGGAGACATATTTGCAATGGGTATATCAAACAAAGATTAACACCCCAACTATTTAAAAAATGACAAATCAATAAGGAAAAGTTAAACAAATAAAGAAAAAATAATCAAAGGAAACGGATAATTTGTAAACAGGAAAAGATGTTCCATTTCAACAAATTTAGGAAATATATACTTAAATGATAAGAAGATGCCATTTTGTATTTATTAGATTAAAAATACTGGAAATGTGAAGTTGGTGAGGACATGAGGCAGGAAAAACATTTATATACTGCTGGTTATAGCAAAAATGGGGGAGGTACACACATATCATGACCCAGCAAACCCACTTCGTGGTCTGAGAAACTCATAGACAAGCACACATACAAGGAGTTTCGCTGCATTTTGCAATACAGAAAAGTTCACGCAACTTAAACACTCAATAGATAAATACATTGTGACCATATATTTGTACACTGAGATCCATGTCAATCAAAATGAACAAATTATAATCACACATACCAATACATACAAAATTTAAGAAAATAATGACAGGAAAAAAATTAGGATGTATGTTAATCTGTTATATTAGTTACATCTAACTAGATGCAACATAATCCAATGATAAGAGGAAAAAGGTATGATTTTATTGTATCCACATCATGTTCTTTTTTTAAGAAAAGACTTGATACAAATATGACAGAAGCCTACAATTTATTAAATACAAATGTTTATTGTAGTGTTCTCTGTATTTCCTTCTTTAAAGACTTTATAATTTAAAAATTTTTAAAAGATTCAATGTTATTCTAGAGATAAAATCTCAAATTTTATGAAATTATTGGTTAATTAATTTTAAAACATTTTTGTATCTCATAAAGTCCAGAGTGATGTAAGATAGGTAATACATTTCATAGTAACAGAAAAGTTCATTTCATATATGTTATATACATATATATGTATTTATATACACATTAATAGCAAAATTATAGAAGTATATTTTTTAAAAACCATTTCAAGTTTTAAAAGTGTGTAAGCTTTTAAGTATTCAGTTCTCTACATAATTAATATACAGTTGGATCAGCTTTTTTTTGTCATGCTTGTTTCTGTTCTCTTATCATTTCTACATTAAAACTGGTGTGAGGGGCTCCTGGGTGGCTCAGTCAGTTAAGTGTCTGACTCTTGATTTCGGATCAGGTCATGATCTCAGGGTTGTAGACTGAGCCGCACATCGGGCTCTACGCTCAGAATGGATTCTGCTTGAGATTCTCTCTCTCCCCCTCCCCTCTGCCCTCCCCCCTGTGCTAATAATCTTTTTTAAAAATAAAAAAAAATTAAAATAACGTGAAAGGGCTTTTTATTAAAAAGTGAATCTAAAGCATTTTGGCTTACTTTTCCAAAAATTTAAGTGTTAAAAATCTTTCCTGGTTAGTTTTTTATTTAGAATATCCATTAAAGGGGCACCAGGGTGGCTCAGTTGTTGAGCGTCTGCCTTTGGCTCAGGTCATGATCCCAGTGTCCTGGGATCACGCCCCACATGAGGCTCTCTGCTTAGGAGGCTGCTTCTTCCTCTCCAGCTCCCTCTGCTTGTGCTCCCTCTCTTGCTGTCTCTGTCATAAATAAATAAAATCTTAAAAAAAAAAAGAATACCCACTCAAAAGACACTTGCCACATTAAATAGCACTGACTACCTTTTCAAAGCCACTGCCCACCTTTTCAAAGCCACTGCCCTCATAGACCACACCTCACCTTGAAAATGAATTGACCAGACTCATTAGATTCCCCTAATTATTGTGCTTTAAATTTCACCCTGAAGAACTCTGTGTACTCTAAGTGTTAAATGAACTAATGATTGCCCTGAAACTGCCAGTCAGCCAGAGTGAGTGACAACTTTTTTCACTTATGATGAGAACATCACATTAAATATTTGTTGAATAAAGAATGAAAAGTAAAGTAAAGAGTAAAGTAAAGAGTAAAGATAACTTTTCCTTAGGAATTAGGTTATACTGTTTCTCTGGGTTCTTGACCTAACTATATTTGTGATTGTTTAAAGTACCCTTTTATTTTACCTATCTTTTAAAAGATTTTTATTTATTTGTGAGAGAGAAAGTGAGACACAGAGCAGGAGCAGGTGGAGGGACAGCGGGAGAAGCAGACTCCCTGCTGAGCAGGGAGCCTACAGAGGGGCTCGATCCCAGGACTCTGGGATCCTGACCTGAGCAAAAGGCAGATGCTTAACTGACTGAGCCACCCAGGCGCCCCTGAATTTCCCTTTTAAAACCAATGAACCAAGTCACATAAAAGGGAGAAACGAACTCGGCTGGCAATCAGGGCTCATGACACCAATTCTGCTACTAACAGAGCTGTCTGGGCTTGACAAATTCTATGACTTTCCAGGCCTCAGCACCTTCATCTTTAAACTGTGAATTCATAACCAGATACTTTTTAATGTTTCATTTACTTTCATGATTCTTAACTGGAGGGCTGGAGCAATTTTGAGTTAATGAGACGTAAAAGACTTTTCTATCCAACTAAAGGGCCAAGCTAGACATTTTGTCTTGACAAGTCTTTCTCTTCACGTGTATTACTGACTATTTAGCACTGCACCCGGCAAATATCAGTGGTAAATGAAAATGTTAGTCTAGTCTCCCCAAAATGTTTCTTACAATTTCCCTCTTCCTCATTCTTATTTTCGTTGTCTTAATTCAGGCCATTAGCATCTTTTCCATGAACTACAGCATTTTCTCCTAATCCATCATGCTTTTCATTTTTCCATATCCTTTTTACCTCCAGCATTTCCAGGGTATCCTTCCTCAAGCCCTGATTTTAGGGGTTAACGTCTAACCTAAACAGGAAGTCCAATATCTTCCTCAATCTGGTTTTCTTATTTTTCCAGTTTAATCTTTTTACCAACTTCTTTCTTCCCTTCTATCTTTAGACACCCAGTCTCCCATCCTCCAGACAAGGCAAAGAAGTCCAAGCCAATTAAATCGGTCATGTGTTTCTCCCATTTGTGCTTTGGTCCATACTGTCCCTGCTACACATGTCTGCTTCCCTTCTCCTTCAAGTGAAACCTATTTATTTATCCCTTCCTGTTCAAATATCACTCTTTTTTTTGAAAGATTTTATTTACTTATTTGAGAGAGAGAGAGAGAGAGAGAGAGCAAGCATGAACAAGGAAGAAGGAGAAACAGGTGTCCTCAAACATCACTCTTATTTAAAGTTTCTCTGAATACACTGGGAGAATTTCTCCCATCTCACCTGGAATCCTCTCATAGGACTTTTACACAACTGTATTTCAGAACCTACCTAGACTTATACTTAGTTGCTGCCCTCTCTACTTTCTCTGTTATGTCATGTGCTATCCATCCAACCACTCATCAGTTATTAAAGATCTGCTACTCAACCAAGCACGTTGTTAGAAGGCAGGCGTGAGGGGCGCCTGGATGGCTCAGTGGGTTAAGCCTCTGCCTTCAGCTCGGGTCATGATCTCTGGGATCGAGCCCCGCATTGGGCTCTCTGCTCAGCGGGGAGCCTGTTTCCTCCTTTCTGTCTGCGGGCTGCTCTGCCTACCTCTGATCTCTCTCTGTCAAATAAATAAGATTAAAAAAAAAGAAGAATGTAGGCACTAGCTGTGAGAATGGATTCCAGTTTTCAAGCAAGTGTACTGTCTATGTGGAGAGGCAGCTTTTAAGTAAATTTTAATTTGCAAAATAGAATGTTAAGTGCTGTGGTAGGGTATGGTCTGCAGAGGATACTCTGGAAGAAAAGAGGAGAAAAATCTTATGGCACAGGTGGGTAGGGATTATGCCCAGAGAATTTCCCTGGCCGGGGGAATTAATGTATTAACAATCCAGAGTCTGACATATCATTAAAGCTCAATGAATGTTCTTAAATACACTTTGTTCCAAATGCATGAAGGCTTGTTGTCGCCAGTGTGTTTGATAAGGGCTGTAAGCAGTGAAGATACTTCAGAGATATGAAGAAATTATGAATACAGTACCAAGCATTTCCACCGCACCAGACTTCCACAAGGAAAATGTTCTGCACATCCTGAAGGCAGGTATATTAACTACTTATAACTCCACTAATAAAGACAAATGGTTGCCTCCAAGGGGTCTCCCAGCGAGCTGGGCCCACTCAGACAACTATGAAGTGCGAGAGAAACAGCCCTGGGCACTCAGAGCGGTTCAGGGGATGACAGCCACAGAGCGGTGCAGCCTGGCCTCTTTGGAGGCTCGCCGCCCTCTGCGCGCCGCTCCAGGAGACGCCCTGAGTTACTGCAGACTTGACTCACTCTCCTCGGAAGCGCGACGCACTATGTGGCATCTCTCCGGTTCCGAGAACGCGGTGGTTCACCGCTTTCCTTCGCTTTCGGCCTCCCTGTAAACTCCGCAGCAGCCCCGCCCAATGCCCGGGAACCGCGTCCTCCGCGCAGACTCCCCGTTGCCAGGTAACCAAGCTCCCGCACACACGGTCTCCGCGGGTCGGGAGTCGCCACCGCCTCCCAGCCGGGCGCTCCAATCAGGGACCGGCGTGTCTGTCACGTGGCCCGCGGGGGCGGGCCCAGGAGAGCCGGGCGCTTGGTACGGCGCGAGGAGCCGCCTCCCGGCCTCACCGAACCCGCGGTCCCGCCGCCCCGCCCCAGGAGTTCGAGGCACGCGGCGGGGGAGGCTGGGGAGCGCTCGGGCTGTGCTCGCTCCGCCGCCGCGCCCGCTTCAACACCTCCCGCTGTTCGCAGCTGCGGTCGCCGCCTTCTCCAGGTAAGGGGCCCGCGGGGCGCAGGAGGAAAGGGGGGCGGGCGCAGGCGTGAAGAGGGGTCTTGGAGGCGGCGTGGCGTCGCGGGAGCGGGCGTGTCACCGCGCCGGTGAGGATAGCAGAGCCGCGTGCTGCACGCCCTCCCGGGCTTTGAGCACGACAGCCTGATGCGTGACTCCCCGGAGTTTTAGGGTCAGGCACCTGATGATCAGGAGGCACAACCAGCAGCCAGTGTGTGTATGGACACCTGAGCTGCCCTGCAGTGTGAACTGACCATTATTCTGATTTTTAAGGTTATTAAGTATATGCATGTCCGGAGTCTGGACTGTATGCCCGCAGGGCACCTGTGTGTAGATTTCCCACCCTTTGGGAGATGGTCTTAATAGGTTGTACCAAGAAGGCTTTGAGTGAGACGGAAGTGTGTACCTGGAAAGGACAGTATTGAATGTGAGAGGCATAGTATGTGGTAAAGCATAAAAAATACAGTCCTTCCTGTTTTTCCACACCCTCCCAGATTTTTGCCTGCAAATATTAAAAGGAGACAAATTTAAGATGACTTTTACTCTTCTAAAAGCAATGGATGTGAATGAAATGTAGTGATCACTTTGTGTACCACTTGTGTTTGTAACTTCTCCTGGTCGATTGATTGATTGCAGTCTTGAACGAGGGCTTGAAGAGAGGTGACCGTTTCTGAATCTTGCACTGAGCATTTCAGGAACACCCCTGAGAGGAACGCGTTTTCCCTACTAGTTTTTATAACCAAAGTTAGAAGTCCTTCTTGAATAGTTTAAGTAACCTTAGGTTACTTAAAAAGCCTTTAGGTTTTCTCCACAGAGTAAATTCTTCGGGGAATTTATAAAATTCTCTTTAGGTATCCCTCTCTCTCTCTCTCACAGGTGTGTCTCCAGGAATGGTCTCATCAATAGTGAGAGAATAATCTCCCTGTGGTTATCATACAACACAACAGGTTTGGGATATTCTC
The DNA here is from genome assembly GCF_002288905.1 of Enhydra lutris kenyoni. NCBI lineage: Eukaryota > Metazoa > Chordata > Mammalia > Carnivora > Mustelidae > Enhydra > Enhydra lutris. The sequence continues at coordinate 7,472,873 of NW_019154095.1, forward strand.
ACTACCCTGCTTGGGGGGAGCTGATGCTGGGCTTACGGTGATTACAACCACTATGGAAAAAGCACTTTTTAATATCCTTTTGAGATTCTGTCTCACTGGCTTAAGTGTGCAAGAAAATGGGCATAGTTTTGTCTTATCTGTGTGAAGGCAGGAATCTGAGCCAAGTGGTCTGACAGTCTTTACTGTTCTGTGATCTAAAATTAAAGTAGAAATTAAGTGACTATGAAAAATTGTCAGTTAACTCAAAATTTTGGGAAACAGTAAATACTTTACTGTATTGTTTAGAGTTTGATGGCACAAATGCTAGTTTTAAGTCATTGCATTAAGAGTTCTTGAGATATCTTCTCAAGTGGAATAAACCAGTGGTCTGTTTCAAAGGGCATACAAGGAAAAAAAAATCCTCATTCATTCATTTTTTCTTTCCCTCTGAACAGCCCAAAATACAATGGGCACTGTATTTATTTCTTATATGCAACATAAAAAACATGTATTTTAAGTGAGCTCTGTAAACTTTATGTTAAAATGGCTCTTTGAATGTTATTATATTGATTTGATTTTTTCTCCTGTGCTAGTATTTATAAAAATATGTAAAGAACTGTGGGTATCTGTGGAGAAAAAAAATCAAGTATATTTACTCGAAAGTTTAAAAGTTCTTCATTTGTTATTACTAAATATTGGTGTGCTAAAATTTTTTGTTACTCATTCATTACATAATAATTCCATATATTAGAAAGCCACAAATTAATTTAGCTTAGGAAAAAAATGTTGTTAAATCCCCTGCTCCCAGTAGAGGGACTATGAAGGCTGGAATGTTTTTGTTATTTTCTCTAGCCTTTACCTCTAGCCCTCAGCTTGGGCACAGAGGAGCCAGTGGCGGTTTTTAAATCACTCAGAGACAATTAGGAATAGTTGTATTTTTCTTCGTTTTACCCTGGTAGTTAATAGAAGTCCAACATAAGTGATTAGGTTATCACGATCAATAAAATTTGTTCAAATTCTCCAGACTACCTAATTTTTTTGCCTAACCTCTGAAATGAAGACCAAAATGAAATTCAGTTTTGAAGGATTCACATTTCCTTCCTATATTCCAGAATTTATTGAAGTCTGGTATATTCCAGAAAGGTGACAGCTTATCAGATTACTGAATCACCAGTTTACTCATCCATTCGTGGCAATGCCATATATACAAACTTTACTACTACTGTGTAGAATCAACTAATTTTCTTTTATATTTTGTATATCTACTCTGAAATATTCGAGTGAAGTCATACAGCTTTTAGTGTGTTTTCAGGAACTGAAATTTTTTCAGGAACTGAAAATTTTTAAAAAAAATTTTTTTATTAACATATAATGTATTATTAGCCCCAGGGGTACAGGTCTGTGAATTGTCAGGTTTACACACTTCACAGCACTCACCCTAGCACATACCTTCCCCAATGTCGGTAACCCAGCCACCCTCTCCCTACCCCCCTCCCCCGGCAACCCTCAGTTTGTTTTGTGAGATTAAGAGTCTCTTATGGTTTGTTTAGGAATTGAGTATTTTAATCCATAAGAATCATGTTAGGAATTTGGGAGGGGCTTCTTTATTAACTCTGATACCTTCTTTTCTTTTGTATCAAAAACATATTAAACTAAGAATTGGTTGGCACTTTTCAACATTCAAGACTTGCTGTGTTCTGTGATAATCACATGGAGATTATTCTCTCACTGTTGATGAGACCTTTCCTGGAGATTGTGAGAAAGAAATGAGATGTGGGGGCCCCTGGGTGGCCCAGTGGGTTAAAGCCTCTGCCTTTGGCTCAGGTCATGATCCCAGGGTCCTGGGATAGAGCCCCTCATCGTGCTTCTCTGCTCAGCAGGGAGCCTGCTTCCCTCCCCCTCTCTGCCCGCCTTTGGGCCTAATTGTGATCTCTGTCTGTCAAATAAATAAAATCTTAAAAAAAAAAAAAAAAGAAAGAAAGAAAGAAATGAGATGTGGATGCCTGAAGAGAATTTGAGAAATTCCCCAAAGAATTTACTCTATAGAGAAACAAAACCTAAAGGAAAGTCTTTTTTCTTACCTGGGGTTGCTTAAAATGTTCAAGAACATGTAACTTTGGTTACAAATATTGGTAGAGACATATTATAAAATGACCAGCTTTGACCAATGCCTTTGTGTATCAAGAAAATATCTCATCATGATTGATTAGAAAGATTTCAAAAGTTGTAACAGTAAAACGTGAGCTGTCACATTAGGAGAGAGGGTTCAGGATGTTTTTACCTGACTTCAATGACTAGGAAAAACTAGATCTGTAACTGAAGAGAAATTCAAACAGTTGAAATAGGCTAGACTTTGTAGAAAAGGCCGCCTGCCTTTGAAGCCATAGGAGACACTTGTCATGCAGGTGTCTACTTGAGTGAGAGAATTTAAAAAACAGTAATGACAGAAGTCTTGCTTTTTATTACTCTACAAATGGGTCCCCACTGTGATTTTTTAGCCTAATTACTCCTAAAACTCTGCAATTCTGCATTTTAATTACATATATATATATTAACAATAGACGGTAATAAAAATCTTCTACAGTAAGATCATACAGCAGATAATTTATCAGTTATTTGCTATTAATAAGGATTATTGATAATGGTCATATTCAGGAAAACTCTATGAAGAAATGTAAGAAATAATTTTTCATGCTTTGGTAAGGATGTTACTACATTCAGTACTTAATTTATAGATTCGAATGCTCAGCCATTGACAACTCACAATAGAGGAGTTCAGTTGTCTTCCTTATTCTTAGGTTCATTTTCTTCCAGGTTGCTGACACACTAGGTTGTGAGCAAGGACCAATATCCCAGGCAGCCTCATTTACAATTATATATAATAAATTCAATTTCTTATCTTGCACACAAAACTTTCAAATTGGAAAGTAGAAAATAATTCTCATTACAGAGAGCACTCATGTTTGATGTGCTGTAGGAAAATCTGCCCTTTACTATGTAAAACACCTCCACATGGAGTCTTGAAAATTAAACAGTTGGTTAATATGAAACAGGTAATATTTAATTAAATTTGGTCTTTTAAGATAAAACAGTATGAATGAATTTTCATTAAGAGTTAACATTTTATTTTGAAGGTAAGTATGGTAAATAGGCTTGGAAGAGTCATTTCAGAATGTTTGCTGGAAGGCCTCTTAGAGACCATTTAATCTAACACCCTTATTTTGTAGATGAGGTCACTAAACACGTAATGATAATGTTGCTCAAAATGAGTCAGTGGGAAAGCTGATATAGAACTTGGGCTCTGATATTCTGTATTGTGCTGCTCCCTAAAGAAGCGCAGAATATGTCACCAGCATCATTTTCTTTTTTTTGGGGAAGGATATTTATCTATTTATTTTAGAGGGAGACAGAGAGAGCCCATGAGTGGACAGGGGAGGTGGAGGGGGCAGGGGAGGGGGAGACAGAATCTCAAGCAGACTCTGTGCTGATGGGGGGGAGCCTGCCATGGGGCCCAATCCCACAACCCTGAGACCAAGGCCTGAGATGAAACCAAGAGTCAGTCACTCAACCCACTGTGCCACCCAGGTGCCCCATCACTTTCTCTTTCATTACATTTTTTTCGAATACCTAATTCAAAACTTGGAGTAGTTAGGAATTACATCACTTTTTTGTTTATTCTATATTGTTAAAATAATTACTGTACAAAGTGAGCACTGTACAGGTGTTTGGTTTCATCATATAGAAGGGTTACTTAAAATATTGGTTAGAAAGTGTTTTCCCACAATTTGTATCGTTCATTGATTTGCTCATTAATACAAGTTAAGTTTTGCTGCAAAGTCTTATGTGATTTTCTTGGAGATTCAGTTATCTTAAAAATTCTTTATCCCAATACATCTCAGTGGTACCTAAGTACCTGTAGCCATCACATCTCCAGTTGAATACTAAATGCAGTTGAATACTAAAAATAGGAAACTTTTGGAAGTTGTATCTGAAGTCTAGATGATGATTACCATTAGGTATCACTTTGAAGTTAGATGTTTATTTTCTAGACTTTGTGCCACTCTGGTACGAGATGCCATCTAGAGCAGTGTTACTCGAAGTACGTTAGACCAGCAGCTTTCCTATGAGCTTGTTAGAAATGCAGATTCTCACATCAGGCCCTGAGTCAACCAGAATCTCTAAGGGAGGGATCAGAATCTGTTTTAATAAGCCTCGAGTGATTCTTAAACAAGGTAGGGTTTGGAAAGTACTGATATAAGGTACAATGCCGTTGGACCCCAACACCTCATAAGCTGGTAATTCCACTTTTGAAACTTGGGAGCACATGAACTGCCAAATAAATGAATTAATTCCTGAAAACATAATAGTGGGTACATTTCATAAACATCTGATAGTAGCTTTTTGGACATAATGTTTCATCTTCATTATTAACTACATTAATTCATCTTTGAGGGGAATTTTATGTTGCCTAAGAGCATAGTTTTTGACAGATGGGCTATCAAGTAAATAAGGAACCTATGTGATCTGCATTTGTCCTGACTTAGCCCATGTAACCCTTCGCTTATCAAACTTTAGGATTTATCTCAGGCCTTCTATCAATGTATGGATGCATACATTGAAGACATTTTTGGATTTAGTGACTTATGTGGGCTATTTCTGTTCATTTTAAAGCTTTCCAGCTTTAACATCATTGGATTTCCTTTGCTGGTTTTTCTAAATTGACTTATCAAAATAATTTTTAATACCACTTGCCAAGAATGAGAAAATGCCAGTCCAAGTAATAGTGCCAAATTGGAATCCTTATTTTTTTTTTTTTAAAGATTTTATTTATTTGACAGAGAGAGAGAGAGATCACAAGTAGGCAGAGAGGCAGGCAGAGAGAGGGGGGGAAGCAAGCTCCCTGCTGAGCAGAGAGCCCGATGTAGGGCTCGATCCCAGGACTCTGAGATCATGACCCGAGTTGAAGGCAGAGGCTTTAACCCACTGAGCCACCCAGGCGCCCCTGGAATCCTTATTTTTAACCAGATAAGCATAAAGGCCCACCCTTGCTTAAAAACTCATATAAAAAAAATACAACCCACAAAACAGACTAATAGAAGGGGGTGGGGATCCTGGTTTACAAAATGATTCATGGCATAGCTTCTCAAATTTTCTTTCAGGAGTAATGATCCTATTTATAAAAATAAGGCTACAGAGGCGCCTGGGTGGCTCAGTGGGTTAAAGCTTCTGCCTTTGGGTCAGGTCATGGTCCCAAGGTCCTGGAATTGAGCCCCACATTGGGCTCTCTGCTCAGCTGGGAGCCTGCTTCCCCCTCTCTCTCTGCCTGCCTCTCTGCCTACTTGTGATCTCTGTCAAATAAATAAATAAAATCTTTAAAAAATAATAAAATAAAATAAAAAAATAAGGCTACATATTTTTGCCATACCCTAATATGGAAATAATCCAATATCTTTTTATGACAAATACATACTTATATTAAAATGTTTCTGTCAATGGAATATTTTCCTCTAACTTACTAGTTTATGGGTGAAAATTTAGATGATTTCACCCCTCCTCTGCTTTTCTTTCGCTGACTCAGAATGGTCACACTGAGGTATATACATGATCCTTTTGTTCAAGAAAAGTGGATTACTTCTTCAGTCAAATTAAAAGTTATCCCCACATTGCAGCTCAAGAGATTCTAAAATCCTCCAACCACCTAGAGAAAACTAATTCCATAATTTAAATCCATATAATTTTCATTTTGGGGGTTAAAGTGTAGGAAAGTGTAAAAATAAATGTGCAGATGGATGATAGAGTCCGTGTAGGTGGATGATGAAATCTTTAAATCAGTGTCTTGGGCTTATAACGAGTGTGTTTTCTTGATCAAATTGAATTTGTGCTGGCGTGAGTGATCGTTCTCTGAGTCCAAACTAGAACTACCATATGACCTTAATCTTTTCTGTTCGCTAACTAATCCAGGATTTTAACGTAGGTTAATACCATGTGCTTGTTGTGACCTATTTTACCATGTAAGCTTTTAAGAACATCATGATTTGACATATGCTGGGTGTGCTGAGAGTAACTGCCTGGCCAAGCTCAGGAAAGGTAAATGTAGGAATGGTAGAAATTTAAGAGTTGAATCTTGGTCAGTACAAGATTCTAGAGGTAGTTTTTCAGCTAAATTATCTTTACTGTCCTTAAACTATATAAGTAGTTCTCCACCTTTACTGTGCATATAAATCATCTGGGGGTAATGTTAAAAGCAGATTTCCATGAAACAGCTGAACATAAGGGAAGGAAAAAAAAGAGGGAGGCAAACCATAAGAGATGCTTAACTCTAGAGAACAAACTGAGGGTTCCTGGAGAGAGCTGGGTGGGGAATGAGCTAAATGAGTGATGGGTGTTAAGGATGGCGGTTGTGGTTAGCACTCAGTGGTAGATATAAGTGATGAATCACTAAATTCTCCTGAAACCAATATTGCATAATATGTTAACTAATTAGACTTTTAATAAAAACTTAAAAAAAAAGCAGGTTTCCAGGCTCTACCATAAGATTCTGACCCACTAGCTTTGGGGTGTGATCCAGGAACCTGCAACTTTAGCAAGTTTCTCGGTTAATTCTGATGCAAGAGAAGTAAGACCCACACTTTGAGATGCATTGATATAGAGATTTTTTTAAAATTTCGTTCATCTTGATAATCCATGGCTCCACGTATCAGTGAGAATAGTAGTCCTGTAGAATTAACGGATGCTAGACAGAGGAAAAAGACCTCAAGTTAGTGAGCCAATGGCTTATTAAAAAACACATTTTGGGGGGCAGTTTCCAGATATTTCCTAATGAGCACATGTTGATTATATAATTACAAAAATTTTTTTTGTATAGCTCTGAGCATAGATTTATTCAAATTTTAAACACTGATTTTTAGCAAAAGTTTTTAGGTTTTGTTCTTTGTTTTTTGTTAATGTAATCAGTATAGTTCTATTAAGAAAATTTGCAAAATTCCAGAGACTATAAAGGTGAGTTAAACAAAACTACCTTGAATCTCCGCATCCTGGTATGTCTCTGATGTTTGAATACATTTTTATATCCTTTTATTGATTTTCCTCAGTGTTTCTCAAACCAGCCATGAACTTTGGTTTCCACCTTTGCTTTGGCTCAGCATGCTTTCGGCACCGGACACCAGATGCCTGTATATTTTGCCCTTCTTATCTCCTTCCAGTCTTTGCTTAGTGTCACCTCAGTATCACCCATACTCCCATCTTTTAAGATTGCCCTGTGAGGGGTGTCTGAGTGGCTCAGTCGGTTAAGTGTCTGCCATCAGCTCAGGTCATGATCCCAGGGTCCTGGGATCCAGCCCCGCATTGGACATTGGGCTCCTTACTCAATGGGGGAGTCTGCTTGTCCCTCTGCCTGCTGCTCCCCCTGCTTGTGCTCTCTCTCTCTAACAAATACAAACACACACACACACACACAGTCTTTTAAAAAAATTGCCACGCCAGCTCAATCTCCAGAACTCCTTGTCCTCTTTTCCTCCATTATCTTCCCTGTACCACAAATTCTCTTCTCATATATGCCATTGACTTGTTTGCTTAGTTCATTCTCTCATTCCTTTCCTCAAGAATAAGAACCGTGGAAGGGCAGGATTTTTGTCTGTTTTGCAGAGTGTTTTTTCATGAGTGCCTGACTGGCACATAGTTGGGGCTTAATAACTACTTGTTGAATGAATGAATGAAATTGAGAAAGGATTATTAAAATTTTAGAAAACATAAACAAGTCAAAGGAATAATAAATTTCCGGCTAGGAAATAGCTAACACTTTACCCTGCCTACTTGTGATCTCTGTCTGTCAAGTAAATAAATAAGATCTTTAAAAAAATGTGTGTATGTGTCTGTGTGTATATGTTTATACATATATATAAATTGTATGTAGATTCTTGAATATTGGGACCTAACTATAACATGCCTATTAAGCTAACTACAGAAAACTTTTTCAAATCATTGATTCATTATCACATTTTGCATTTTAAGATGTTATGTATATGTTTATATATTTTTGTCTGACTTTTTTCTTTTGGCCTTGTTTATGGTCTATTTTAACAGGAATTCAAAATTTAGTATTTGTTTCATGATGATATTTTTCGTTTTTTTTTTTTAAAGATTTTATTTATTTATTTGACACACAAAGAGAGATCACAAGGCAGAGAGGCAGGCAGAGAGAGAGAGGGAGGAGAAGCAGGTTCCCCGCTGAGCAGAGAGCCTGATGCGGGGCTCGATCCCAGGACCCTGAGATTATAACCTGAGCCGAAGGCAGAGGCTTAACCCACTGAGCCACCCAGGTGCCCCGATTATTTTTTAATTATAAAAATACTTTGAGTCAATTTCTCTCTAAATATCAAGAAATAAATTGTGTCTATTGATTACTTTTGTAAAATGAAAAATTTAGCATATCTTTGTTTTCTTCTTTTCCTTAATTTCAGTACTTGGGAAAACCAAGATTTTAAATTTTTTTATAATTTTTTATATCATTGGTCTTCTCTTTCAATAATTCCTTTGGAATTTTTTTTCCTTTTGAATTATTTTTTAATAATTTTTTAACCATATAACTTAGATATTCAGGTTTCTTTGCTTAATATATTTTTAAATTATATGAACTTCTATATTTGAGTTGTTCTGATTCATTTTTTCAAAAGCCTGTATTTTTTTATTCAAATGATTTTAAAAGGAATGTTACATGAGTAAATGCCTTCTAAATTCTTGTGTCTATGACAGTATTTTTCTCTTTGTTTTCCCTTCACACATAAATTATATTTTGGTCATTTATAGAATAGTAAGGTCATCATAGTTGAATTTAACATAGTTATTGTACCTCTGATACGTGTTCAGCAGTGGTGAAAGATGTCAGTCTGAATTCTCTGCGTTTGTACATAACATTTTTAAGAATTCTACTTAGATACTCATATGGTTGTAAAAAACTAAATTAACCCCTGAATTTGCCTTCTACCTATGTATGGATCTTTTTGAAAAATGTATTTTGCTTGAAATAAGACCACTTTTAGGGTTCTAATCAGGGTTTCTCTCTAATCAAGGTCTTTTTCAGTTCAAGTAATGTTGCTTTGGCTAGTTATTGGGTTGTTGCTTTTATTTCTGTTATTTTACTTGTGCTCGAGTCATCTCTAAACATGTTTATAATATGTAGTTTGGGTTTTCATCCCCTGTACACTGGTATGTTTCCTTTTCTCTCTAATTAAAAAAAAATCTTTCTGTTTCCCATAATGTTTTTTTTTTTTTTTTAAGAATTTGTTAATATGTCAGACAGAGAGAGAGGGAAAGCACAAGCTGGGGAAGCAGCAGGCAGAGGGAGAAGCAGACTCCCCGCTGAGCAAGGAGCCTGGTGTGGGACTCGATCCCAGGACCCTGGGGTCATGACCTGAACTGAAGGCAGATGCTTAACCGACTGAACCACCCAGGCATCCCTTCCCATAATGCTTTTGAGGTTTTTTTACTTGTTTTCTGAAATCACTAATACAAGTTTTATTTTGTTTTGTTTTCGAATTCTGCCTTTTATTGCTCTTTGATGGGGATCTCTCTTCTGCTCTTGCCTTTTAGTTTCTTCATGATCGTTGTTTTGACTCTCTCATCCCAGAGCCTTTTTATCTTAGCTGGTAGTATCCTCATTCTTATTCTTGAATGAGAGGATGCCCATAAAGGAGAATCAAAAGACTATGCAGATTGCTGCGAGCCCAGTCTCTGTCTTCTTGAACAGTGGATCAATCAGATCACTATTTGATCAATATAAAAATCTCAACAAAAACAAAACTTATGTCAATATCCTGACCTAATTGCCATCATCTAGCATGCTTTTCATTACCTAGTGTGGTTCTTTTGTCCTGAGATGGAATTTTTTCCTCTCTACCTTGACTAAATGGATGGAGGAAATTCATTAAAAAATACAAATACTTTTGTGCTTTTTCCTTCCATTTGTAATATATAATTAAAGAGTTACACTTCCCGGAGTACAGTGGTACTCTTTTATGTCCCATTTGTCTCCCGTTTCTTTTCTAGTAGCTGGTCTTTTTTTTGTTTTTTTTTTTGTTTTTTTCTGTAGTTGCTAAGTAGGAATAGTAGAGGTCATAGATGGAGTGGAGAGGACACAAAGAAGTGCGTGAAGGGAGTGACAGGCAGCGCCCCAGCTCCCATGACACAGTGGAACGTCGAAGTGACAGAGATCTTGTTTCTCTGAATGGGGGACAGCTAGTGAGGCAGTGATAGTGTTCATTTAGACATACTTTTGGAGAAAGACGTTTTAACTTTCTAACAGTACCGTGGATGATCTATTAGGACACTAGTGCCTAAGACAGAATTAGAGAACTTTGGTATATAGTGGGATTTCCCCTTGGAACGTTGTGAGACGTTTTGAGCGCCGCTGTGAAGGCTTTTTGGTGTGTGTGTCTCTGTGTGTGTGTTTTCTGTGATCTTATAAGAGCCAGTTAGGATTCTTTCCGTTTCAGCAACAGAAAATGCCACAGGAATTACTATTCATGTAACTGAAAGTCTAAGGTTAGGTAGCGTGCGCGTTGTCATTTACTCTTCTTGTGACTCAGCCCCTTTCTCCTGTGCTGGCTTTTCTCACACTCGGTAGTAACCCCCAGCGGTTCTAGATCGCTTCTCGTGAGAGCCCGATGCTTGCGTTGGCTCTCATTTCAGGCTCACTGTGGCTCTCATGTCGACAGAGGATGGAGTAGTGCTTACAAAAGTCCTGCATTTCATGCTTAGACACAGTTAAGCTGTGTTCCTGTCACTGAACCATCACCACGGCCGAGGAAGTGATTAGTGTAAATTTGAACCACCTGCTCGAGTTCAGACGGGGCTTCCACTTAAACCTGGACCAAAGCAGATGTTTGGGGAATCACCAGACAAAACTGCAGAGTTATTTCTGAAAGAAAGGAAGGAAGATGATGGGGAGGCGGACAACAGATGTTCACTGCTGTGTTTAAATGGGAAGTTATGAGAGACTGATGGAAGCCTCTAGAAATGCTGGAACACCTCTTATGCCTCTAAAACACGGGAGACTGCGGGCAGACTGAGCTTGTGAACAAAATAGGGCTTTGAACCTTGAAGCCTGGGAGGACAAAACTCCTCAGTTGGAATTTGAAAGTATAACAAGTTTTAATTAAACTTATATTTAGCTATTTGTCTCTCTAGTTATGCTCACGTTTTAATCGTTGTGGACTTTATAATATGTAGGTAATGAAATGCAGATTAATTAAGTAATGCATTAGTATCAGAAAAATAGAACCTAGGAATGAATTATCAGTAATGTAAATACTCTCTGTGCCTGCTTGTAGCTGGTTTTCATTTTTTGGTTCTTGATCTTTATTTCTTTTATTGGAGGTATAGCTACCCACATGTCCTGCACACATTCAGAGTCAGTAGATCTCAGTAGAGCTTTACCCGGGGCCTGTCCCCCTCCTAACAGACCCTGTCCTTTGGCCAGCCAGCTGAGAAACAGTCTTCCCGGGGTGCTTCCTGGCGCTCACTTCCCACAGGCTAGCAGTTCAGCCTCATTGTTTGTCACCTACTTCTGTATGTTTTGCTGCCCTGTTGCCCACCAGTCTTCAACTCTGAGTGCCAGGGTAATATTTGTAAATCAAGAAATCTGATATCATTATCACCATGCTTAAACTGCTTCAAGGACTCCCTGTCACATGGAAAATAAAATCCACAGTCCTTACCCCGATCTACATGATTTTCCATCATTATATCTTTGCCTTCTTGTCCGGCAGACAAGTCACTGTTTTCCTCAGGTACCATGATTCTTTAGGCATAAAAAAATAATTTTTTGCATGAAAGTTCACATCTGTCTCTCTTTCTCTCTCTCTTTTTTTGGACAGCCTTATTAAGCACTTAAAGCAGATTTGTCTTTTCACTCCTCTAAACCCTTGCTCATTCTCTATTAAAGCAGCTACTGGGGCATCTGGGTGGCGCAGTCATTAAGTGTCTGCCTTTGGCTCAGGTCATGATCCCCAGGGTCCTGGGATCGAGCCCCGCGTGGGTATCTCTGCTCTGCAGGAGCCCTGTTTCTCCCTCTCCCATTCCCTCTGCTTGTGTTCCCTCTTTTGCTGTGTCTCTCTCTGTCAAATAAAAAAATAAAATCTATTAAAAAAAAAAGCAGCTACTGAAAATTGTCTCATACATTTATTTGTGTCTCTCAGAAAAGAAGTGAAATGTAAATAACAGAAAACCAGTGACTTCAAGAGAGATTTTAAAAAATATAGAACAAGTGACTGAAGATGGTGCATCATAGCGTTAGCATTGCAACATTTCTGGAGTTTTCTTGGCCTTTATGTCATGGATTCAAGATAGCTCCTGCAGCAACAGCAGCACGTCAGTGTCCAGGTCAAAAGCAGCAGGGGGAGAAGGACATCAGAGAATGCTACTTACATTTCATCCGCTGGAATTGTGTCACATGCCCACACTTAGTGCAGTGATTATCCCAGGGGGATGATATTAGTACGACTGGTTTAGACCAGCATCCTTCATCTCCTAGCAATAGGAAAAGTCCGGTCCTCACCTGCACGTGAGTATTCTGGGTTTCTGTGGGCAGGGGAGGAGATGGGCGGGAATGTTGTTGGTTAGACAACAGGCAGCGACAGGGCTGTGTCTGGCTCTCCTGATGCTGTAGCTTCTTGAAACAGGGCTTTCTTGTCCCTGTTTGTTTCTTGCTCATCTTTGCATCTTTTGTAACCAGCATTAGTGCCTAGGTATGATAAACACCCACTCAATATTTGCTGAAATGAATGGAATAACGTGATACAGCAGATACACATGGATAGAGATGCTTTTCACTGAGTATGAGGTGGTTGCCCAGAGATACATTCGGTACGGGAAAATAGGGAAACCCCAGCTCTGCCTGTTGTAGTAGGGTGGACAGGAATGACTGAATTTTAATCATAGTACATGCCTGTGCTGATGAAAGCCTGGGAGTTACTTCTACTTAAAGACGATTAAGAAGATTATAACCAATTGACATTATTGATGAATTCTGCTTTCTAAAATATGACTTTGGAAATGATGCAGGCTAAGAGCCTACCCAAGGTTTGTTCGAATGTAATAAAGAAATGCAAAATCATGGGGGCTTAAGCAAGATAGAAGTCTGTTTCTTTCACACATGAAAAAGAAAAAAGGCTGGAGGTATGAAGTCCAAGAGGCCTTCAGAGGTCTAGCTCTCGTTTTCAGAGGTCCACTGTTGTGCCATTCCTTGAGGGGAACCCCCATCTGATGGAGGGTATCTCCTGAAGCTTCTGCCTTCATCATCCAGATACAGGTGGGGGCAAAGGGTGGGCTACAGACAGCACGCCCCTGCTCTTCAAGTAGACAATGCATACCAGGTGCATTTCACCGTCCAGAATCTGGGCAAATAGAGCTTAGTAATACACTTTCTTCTTTTTCTCAAAAAATTTTCTCTAGGGGCGCCTGGGTGGCTCAGTGGGTTAAGCCATTGCCTTCGGCTTGGGTCATGATCTCAGGGTCCTGGGATCGAGCCCCGCATCGGGCTCTCTGCTCGGCGGGGAGCCTGCTTCCTCCTCTCTCTCTGCCTGCCTCTCTGCCTGCTTGTGATCTCTCTCTGTCAAATAAATAAATAAAATCTTTAAAAAAAATTTTTTTTTCTCTAATAGCGTCTGCATTTTATGAGATGTTTTTCCAAGGACATTTTGAATTCATTTATTTTTTGTTCTAGGTGTTATGAAATAGCAAAGGCAAAGATGACGTATATACAGAGAAATACAGTCTTATCTAAAAATAAAGATATTTTGAACAGTTGATAATACTCTTTCTGCTGTGTCCACTTTCATAAAAAGAATCACTTTCATAAAAATGGGAAATGTTTTTCCTTGAATTTTGACAGAGACCACATTTATGTATCTTAGAAATATAGTATATTTAAGAAACTGCTCATAATAGGTTTTCTTAGAAAATCAAATTAGTATATAGCAGTTAACTTGGAATTCCATTAGGTAGTCTAAAAAACGAAAATAATTTATTTACGATACACCATAACATGTGCTGGACATTTTAGACCTCTTAAATTACTGTAGCGCAAGTCATTTTTTATTTTTAGACTAGATCAATTTAGAGATTCCAGTTAGGAACCTTGGTCAAACTTTCAGGATATGAGGATTCATTAAAAAGAACTTTCTGGCTCTGATAACTAAGATTCAAAGAAACCTATCATCCAGAGATAATTCTTCTCTGAATTTTTTTTAGATTATAGATTTTCGTAAGGATAAACAGAATGTTACCATCATTCACAACCTCCACCAAGGATAACCTCTGTCCTGACCTCTTGCAGAACAGACGAATATTGTCTGTTTTTGTGCTTTATGTCAACGGAGTAATATGATCATAATGTTATCTTTGTGTCTAGCTCATTTCGATCAGTGTTGTGTTTGTGAGATTCGTCTATACAGGTTGCCTGGAGCTGTTGCCATTCATTCTCATTATTGCAACCCCTTCCATTGTCCGAATACACCAGTTATTTATCCATTCTGCTGTTACCATAGACCGGAGCCGTTTGCACTTCGGTCCTGTGATAGAGGTGCTCTGAACATTATAATACATGTCTTTGGTGACCATACATACCCGTAATACCCATTGCTGTTGGCTAACACTTAGGAGTGAAAGGCTGGATCATATGGTATATATTTGTTCACAGCCTTAAGGATCCTGCCAATGAGTTATTCAAATTGTTTGTTTCAATTTACACTCCCAGGAGCAGCATGTGAGTCTCAGTTAGTCCGCAGCCTTGCCAACCTGTGCTATTGTGCATTTTATGTGCATTTTAGCCCTTCTGTTGGAATCATAGCAGGATCTCTTTGTGGTTTTAACCTGCAGTAATAACGGACAACTTTCATATGTTCATTGCCCTCTTTTTGTGATTATGAAGTCCTTTTGTTTTTTGTCCAAAGTCTTATGTTCATTTTTCTATTGGCTTGCCAGTCTTTTTTTGTTTTTGTTTTTTAGTAGTAGATCAGTTTATTAAAATATATTTATTGTTAATATTTTCTCCCACTCTCTGGCTTACTTTTCACTCTTTTTTTTTTTTTAAAGATTTTATTTATTTATTTGATAGGGAGAGAGATCACAAGTAGGCAGAGAGGCAGGCAGAGATCGAGGGGGAAGCAGGCTCCCCGCCGAGCAGAGAACCCCATGCGGGACTCGATCCCAGGACCCTGAGATCATGACCTGAGCCGAAGGCAGAGGCTTTAACCCACTGAGCCACCCAGGTGCCCTACTTTTCACTCTTTTAATGATGTCTTGATGAATATAAGTTTGTAATTTTAATGTAATCAAATATGTCAATTTTTCCCCTTTGTGGTTGTTTTGTTTGTTTGTTTGTTTTGGTGTATCCTGTTTAGTAAACTTTTTTCTACTCCAAAGACAATATATTCTCATTAGTTTTCTTTGAAAGCTTTATTGTTTTACCTTACATATTTAGATTTCCAATCTCTCTGGTATGAGTGGGTTTTTTTTTTGAATTATGTAAAATTGGGGTAAAGATTTTGATATGTTTTCCCATAAGGGTATTCAGTCGACCAGCAATTATTGAAAGGTCTGTTTTTCTTCAGTGTACAGCATTGTCACCTTCATCATCAGTTAACAGCATATGAAGGGCTTTATTCTGGACGTACTGTGCTCCATTTGTGAGTTTTTGTAGCCTCACGTCAATACCACACTGTCTTAATTATGATAGCTTTATAAGAAGTGTTGTTTGCTAATAGTGTAAACCTTCAGCCTTATTCATCTATTCAACACTGCCTTGACTTTTCTTGGTCATTTACATATCCATGTAAATTTTAGAATTATCTTGTTAATTTATACAACACTCATGCAAACAAAACATGCTGGGATTTTTTTTTTTTAAAGATTTTATTTATTTATTTGACAGAGATCACAAGTAGGCAGAGAGGCTGGGGTGGGGGGCAGGGCGTGGAAGCAGGCTTCCCACTGAGCAGAGAGCCTGATGTGGGGCTCTATCCCAGGACCCTGAGATCCTGACCTGAGCTGAAAGCAGAGGCTTAACCCACTGAGCCACCCAGGTGCCCCACATGCTGGAATTTTGACTGTGACTGTATTGAATCTGTAGATTAATTTTGAGGCAATTTACATCTTTATAGTAGTAAATCTTATTATCCATTAACATGTTATGTTTTTACTCTTTTGTTTGGGGTTTTTATATTTAATTTCTGAGAGAGATTGCTCTGTAATTCCCTCTCTTTTAAAATCTTTTTTAGGTTTTGGCAGGATGTAAAAAATTAATAAGTGATTCCTTTCACTATGTTCTCAAAGAGTTTGTGTAAAAGATCTTCTGTAAATATTTGCAAAAATTTGCCAGTGAAACCATCTGGGCCTGGGAGATAATCTGTGGGAAAGTTTTAATTGTAGACTCATATTCCTGCTTCTTAGATTTTCTCATTCTTTCATCAACTTTGGTAATTTGTGTTTTTTGGAGAATTTATCCATTCATTCAAGTTTATCTAGTATATTGCTGCACATGTGTTCATAATAGTCTCTTACTCTTTTTTGGTTGTCAGTATTTCCTACAGTGATGTCTTTTTTTCATTCCTGATATTGATATTTTTACTTTTTCTGTTTTTTTTTTCTTGATAAGTCTTTTAAAAGTTGACCTAATGGAACCAGCATTTGTTTTAGTAGATTTTCTCTACTATATGTTTGTAAATATAAATATGCTTTCTCCTCTTTTCAGAGTTATTTCCTTTTCCTGCATTTTTAAAATTTTTTAAAAATTTTTTCATAGCTTTTTGAGATAGAAAGTTAAATCTTTGAATTTCAGGGTAAAACTTTGAGTTACTCCTTTCCCATTTTCTGTTAGAAAAATATAATGAAGGCTTTAGCCCTTCACCTCCAAGCATTGCTTTAGCTATAATACACAAATTTGTATTTGTGTGGCCTTGCCATCTGATGTTAAATATTTTCTAACTTCCATTTTTACCTCTCTGAACCAAGGATTATTTAGAAGTGCGTAATTTAATTGCCAGACAGCCGTGGATTATCTACTCATCTTTCTTTTATTAATCTCAGACTTCATTTCATTGTGACCAGAAAATACACTCAAAGAATCCCAATATTTAGGAGTTTGGCGAGGTTTTCCTTATGGTTCAGCACGTGGTTTATCTTTGGAAAGAATGGGAACTCTGTCATTGTTAGGTACAGTAGTCTCTCTACGTCAGTTGGGCCGATTTTAAATTGACTATGTTCGGGTGCTTCACACTTCTACAGGATTTCCTCTTCTAGCAGATATTGAGACTGATTACTTCAAGTTTCCCATTACGATTATAGATCTGTCTATTTCTCCTTCAGTTCACGTCCTGTCGTGCAGGAGCAGTTTCAGAACCGTCATATCATTTAGTCAGATCCCCCTTTATTCTTCAGTAACATCCCTCTGTCTCTCTAGTAATATTTCTTGCCTTAAAATTTATTTTTTATTTATATAACTATAAGAGCTTTCATTTGGTTAATAGTATTCTAGTAAATAATTTACTGTTTTTGACTTTCAACCATCCTATAACTTGCCAGTAAAGTGTGACTCCTATAAAGCGTATATGGTTGAGTTTTCTAGTGGAGTTTGCCAATTTTACTTTTACTTGTAACTTTAATCCATTTCTCATTTGGTGTATAGGTGTTATAATTTGATTTACATGTACAAACTTCTGTTTTCTTCTTCACAAATTTTGTACTAATTACATTTTCCTTCGATTCACTTAATACTTTTTTTTTTTTGTAGTTACGCTGGAAATTCTAACATGTAACCTTAACTTTTAACCATTTAATAGAAGTGATTATTTTTACCTCTTCATGGATCCTAACTCCATTTAACCTGCTCTAACGTTTTGTGTTACTGTTTGCTTATGTTAATGTTACAAATATTTTAAACTTCAGAAGACATTGCAATTATAGTATAGTTAGTATCCACTTCTATTTAACCACATATTTCCTCTTTCTGATGATCTTACTTACTGCCAGCATTTTCATATTTCTGCCTGGGACCATTTGCTCCTGCTTGAAGAACTCCCTTTAATGTTTTTCTAGTTCCGGCCTGCTGGTAATAAATTCCCTAGTTTTTGTGTGTATGAAAATATCATAATTTTTGCCTCCAGCTATATTTTCACTGGGTATAGTAGCATTCTAGGTGTGTGGTTATTTTTTTTTCCCTTCTAACTTTAAAAATGTCATTCCATTATCTTTTGACTTATGTTATTTTGATTGATCTTTGACAATATTCTGACCATGTCAAAGATTTTTTTTCTTTGGCCATCGTTTTCAGCATCTTAACTGTGGTATGCCTAGATGTAGTTCTGCTTTAATTTACCCTGCTCAGGATTTGGTGATCTCTAGGAACTTGATTTTTTAAAATCAATTTTGGAAATTTCTCATTCTTTTTCTCTTTGAGTATTGGTTCTGTTATGTTTCCTCCCCCTTGGAGACTCCCTGTCCATCTATGTGTAACTTTTCAGCATATCCTGTCTCTTTCTTGTTCTCTGTTTTATTCACTCTTTCTTTTCTCTATTAGTTTTGCCATGTGCTAGTTACTGATACCACTGCATTGATACTGACTTCTGCTGTATTCAGTCTATCAATAAACTCATCCACTGAGATCTGAATTTCAGATATGGTGTCCTTTAGTCTTAGAGTGTCCATTTTATTTTTATTTTGTATATATTCTCTTCTCTGATAAAAATACTATGCTTTCATCTATTTTGTTTATAACTACACATTAAAAACACCAAGTGACCTAAGCTAAAGAGAATTATACTATATGATTTATCACTTCATTACGAATGATTAGAATCACTAAAAGTTGGGAGTGCTGTGAGCAGTACTGATGTGTTGTTCAAGGGTGAGCTTTGAGATTATTTTGAAATTTGAGTTTTCAGGTGGTTCTTTGGATGTGGTTGTTTAATGCTTTGAGGGTCTGGTCAAGCATGAAATGCTTGGGTTGGAACTCTCTGACTTTACAGATCTCTTCAGGCATGTTGGAATGTGCTTGTGGAGATCTGCTCAGGTGCATATTCCTGGTGGGATAAAAGGAATTAAGGGGTGAGAAGGTGTGTTGTGGATGTGACATTAATGGTACCACTTGGACTGTCATGGCAATCATCACATTCCCTCTTGGTATTCCTTTTGGATCTCCAAACACACATCCTAATGTAGTCCACCTTGGTCCCCTTCAGCTTCTCAAGGTAGATCAGTTTTTCCTCATTTCTTGCTGTGAGATCATTCTTTGTGTCCATCTTTCTCATCTGCTTGTCCCTGTCACTGCTTCTGAAAATACTTTGTGGATTAAGAAGTATTAGTGCCATATCTCAGAGAGAGAGACTTAAGCTAATGTGTCCCGAAATATGATGGCTGGGAGTGGCAAGTGAGGCTGAAAACTCTAAGAAATAAAGTGTCCAAGTGAAATTAGCAAATATAATCCAATTATATGGTATCTGTATATGGACAAGTTTATTTTGGGTTTTTCTCCCTTTTAATTGTGTTAGTATTAGAAAACACTGCTGTGGATTCTTAGTGTGTAATTTTTAAAATTTAGATTATATACCTAACAGCAGAAATGTGCAGTTTAGTGTTTTGTACTAGCAAAATGTGCTCATTAGCATAATTAGCATAAAAGAAAGATTGTAAGCTTTCTAGAAATCCCTCTTATGGCTGCTTCCTGTCACTACTTCCTTCTGCTTAAAGAAAATTCTCTCATAACTTCTAATAGTGTAGATTAGTTTTGCTTGTGTTTAAGCTTTTTATAAATAGAATCATGCAATATGTATGTTTGACTTTCATGTTTGACTTTGAATTCTTACTGAATTTAGAGTTTATCCATTTTGTTGTGCATAGTTCATTTTAATTACCGTATGCCAGTGTATGACTGTATTACAATTTTTATCTCCCAGATTGGGGGAATCTGGTTCTTAGAGGAGATTTGTGTCTTCTCCCCCAAGCCTTTTCTGGGGCAGCCAAACTATGTTTTGTATTTATGGTGGGTGTTGAGTAGGAGACCATTTTTTTTGCATCTCCTCAATCAGTGGCAGATCTGTGCTTTGTTTTGGTACAGGCTGGGAGTCTGAGATGCCTTCCTGCCCACCCCCCAGGGACAGACAACTTTTGCTTCTTCCCTTCTCCCAGAAGTACCTGGGGTCAGGAAGGAGGATTTTCTGTCTCTTCCTGGAGACAGGTAAGATTTGCTTTTTCTCTTCCCCCATTGTCCCTGGCAGTGAGGGTGTTTGTTTTCTCTCTCCTAGTAGTTGAAGGATTTGTTTTGTATGAGAGGAGGAGTCATGCACATATATAGTGTTTCATGCCCATCAGCTCTCTACAGCCAGTTGCTTCCTGCATGTCTGAGCCACTGAGGGGGACCATGTCTGATTTGCCCCTAGTCTTTCTCCTAAGTACCCAGTTGAGGCCTGTGGAGAAGATCTCACAACTGAGTGCAAACCCAACTTGCATCTAGTTATTCTAAACTGATGCTCTAGTTCACTTTGGCCTTTGGGGAATTACTTACATTTTATCTGATTTGGTTTTCTTACTTGCTTTTGTGACAATCACCTCTTTCTCCCTTGCCTTGTCAATGATGAAACTATTAGTGTGTTCTCTCTCTTCAGAGAGGGGCCTGTTGATCTCTGGAATTCTTTGACTGCTTTCCAGCCTGAAAATTTAATGTTATCTTACTCCAGAGAGAACATATACTTTTGATTTTAGAAAGCAGTAGGGTAGGGAAGACCAACTGAATCCCGTCATTGAATTTATCTGAAGCTGAGCCTCAGTCTTTGTAAGGGACAGTCTCATTCTATTTCAGTCTTAGTCTTAAAATGTAGACCCAGGTAGCTGTCACTGAAAGGACACCAATATTACATCACTTCTTTCTTTGTCAGCATCTGAATTCCAGTTTTTTTTTCCCTCAGGCCCCATGGAAATACTGAGGCTCCCCATAACTTTTCAGTATTTTAGCTACTACTTTTATAGGCAGATCTTATTAGGGAAGAATTAGAATTCCCTGCCCCCCACCCCTCAACCCTGCCACTACCACCAAAGAAAAAGTGCCTGGCTAGACCCTTTGAACTTCTCTTGGGGTTCTTTTTTGGTTTGAGATTTTACATATTTTTATCCAGATTTTCTAGTTGTGCGTAATAGAATTAGAGAGGTGTGTATACATATGCGATATGCATGCAAGTATATGTCTGTGTGTGTGTTTGTGTATGTCTGTACACACTTGTCAGCCGTTGCTGGAAGCCAGGGTCTTGTAAGTAGCAGTCTTTTCAGTTTATAGAATCATTCTGAGGTTTCGGAGCACACCGGGTAAACTTTGTGTCTGCTCTCTAACTCAGACTTCCTCTTGACATTTTTATGTAGAATTGTAATCTGGTTGGGATGGACAGCTCCCCCAGATTGTATGATGTAATGCTTTTGTCATCTGCCTTTCACTGACAGATGCCTCAAGAGTATCTGTTCATAGTAAGGATAGCAGACAGATGGTCCCCGATCACTGTCATCTTGAGGCCCTTAGCATGAGGCCCGTGTGCATATCCTGAGTCTTTCCCAAACCCCATCCTCTCCCCTAACCTATCCTACCATGACTTTAGGCAGGGCAGATATAGGCAGATGAAAGAGAATAATTGTGAGCAATGCCATTTATTTTATACTTCATTCTACCCTGTTGGAATAAGCAATGGCCTGTGCTTATCTCACATGTTTACTTAGTTTGTTAGGAAGCTTAAACTATAATTTCTGTCTCATAAGACAGCAGAGATGGGGACTGACTAAGAGAGTGTAGGAACTGCAGATAGTACAGTAGGTAAGGGATGAATTTCGTACAGAAAAGATGGCTTGCAAATTTCAGAGGATGAAGCCAGTATCTTGGTCTAAGATATCAGGTAAAACTGGATGGAAAAATCTAAATGTAGAATCAAAATAGACATCACAGAGCCCAAACATTAGGATAGGCAGAACATGTCATTTTACTCTGTTTAGGGTTTTAAACAGGCATGAGTAAAAGAAAATATTATCAACTTAGGCAGAAGAAAGCAGAAATAAACATTTCAGGATGTGGAACAATTAGGTTCACATAAAATCACAACCAGAGAACTTATTGTACTTTCATTTCTAGACCAGGAACTGCTGACATGGGTCTTGATTTTAATCCCCATATTTATAGTAGGATGTTGATGACTGCCCAATATGACCAGCTTCTCAGAAAGAGAGCAGGCCCTACTTTACTTAAAATTGCTATTTCTCCTACTTGGTCCTCACCATCCTTTCTAATTCTAAAGAATTACAAAGCACTTCTGTAAAGAGAGAGTCCTAGCGAAATGGATACATCACATGCACATGAATGGATCATATAAAATGTGCTGATTACTTTTCTCTTATGAAAAGAAGAACTCAACTGTTTCTCAATGATTTTTAGAGTTTGAAAAAGAATGTGAGATCACTCAGATTCCTCATATAAATATGTCTTGCTATATTTGGTTCATTTAAAAATCCTATCTTTTAAAACTGTTTTGCTAAGGACATAAGCATAAGTCAATAAATCTTGGTTATTTCCTACAGTCAGTAGACCCCAGTTTCCTCATGTAGGTTAAGGTGAGAATATTGACTTAATCAACTGACCGCCCTGGAGAGTGCCTCTTGTCCTGTACTCAAGAGGTAATGTGTCAGTTAGCTATTGCCACAAATACATTTTGTTATCAACCACTCCAAAACCCAGCAAAATACAACATTAACGATTTATCATGCTCACAAGTATAGTACTAGGGTTTTATAACAGGTTTGGCTGGGCCTAGTGGTTCTGCTTCTCACTTAGATCTGTGGCAGCTCTCCTCCTGGTGTCTCTTGTCCTTCTTGGACCAGCAGGGTAGCCCTGGAATGTTCTCGCATTGATGGCTGAGGCGCAAGGGTATGAATGGAAGTAGGCCCTTTAACCAGAGATTAGAACTGGAATAATCTGACTTCTGCCCACGTTTTATCACTGAGAAAAACAAGTTACAGGGCAAGTCCAAAGGCAATAGATGGTGGTTTACAGTCTGCCTATGACAAGTTCATGGCAAACAGATAGATACAGAGAGAGATATAAAAAAGTCAGAACTGATAATCAAACTTCAGGTTACTTGTGTGTTTGGATATGAATGCCTGCAGGAAGTTTTCTGACAATACACAATATTTACTTCATTCTCTTTATTTTCTTTAACCTGACGTGTCCCTTTGATTACTGTTTCCTTCCATCACTAGTCATAGAGGTAGTAAGAACTTTCTGACTCTGAATTAAGTTAAATTTGTGATTTTAGCAAAAATTAGTCAATTAAACCCCATGAACTAATGCCCAGATAAAAAAAATCTATGGACTAAGTGCCACAGTGACTGTCTTCTTCCTGCCTCAGTTACTGCTCAGTGATCATGGCATACTTCCCCTCTGAGGTCAGCTACAGGCCTTAGCTCTGCCCTCCAGACAGTCCTAACCCATCAGGCAGATGTGTGAGTTGAAACTGTTGTTCTTACACGAAATGAACCAGATTCCATTCACTCTCAGATCCTCAAAACACCTGACTACCATCAGGAAGTATGTATCCTTATGCAAGGTAGTATTTCACTGGGATTACATGAGATATTTTACTTTTCTTAATTCTTATAAATATGGTAAATAGTGCTCATGGAAAAATATCACAAAATAAAGCATCGAACTATTGTGTGCCCTTGGAACAAGGTATTCACTTTAAATACATTGTATTTAAAATGATATAATAAATATTCTTGTGCCTGATATGATTATAAAATAATTTTACCAATTCAAGTTGGCATTTAATTTTATGCTTAAATGTCTTAAATGATTTGATTAGCCATTTCCCTATAAGGAATTGAATAGTAGTCCATTTCATTTGCTGGTGAGTATGTTACTGTTACTTGGATACATTTCTTTAGACCCTTTCCAGGTTTCAGAAATATGTAAGTTTACTTCATGTGAACTGCCATTAGTTGACAGACTTCTAGGGCTGTGAGTGTCAATTCACCGAACAAACATTTTGTATTTTCTATACAAAGACAAATAAGGCAAGTTCCTCTGCCTTGGGGAACTCATAATTTGTATCTACGCAAGTAATCAGTATCTAATCCTTGCAGATATGTAAATAAAGGCAAGCAGATGAGGACTTTGGTGCATTTGAGAGTCTTCAAAGAAGGAGCATTTTTAAATTGTGTCTTAGAGCACATTAGAGAAATGTGGCAGATCTCATTATTCACAGCAAAAGGGGAAGGACAGCTCAGGCAAAAGCATTTAAAAACTAACAGGCACAAAGTGGCGATGGTACAGAACATGTTTAGGAATAGCAGTGCACGCAGGGTATGAGTGAGGGAACGATTTTGTTTGTTCATCCAAGACATGATGAGGGGTTTCACTAAAACATTGACATGAGAGATGGAGAGAAGGGCCTTTTGAAGAGATATTTTAAAGATTGTTTGAGAAGACTTGGTGATGAATATAGTGGAACAGGGAGGGGAAGGTGACAGAAGAGGCAGAGACGGCTTGCTGATATCTCAGGTCACCCTCTCGAGCATAACGATAGTCACTGAAATGGGGAATGTAGGAGGAAGTGAAGGGTGTTCCGAGGTGGTTGAAAGGGTCCAGAATCAGGAAGT
Organism: Enhydra lutris kenyoni; assembly: GCF_002288905.1. NCBI lineage: Eukaryota > Metazoa > Chordata > Mammalia > Carnivora > Mustelidae > Enhydra > Enhydra lutris. The sequence continues at coordinate 7,497,530 of NW_019154095.1, forward strand.
CATTCAGATATAAACAAATATAACTAGAGATTACGTCAGCCCTACAACTTCCTGTGGAAGTGAGAGCCTGTTCCCAAACATTTTGACCTGAGGCTTCAAGCAGATACTGGAAACTATTTCTGGAAAAAAAGAGAGAAGAATTAGTTTGAAGAAGAGTGCCATGTTCCATCTGATAAATTTTTAGAAATAAGGCTGTTTTCAGTCAGCCATGGTGATGCTTTCCACATATCCTAGAAGTGTACCTTCGTTATACCGGAACAAATGCTATCTTAGTTTAGGATACGAAGAATGAGACACTCAAATTACCCAAACATTTTCTTTTTCTTTTTCTTAGCCCCCCGCCCCCACTCTATGTCTTCTTTCCTTTTTTCTCCATGGAGGTGTCATGGTTGATGTGTTTAAGGAGGGAAAGGTCAGAGCTCGCTGCTCTACGTTGGGTGAACCTTCTGAACCTTAGAGGATAATTTGAAGTCCACGTATCCTCCAGTGTACCAGGAAGTCTTTTACTTAGCATGGCTAGTAAATAGTATCTTCCAGAAGTGAGTAAAATGAAAAAGAAGCCAAATTCATGTGATTTTGATTCTCTGTGGAACATATTAGCCCTCTACTAAGTGATGTGGGGTCTCCAAACTTTTTGAGGCCCTTAGGTTATTAGCAATCAGCTAACCGTAAAATGATTTAACTCTTAAGTGCTGAGATGGAAGCAAACAGAAATACAGACTTGGCCTTGTCATTGTACACCTTTAACCTAGAAGCTTTCTTCTGGTTTTATCTCCAACTCCTAAGGTTGAAAATAGAACTACTTTCCTGCCCCCTGTTGCTTTGTGGTTTCTCTGGATTCCTTATTTGTAACTTGGTAACTTTTAGATGTAATTTGTCTATTTCTTGCAACAGTTGAATCAAATATGTTTTTTTAGAATGAAAACCGAAAGCCTAATGTTCGCTAAAGCATTTGCTGGTACTATACAATGTGATGATTATTTGATTTTTCTTTCCTATTTGAGTAGAGGCTTACATTTTCTGGTTTAACATTATTTTTACAGATACTATTATTTGTAAATTATTAAAACTGTTTCATCTGAAATGTTTGTGGGCTTCTAGCTTCATGTACTGAACAACATTTCACAAGGCAGATTTTGGTAAAGCTGTTTGGTTGAAACCCATTATTGTTACTTTAGGTGCTGACTATTCTGATGCCGACTTTCCAATTGCCTTGATTAAAGTAGAAACGTTCTATGGCTTGGATGACTTACATTTCAAATTGGTTTGAGCAAGATGATTGGTATGAAGGACTACAAAGAGTAAGATATATTTATGTTGTGATTATGATTTTCTGTGGGTTTTTCTGCTTACCGCGCACGCAGCTGTATTTCTTTATAATTTATTTTGCAGACACTTTTGCATTGAAATATTTTGAGGGTAAATAAGATACTTGGTAGATTCCAAAGCAGAGGTAAGAAGATAGTATGTAAATATAGTCATAATCGTACATTGATGAAAAGATTTTTTTTTCTGCCTTTGTTTCATGAAATCTTAATATTTTCAGAATGTCTTCAGGCTTGAAATATAATATAGATTCTTGTTAATGAGATTAATGTATAAAAACAGCAATACTTTTAAGTCATTTTACATAAAGAAAAACATTTAATGAAATAGAAGATGTGTATGATAATACTATATATTACATTAATATTGTAAAAGAAAGTGCAAAAATTTTCTGAAGAAAATGCCATGTTCTATCTGATGAATTTTTAGGCAATTAATTATGTTTCAAAAGATTTGCATTGTTACCATGGCAACTTTTGTATAGTATTTTGAAAATAGCTGTTCTGATCTATTATTGCAAGAGTATTTAAAAGTGCACCTAATCAAAATTGATTTAGTATAAAATAATACGATGTCGTTTTTATTATTTTCACATTTTGAATGGAAGATTTCTTTATTATTTAAATGAAAGCACTTTGTGGATTTTTCTTTTCTTACACAGCTGGATTTTTCTTTTTATTAATGAGTGGAACCAAGAGCCAGAGTATCTTCCTCCAGTGTCTCCAGCTTTCCTCCCTGTCGAGTCAGAGGGCAAACAATACCAAAGATAGGAAGCAGTGCGTTTCTCTCCTGCCTTACTTCCACGGGGTCCCTCCTCCACACGTCCATGAAAGACATTTTCTCAGTATTTTACTTCCTTTTCCCTATCTTTTTAATTGTAATTCCTCAGCAGTTTAAAGCTTCCTGCCTTTGGGCTTTTCCTAAAAAAAATTTTTCCCCCCAATTCTAAAGCAAGCTGGTAAACATCTCTGCAGCCGGTTAATAGCAAACTCCGGAGAATAATCATTGTGTTAGGGACCCTGAAGTGTTCTCAGAGAACAGATTGAGAATCAGTGGGTAGCTTGTCATTCTGAATTTCAATCTTATCCCTCAATGATGGAAATATTCCAGCTTATGAGTTTAGTAAGTCCCACTGGACTGCACACACACTGCAGTGCCAGGACCCTGTGTTTGTGTTATGTGTGTGCACTTTAAATGTAATGGTAAATGCATTTTTGATGTTGAACCAAAGAGTTTTTTTTTTTCAAGTATAGCCCATGTATTTCTCAATGGGAGGGCATACTAACTTGCTGAAATGCTTTTCACTAAAATTGGGTGTTCCTTTAGTGACTAAGGGTAGTTCGTAGAGATGATGGGGATTCAAAATCTTGTTTTCCATCGTGACTCCAGTCTGCCCTTTAATACTACCATCGGTCTTTATAAATGAACTCCTGGCTGAAACCTATTACAGAAGCAGCTGTTACTATATATAGATACAGTTCAACCCTGAAATTACAATATTGTTGTCTTCGTGAGGTTGAGCTTCTCAAGTTTTAGTCAGTTCTTACATAGATTCAGATGAGAGTGAAAGATAGTATTCTAAATAATGAAAACTGGCACATGAATATGGACTTCAGTTTCTTCTAAAAGTATAGCATGTATTTTTCAGATGATGTGTATGTGCATATATGTCTTATGTAATCATCAGCATTCAGCATAGCAAATTTTTCAATAGAAATTTTTTCTCCTAATTTATTTAAAAGCAAAGTTATAACATTGAAGCGTGGGGTTTATAATGTCCATAGATACAACATATTTGATAATAGTACAAAGGACTGTATGGGGTGAATGAAAGTATGGTTATGGGGTTAGTACATTTTGCATGAAGTAGAGCAGTAACTCAGTGTACAACAGATGCTGGCGAGGATGCAGGAAAATGGGAACCCTCTTACACTGTTGGTGGGAATAGAGTATTCTTTTAAATGTTCACAGGAAAAGATAAGTTGGATTTTTTAGTTAAAGTTGTAATTTAGAAATGCAGTATTTGAAAAACCACATACAAGTGTGAGTTTGATCTTTAGTACAAAATTATGATAGCATTATTTTGATATAATTAATATTTATGGCGTAGGTATATATTTCTATAGATACGTGGACACATACATATGAACTTGATTTTAGCTTAGTTTTACAATTTTGCTTTTGGCAGTGTTGTAACTCTAGCTGTATTTTAAAGTTCATTGTGATTATTTCATATCAACATTTTCTTGCATATTCAGAAGTGAACTTTAATATTATACAAATCTAATGTAAATATACTCTTACCACTTGTTTTTTAAAAAATTTTGTATACTTAATGTGAACAGCATCTTTACTGTAATTATAATGTATGTGTTGTACTTTGTATGAGATTGAAACAAAAAATTGAATTTGCAAAAAATTGTCTTTGCAAGTAGGTTGTTGCCAGGCTCCTAACACTGTCACTTATATGTGGGGTGACACAATGCTCAGACTTTCTTCCCAAAGCTTTTGTAACTCTCCATTATTCAGTGTACCACAGGGGCTTAGTACTTCATCTTTAAAGTGTGCATGTTGTTTCTGGGCCAGTAAGATTATATTTTTCTGAAGCAACAAATCCTTAGAATGGATGTGGAAATTCTTAAATCATTCACCTAAAAATGCAACCTATTCTAAAGTAAGGATACAAAAAAGTACATAGTATTTATCTGAAATCTATAATTAACTGTTACATTCAGTTAATATATGCTTATTTACCTAAATATGTGACATTTTTTTTTTAGGATTTATGTTTTTAAAAAGGCATATATTTTGGAATATACCTGCAGTTGAACATTTTCCATTTTTAGTAATGCAGGATTATTAGTTATGTAACCATTCATGCTGACTACAAAAATAACAAAAGGTTCCAGATGTTTCTTTTTTCTCCTTAGCAATTACAAACATCACTTAATAAAAGCTACATCATGTTACATATGTTTTTAATAATACTTTTGAAAAATAATGTGGAAATTTGAAACACTGCCCATTTATTTTTTTATTTTTATATTTTTTAAAGATTTTATTAATTTTTGCTCGAGAGAGAGAGTGCGAGCATGAACAGGGGAGAGGGGCAGAGGGAGAAGCAGACTCCCCTCTACGCAGGGGGCTCCTTGCAGGACTTGATCACAAGACCCTGGGATCATGACTTGAGCTGAAGGCAGATGCTTAATAACTGAGCCCAGGTGGCCCAGTACTGCCCGTTTAAACACCTAATTAAGATTTAGAAATGCAATAGTATTCATATATTTAATGATGTACATTTTTTTCAAATTTTATTCAAAATCATAGATCTTTACAATAAATTGCCATTTTGTTTTATCCTGCTTATTACTTTGATGGCTGGTTTGGACAAATTATTCAACTTTGAATTTAAACAGGAATTAAGTTGTTAGCTTGTAAGACTTGTGAAAGCTGCTTAGAAGCAAGGTCATACCAAATTATATGACAATATTGAAATTTTTATATTCTCTACACTTGGAAATTAAAAAGTAGTAAATTTTAAAAAGTAGTAAATCAAAATATACTGATAATTAAAGTAAAAATACATTGACAAAATGGATTTTGAAGTAACTTATTTATTTTTAATACATAGCAGAGGGACTTGGAGTTTTTAGTTTGGCAGGTAAGGAGCTTAGAAGTCTTCACTCTGGCCTAAAATGATAAAAAGCTGAACAAACTGAAAAACCAACCACTCTTCTTAGATCTCTAAGAGAAGTGAGGTCACGAGGCAAATTATCACAACCTTTTAGAGCAGAGAACATTGGAATCATCAGACCAAGAATTTAAAGAAACTATGATTAATATGCTAAGGATTTTAATTTAAAAAATAGACAACATACAAGGACAGATGGATAGTTTAAGCAGAGAAATGGAAATTCTAAGAAGAATCAAAAAGAAATGCTAGAGACCAGAAACACCAGCAAATGATGAATGCCTCTAGTGAGCTCATTAGTAGACTCTTTAGGACTGAGGAAAGAATTTCTTAGCTTGAAGATATGACAGTAGGGATTTCCAGATCTGAAAAGAAAAGAGAAAGAAAAATGGGGAAATAAAAAGCAGAATAGAATATGCAAGAGCTGTGGGACAACTGAAAATGTGTGCCATACACCTACTGGAAATACCAAAACAAGAAGAAAGAGAAAGCAACAGAAGCGACAGTTGAAGCAGTGACTTAGGATTTCCCCAAATTAATGTCAGACAGCAAACCACAGGCCCAGGAAACCCAGCAAATATGAAACATGATAAATGCAATAAACAAAAAACAAAACAACAAAACTATACCTAGGCAAATCATATTCAAACTAAAAAAAAAAAAAAAAAAAAAAAAAAAAAAAAAATAAAAAAAAAAAAAAAAAAACCAGAGGAACAAGTATAAGAATCACATTCAACTTCTCAGAAACCATGAAACCAAGAAGAGAATAAACGAAATATTTAGAGTGTTCAGAGAAATAAAATACGAGCCAAGAAATCCATACTCTGTGAAATTATCTTTCAAGAGTGAAAGAGAAATGAAGACTTTCTCAGACAAACAAAAATTTGGAAATTTATTGCCAGTAGACCTGCTTTACAACAAATGTTAAAAGAAGTTCTTCAGAGAAGGTAAGTGATATAGATCCAAAGCTCAGATCTGCATAAACAAAGGAAGAGTATTGGAGAATGTATGAGTAAAGGTAAAATAAAACCTTTCACTTTTCTTAATTGTGACCTTGTTAACAGTTTGAACAGTTTGTTTAAAACAAAAACACAGAGTCCCACATCGGGCTCCCAGCTCCATGGGGAGTCTGCTTCTCCCTCTGACCTTCTCCTCGCTCATGCTCTCTCTTACTGTCTCTCTCTCAAATAAATAAATAAAATCTTTAAAAAAAAATAAAAAATAAAACAAAAACACAACAATGGATTTGATTATGTATGCTTTTTTTTTTTTTTAAGATTTCATTTATTTATTAGAGAGAGAGAGAGAGAAAACACAAGCAGGGGGAGTATCAGGCAGAGAGAGAAGCAGGTCTCCCGCCGAGCAGGGAGCCCAATGCGGGGCTCGATCCCAGGACCCTGGGATCATGACCTGAGCTAAGGGCAGATGCTTAACTGACTGAGCCACCAAGGTGCCCCGATTATGTATGCTTTAATCATATATATATACATATGCACATAATACATACACATGTGCTGTGTTGCTGATGTGTAAGTGAGATGAGTGACAGCAGTGATACAAGGGATGGGAAGAGGACTCAGGGATGTTTGGTTATTATAAGGTGTCTGCACTACCTGAGAAGCGATATGGTGTTAATTCGAAAGTAGACTTGGATTAGTTGTAAATCTATATTATAATGTCTAGGATAATCACCCACAAAAAATTTTAAATGAGACATAATTGATATGCTAAAGAAGAAGAAGAAATTTGGATCATATAAAGTGCTCAGTTGAAACCACAAAAGAAAGGAAAAGTATGGAAGACAAAAACAGGAACAAACTGAAACAGTAAAAATGGGATAGATACTAATCCAGGTGTATCAATAATTACCCTGAACATCAGTCGTCTAATGCACTAATAAAAAGACAGAGACCCAACTATATGTTGTCTACAAATAACTCAAATTAAATGTTAAGACATATATGGATTAAGAGTAAAGTGATGAAGAAAGACACACCGTGCTAACACCGATTAAAAGAAGCGGGTATAACTATGTTAAATTCAGACAGAGCAGAATTCAGAGCAAGGGTAAAGAGGGACATTACATAGTGATGAAAGGGTCAGTACTCCAAAAAGACATAATAGTCCTTAATTTGTATGTGCCTTAATAGCAGAGTATTGTAAAACATGAGGCAAAAATTGATAAAAGTGCAAGGAGAAATAGATGAGCACACTGTTATAGTTGGAGACTTTACTACTCTGTCGGATTGAGCAGATCTGCCAGACAGAATCAGGAAGAGCGAAGTTGAACTATGTGTCATCTCCAGTCAGCTCTACCTGAGTATCATCTCCAGTCAGCTCTACCTGAGTATCATCTCCAGTCAGCTCTACCTGATTTGCACCCATAGAACCCTTCTCCAGCAACAGCTGGTTGCACATTCTTCTCAAGCTCACATGGAACATTCACAGACCATATTTTGGGCCATAAAATACATCTCAACGTCTTAAAACTATAGAAATAATATGGAGTCTTCTCTCAGACAGCAGCAGAATTAAATTAGAAACTGATAACAGAAATGTAACTTGAAGGTCCCCAAATACTTAGAGACTAAGCAACAGTCTTCTAAATAACACATGGATCAAAGAAAAATAGCATTTTGAACTAAATGAGATTGAAAACACGACAACGTAACTTATGGGATGCAGCAAAAGCAGTGCTTAGAGGAAATTTATACTAGAAAAGAAGGAAGATACTAAATTTAATCTTCTAAGCTTCTACCTTGGAAAACTAGAAAAGGAGATGCCTTAATGCATCTCTTCTATCTGGCTGTTCCTGAGTTAATAAACCAGTAATCCAGTAAAATATTTATTTGAGTTCTTGAGCCCTTCTAGCAAATTAAGACTTGAACAGACTCTTCACTGAAGATAGATGGCCTGTAAGTGTATGGAAAGATGTCCAACATAGGGAATTACAAATTGAAACAATAGTAAGTTACTACTGCATCCCTATTAGAATGGCTTCCCCAAAACACTGACAACACCAAAGGCTGGTGAGGATGGGAAACAGCAGGAACTCTGATTTATTTCTGGTGGGAATGCAAATGGTGCAGCCACTTTAGAAGACAGTTTGATCATTTCTTATAAAATATACTCCTACTGGGATCCAGCAATCACCTCCTTTGGCACACCTTGTTATTTACCTAAATGAATTGAAAAGTTATGTTTAAACAAAAACCTGTGCATGGATGTTTATAGCAGCTTTTTCATAACTATTAAAACTTGAAAACAACCAATATGTCCTTCAATAGATGAATGGATACATAACCAGTGGTACATCTAGAAAAGGGAATATTTTTCATTGCTAAAAAGAGATGAGCTATCAGGCCATGAAAATACATAGAGGAAACTTAAATGCGTATTACTAAGTTAAAGAAGCCAATTTGAAAAGGTTACATACTGTATAATTACAATGATACAATATTCTGGAAAAGGCAAAACTATGGAGAGTATAACAGTATCAATGGTTTCCAGGGGTTATTGAGAGAGGAAGAGATCAATAGGCAGAACATAGAGGATTTTTAGGGCCTCGTGTCTATTTTATACATTTCAAAATGGTGGATATATGACCTTCTACATTTGTCAAAACTCATGGAATGAATAACACCAAGAGTGAACCCTAATGCAGACTATGGACTCTGGGTGATGATGTGGAGTCAATGTAGGTTCATCATTGTAACACATGTGGTAGTCTGATGGGAGGTATCGATAGTGGGGGAGGTTGTGTGTAACTGGGGGTTAGGGAGTGAGTGGGAACTCTGTAAGTTCCACTCAGTTTTGCTGTGAAGCTAACACTGCTCTTTAAAAACAATTTATTAAGCTTAAAAAAGATTTTAAAAACAGCAGAAAGTAAAAATTTTAAAAATGATTCCATTTTACTTGTTTGCTTAAATCTTTCTTGTATGTTTCTTTTACAGTTATGAGCTCAAAATTTGCTTAAACATAAATCAGAAACCATTTTCACTTACACACAGACTTTATTAATAATAATCATAGACTCCAGAGATAAATTACAAAAGCCTATTCGACTCATCCCATGTTTGAACTAATATATATTTTCAGTGAAAAGTAATGTTGTAACATTACTAGTTAAAAAAACACTTATATTTAAAAAATTTGTCAGGAATGCTAGTGCTTGAGGGAATGCAGGTGCTGAGGCAGGGGTGGGGGAAGGGAGCAAGAAGAGTTTTATAGTTAAGCACTCAAAGACTGAAGTATGGTTTGGTTACATGGAATTTTTCACTTCAAATAACTTTTTACTTTATTAAAAAAAAAAATCCACACTAGTTCCACTCAGATGAGGAGATTTAATGGGATGACGATAGATTTGGGGAAGAAAGAGGAAAGAAGAGATCTTTTCTAGAAGGTGGAAAAATGAAATAGAAAAGACACAAGAAAGTAACTTTTTAATAAATTGGAGATGTGTAACTGACTAGACTAATTGCTGAGCATTAAAATAAAGGAGAAACGCAGTGTTATGGTCAGTAGATGATTCCACTGATACTGAAGAGGAAGCAGATGATAAAGAGACACTGCTGTATTTTTCAATGATGGTACCAAGTATCGTTGGTTCAGAGTAGCTTATTTTAAACCACTAGGTGTCCCATCCAAGTACTAACCAGGCCCGACCCTGCTTAGCTTCTGAGAGCAGATGAGATTGGGCGCGTTCAGGGTGGTATGGCTGTAAATCAAAACCTCAATGAGATACCACCTCACACCAGTCAGAATGGCTAACATCAACCAGTCAGGGAACAACAGGTGTTGACGAGGATGCAGGGAAAGGGGAGCCCTCCTACACTGTTGGTGGGAATGCAAGCTGGTGCAGCCACTCTGGAAAACAGTATGAAGTTTCCTCAAAAAGTTGAAAGTAGAGCCACCCTATGACCCAGCAATTGCACTACTGGTATTTACCCCAAAAATACAAATGTAATGATCCAAAGGGGCATGTGCACCCGAATGTTTATAGCAGCAATGTCCACAATAGCCAAACTGTGGAAAGAGCCCAGATGGCCATCAACAGATGAATGGATAAAGAAGATGTGGTATATATATTCAATGGAATACTATGCAGCCATCAAAAATGAAATCTTGCCATTAGCAACAATGTGGATGGAATAAAGGGTATTGTGCTAAGCAAAATAAGTCAATCAGAGAAAGATAATTATCATATGATTTCATAGATCATATGAGGAATCTGAGAAACAAGGCAAAGGATCATAGGGGAAGGGAGGGAAAAATAAGACAAAACCAGAGAGGGAGACAAACTATAAAAGGCTCTTAATCTCAGGAAACAAACTGAGGGTTGCTGGAATGGAGGGCTGGGGTGGCTGGGTGATGGACCCTGGGGAGGGTATGTGCTATGGTGAGTGTTGTGAATTGTGTAAGACTGATGAATCACCAACCTGTACCCCTGAAACAAATAATACATTATATGTTAATATAAATAAATAAATAAATAAATAATAAACCACTAGGTGGCAGGGTAGAGAGAGGAGGCAGGTTGAGGTGGATGGTTCCTGGGGATACATTGAACAATTAGTTACCTATTAGACTTGTGTCATAGTTCAGAGGTATATATATATTTATGTATTAATGTTTCATATGTGTGATATTTTATATGTTAAAGCAATAACATTTTGCTACTAAAATAATATAAAATTTTTGAACAGCATAAACAAAGTATTGATTAAAAATTGAGTTGGGGGGCGCCTGGGTGGCTCAGTTGGTTGGACGACTGCCTTCGGCTCGGGTCATGATCCTGGGGTCCCGGGATCGAGTCCCACATCGGGCTTCCAGCTCCATGGGGAGTCTGTTTCTCCCTCTGACCTTCTCCTCGCTCATGCTCTCTCTCTCACTGTCTCTCTCTCAAATAAATAAATAAAATCTTTAAAAAAAAAATTGAGTTGGTATGTTAGTCAGTGTGACCCAAATTTATTATATCTGCTGGGTATTTACTTAATTTTTCAAAAATATTTTAAGGTTACAGTTGCTATTTATTATTTTTCCATATTTTAATCAGATATAAATTAACAGTGAAAAATTGATAATTGTAAGATATAACTTTGTGGTATAAGTGAAGATTGTCTCTCTCTTTTTTTTTTTAAGATTTTATTTGACAGGGAGAAAGAGATCACAAGTAGGCAGAGAGGCCAGCAGAGAGAGAGGGGGAAGCAGGCTCCCTGCTGATCAGAGAGCCCGATGCGGGGCTCGATCCCAGGACTCTGAGATCATGACCTGAGCCGAAGGTAGAAGCTTAACCTGCTGAGCCACTCAGGCACCCCAAGATTGTCTCATGTTAAGAGTCCTCATTTTTAGACCAATATTTTGACCGTATTAGAAAAGATATCATATAATGGTCTAGATTCTGCCTTGAAAAAGCTTTTTTGGGTCAATTAATGTATTCTTGAATGCCATTCTTGAAGTAACTACATAGGGTAATATTCAGAATAGGTTTTTTGTTTTTGCTTTTGCCTTGGTGTTTCCACTATATCTGGGTTTTCAATAGGATCATAGACTTATAAACATCCTCCCTCTTGGCTTCCTATTCTCCAGCATCCTAGAAGAACTGAGTTTATACATAGAGTCACAGAAACCCTGGAGCTGAGAGGAGTGGTGGGGAAAACCTCTTTCAGAGGGTTCTTTTAGATGGAAGGAACAGAGACACGAGGTTAGATTCCTGACGCCAGCTCATGCTCGAGGCCGGCGTGGAGCTGGGCCTCCATCCCTGCTTGCTGAGTCCCAGCTGGACTGATGCTGCCTGTTTACTCCTCCGTCCTCTGCTGGCCACATCAACATCTTGTAACCAGTAGTTACTATCTTCCTTCTGTCCCATCTTCACAATGAACAATATTGTTGACGCGGCTTGTCTACCTACCCTGTGTACCGCAAATACTTTGTGCAAAGACACTGAGTCACTATAAACACAGTGATGTTCCCTGGCAGAGGCCACAGTCCTCCCAATATTGTTTTACCCTTGAATTTGCTGCTTTGAATGAATTGCCAGTATTTAAAAATTGGTAGCTTTTATGCAGAACTCTGGATGCTTCCATTTCCCTGGAAGTTTCATAAATCTGGCAACAGGGGAGGGCCTTCTCCAGTGGCACTGGAGCCCTTTATGTAGAATCTGCCCCTTCTGTTTCACCATGGTCCCCATCGCTCCTCTAGGATCCCCAGTCCTTGGCCCTGTGTTCTTTGTCATTGATCATTTTCTAATCTCTTGCTTTTCAAATTTGAATTACATGCCTTGATGTCTCTAAACATTTGGGGATTTCAGCTCTCGTTCTCTGAAAGTATACCCTGAGATCAATAGTCCTAGTAGAAATTTTTTTTTCAGAGCATAAAGATAAGGATTGATAAAGATAGCTATAAAATAATTAAGTTTTTTGAATAATGAAAATGACTGATATTTCTCCAAATTTGGTTTTCAAGGCAAACATGTCCCAGGTCAGGCAGGTGGGACTGCTGGCTGCGGGATGTCAGCCGTGGAACAAGGACGTGTGTGCTGCCAGTGGAGACAGGTTTGCGTACTGTGCCACTCTGGCCATCTATATTTACCAGGTAAAATACTTTGGTTGCTTTTCTCATTTTATTAGGTAAAATTAACATTTAATACATATTTTAAAATTCCTGTTACATAAAAGTTTTAAAAGTACTGTAATGTAATTGATATTTATATTTTGCTGCTGTTTATACTATATTGGCTTTATAATTCAAGCTTTTAGAAAATGCTTTTATCATAGTTTTAAGTTACTAGAAAAATCTTAATTGATTTCATCAACCTTTATGTGCTGTTCATCAGAAGGAATTTCTTCAAGAATTAAAAGCTTCCAGTTTATGAGTGATGAGCAATTAGAACTTAATGCTTTTAAAATGTATCTCCATATAAATAATTGGAATTCATTTATTCATTTGTTTCAGACTTTGCTTAGTAGCATTTCATATGAGAAAAATCAGAGAATATGGGTTATCCATTAGAGATCATTATATTAAAAACTGTGCAGATATAAAATATTTTGAGATATTCTTGAGATACAAACCTTTATAACTCCTTTTCTTCATGTCTGAACTCTATCCAAACATCGCTCTTCAGTTTCCAGGCTGAAGAGCCAATGGCCTTCTGAATTGCCCCAGATCGAGGTGCTATAAACATCTTAAATCCAGGTCAAACTTTCTTAAACCTGGAGTCAGCATTTATGTGTGAGCAGCCAACCACTCGTCTGAACCACGGACGTGAGGGTTAGCTCTCTTTGGCTCCTGCTTCTCACTCCTGTATTTTAGGTTAACCAGGAGCAATCTAGGGTTTGTAGCCTTCTCACCCAACTATTACAATAGTCTCTTACTATCCTCTGCCTCTACTTTGACTCCCTCTAATGTACACTTCAGTGTAGTCGATCGTCTGTCATGCAGATCCGAAGTTTTCAGTCTTCAGCGGCTCCTCATTCCTTCTATTCACATCCAGATTTCATGGTGTGACGCTGTTTTGCACTGTTTCCTCCTCTCACCTTGTGCCCCGAGGCAGACCATGCTAATTGTATTTTCTAAGGCATCTCAGACTCTTTTGTATCTTGCCTTTGCTTACACTGATTTTTCCATTTGCCTCTGTTGCCTGTTTGGAGAATGTTTTCTCATCTTTCAAATTTCAGCTCAAGTGTATAAACTCTTTTCCATATTCTGCCTTTTCCGCTTTTGTGATAGCAAAGGACCTTATAAAACGGACTGCCTCTCTGCCTGCTTCCCTTTACCAGAATCAGTCTTCCTCACCTTTGAATTTCTCAAGTTACTCTGTGCTCTCTGGAATTTAAGATACTCATTAAATATTTTTTGAATGATACATTTTTGTTGTTGTTGTTTTGAAACAACAGTGCATTTCAGTGAAGAGTGAAAAAAATTATTGCATTATTCTGGAATAAAAATCTTTTCAATTAGCAATAGTGTAGTTTATTGAAAATTGAAGAAAAAAATAGCATCACTCTATAAACTAGTTAATTTCCCACAATACTGAGATTTTATGTAGTCCATTATTCAAGATTATAGAAACACCCAGTAATCAACCTGAGTTTCAGTATAACATATCAGTCTAGGTAAACTGTTCCTCCAGTGAGTAAGGACAGTCAGAGAATGGATGAAGGCAGAACTTATTTTTTTTCATGTTCACCTTTGTCCAGTTTTATGATGACATTTTATGACTTGAATATTTAGGAAGATTGAACTAAAATTATTAATATAAAAAACCTATGAAGAAAATTTATGTGTTATTAAAGACTGAAACAAACTAAGAATCATCCTGATTTAGATATTAAAACAAACTCAGGTGACAGTTCATTACAGAGTTCCTGTAAAAACTTGTTTCAAAGTATGTAAATAGACAATTACATTTATATTAAATGGTGACATTAACATTCAACTTATGTTAATCAGTATTGTTTTAAATGTCATTATCTAAATTGAAGTGCTTTGAAAATTATGCTACATAAATATAAAATATTAAGGTTATTTTCAAAGGGAATATTTATTAAATCATACCTAGGGTCAATGTACAGTCAGAGCCTGATAGTCTGTCACACTCTGTATAACAATACTGATGTTTTATCACATCTGTCTGAACTATTAAATGATACTTGTAAATGCCATAAGAATTTTCCCTTTGACCATTGAATTGTGATGCGATAATGTATTAACTACTCTAAAAATAATTTATGGTGCAGCTGAATGTAATGGAATAGACTCATAATACTGAACTGTAAATATAATAGGAATGTATTAATAAATTAATCCCCATATGTATTTATATTGTGCTTAAGATACTACTTGGGTAATTTGAATAGTAAAGCCAGTGAAGATCATTGATAGCTTCTTCATGTACTTACTGTATTTATAGACTCTTCCACTGAATTTCTAACTTATATAGCAGTTTTTCTATTAGATACATTAGACACATTCATAGTATTTACCACAGATAAATCACTGAATGACTTAAAACTTACACAGCTATTCCTTACAAACCTATTCCTAAATATACAGAAAATGTACTTAAATATATTTAAACAGGCCAACTTAAGATGATTATAACTGCAAAACTCCACTTGTACTTGGTTCTTTTTAACAGTATTTCATCTGACATTGTTCAGGAATAGTTGAAGTTCAAGTAGTGAGAAATATAGAAATTATAGAAGGGAAACCTTAGGAAATAATTAGGTTGTTAGTCAAAATTTTATATGCATTGATGTTCGCTACAGCATTATTTGTTATAGCAAAATTTCAAAGCGGCTTAAGTGGTAAACAATAGCATAGTGGCTCATTTCTTCAATAATAACTGAATCTCTTCCATTGGCCAAGTATCACTAGGCACTAAGAATGAAACTATGAACAAATCAGGTAGATTCTTCTCATTGGATTCATATTCCTAGTAAGGATGGGGGCAGGGAGAGGTCAATAAATAAATAAATAAATAATAAACGTTTCGGGAAGAAATGTGTTCTACAAAGGCTATTAAAAACAGGTCATATGTTAGAGTCATTGACACCAAAATCAAAAGCAACAAAAGCAAAAACAAGTGGGACTATATCAAACTAAAAACCTTCTGCACAGCAAAGGAAACCATCAACAGAATGCAAAGGCAGCCCACTGAATGGGAGAAAATATTTGCATATCATAATCTGATAAGGGGCTAATATCGAAAACATATAAAGAACTCATATGACACAATAGCAAATTAGACAAATGATGTGATTGAAAAATAGGTAGAGGATCTGAATAGGTGTTTTTCCAAAGAAGACATGCAGATGGCCAACAGACACATCAAAAGAAATCTCAACATCACTTATCACCAGGGAAATGCTAATCAAAACCACGTTGAGCTATCACCTCACACCTGTTAGGATCTCTATTTTCAAAAAGACAAGGAATAACAAATATTGGGAGGATGTGGAGAGAAGGGAACCCTGTGCACTGTTGATGGGAATGTAAATTGGTGCAACCACTATAGAAAACTCAGTAGAGTTTTTCTCAGAAAATTAAAAACAGAACTACCGTAGGATCTTACAGTTCTACTTCTGAGGGTTTATGTGAAGGAAATGAAAACACTAATTGAAAAGATACATGCAGTCCCATGTTCACTGCAGCATAGCCGAGACACAGAAGCAACCCCAGTGTCCATGATGGATGAACAGATAAAGAAAATGTGGTCTTGGGCGCCTGGGTGGCTCAGTGGGTTAAGCCGCTGCCTTCGGCTCAGGTCATGATCCCAGGTCCTGGGTTCAAGCCCCACATCGGGCTTTCTGCTCAGCAGGGAGCCTGCTATCTCCTTTCTCTCTGCCTGCCTCTCTGCCTACTTGTGATTTCTCTCTGTCAAATAAATAAATAAAATCTTAAAAAAAAAAAAATGGTCTAGGTATGCATACAGTGGAATACTATTTAGCCATTAAAGAAGGAAACTTTGCCACTTCCTACAACATGGATGGGCCTCAAGGGCATTATGCTAAGTGAAATGTGTCAGAGAAAGACAAATACTATATGCTCTCACTTATATGTGGAACCTAAAACAAAAACAAAACAAAATAAAACTGAACTCATAGACACAGAGAATAAATTGGTGGTTGCCAGAGGCGGGGTAGGGTAGGGTGAAATGGGTGAAGGGAGTCAAAAGGTACAAACTTCCAGTTATAAACTAAATAAGTCACAAGGATGCAATGTACAGCATGTTGAATGTGGTTAATGACACTCTATTGTACATTGGGAAGTTGCTCAGACTAGATCTTAAAATTTACCACAAGAAAAAAAGCTGTAACTGTGTGTGGTGATTCTTAAGTAGGTTTATGTGATCATTTAGCAATATATGCAAATATCAAGTCATTATGTTGTCTACCTGAAACCAATATTATATATCAATCATATCTTAATTAAAAAAAAAATGATAGGGGCGCCTAGCTGGTTCAGTTGGTTAAGCAACTGCCTTTGGCTCAGGTTATGGTTCTGGAGTCCCAGGATCGGGCTCCCAGCTCCATGGGGAGTCTGCTTCTACCTCTGTCCTTTTCCCCTCTCATGCTCTCTCTCACTGTCTCTCTCTCAAATAAATAAATAAAAATCTTTTAAAAAAATAAAAGATAAATAAAAATTTAAAAAAAATTTTAAAAGGATAAAGGATAGAGTCACGGGACAGGTTTTGGGGTGGGTGTATAAATTTATTTAGTTGTGGTCAGAAAATACCTTTGTAAAAAGAGGCATTTTTGGACTGAGAGCTGAACAGGAAGGAATGAATAACCATGAACAAATAGATGGGGAGAGCATTCAACGCCAAAAGAACAGCAAACATAGGCTTTAAAGCAGAAATAATTTTGCCGTAATAGAGCAGCAAGAAAGCCAGAGTGGACAAGCAGGAACCCGATGCCGAGTGAGCCTTGCGGATAGCAGAGGTAAGAAATGTGGGACATCGGAGGCCATGCTGCAGTTCGGATTTTACTGCAAGTATATGGTTGAAGAAAGAATGGTGTAAAAAATAGTTAATGTTATGTTGATTGGAAACCCTCTTCAATAATACTCTGAAAGGTTCATAATTTGTTAAGAGGAAAAGCCAGGTACAACAAAATGGCATACACTGTATAATCCCAAATGTTGAAAATGCGAAAAAGAAAAATTCACTGATTAATGGCACATTTACAAAGGAGATCGGAAAATTAGGCTATTTCTTTTTTCCACTTACATGCAAGAGCACGACATAAGCCCCATCCAAAAAGCAGTAATAGAAAATGGGTCCAGTGATACCATTGCTCTGCAGACTTTAGACATCTTAATAAGGTAATAATGAGCAATTAGTTTATTTAACCCAATTTTTTATTGAAATACACTTAGCATTCCAAGTCCTATTAGTTTCAGCTGTACAACATACTGATTTAGCCATTGTATACACTGCTCATGGTCATGACGCTAAGTGCCATCAACATCTGTTACCATGCGATGTTTTTACAGTATTACTGTCTGTATTCCCTGTGATGCACTTTTCATCTCCATGATTATTTTTGTAACTGGAAGTGTGTACCTCTCAATCCCCTTTATCTATTTCACCCATCCCTCCACCCACCTCCTCTCTGGCAACCACCAGTTTGTTCTCTGATGTTAAGAGTCTGGTTTTCTGTTTGTTTGGATTTTTAGATTCCACGTGTAAGTGAAATGATACGGTGTTTTTCTTTCTCTGACTTATTTCACTTATCATGATACCTTCTACCTCCAACAGTGTTGTCACAAATGGCAAGATTTCATTCTTTTTTTATGACTGGGTAATATTCCAACACACACACACACACACACACACACACCATCTTCTTTATGCATTTATTGATGTGTACTTGAGTTGTTTATGTATCTTGGCTATTGTAAATAATGCTACAATAAAAAATAGGGGTGCACATATCTTTTCAAATTAGTATTTTCATTTCTTTGGGTAAATAGCCAATAGTGGAATTGCTAGATTATGTGTAATTTCTGTTTTTAATTTTTGAGGTACTTCCATACTGTTCCCGTGGTGGATATCCCAGGTTACAGTCCCCTCAAGAGTCCTTTTTCTCCACATTCTCACCAACACTTGTTACTTCTTATGTTTTTGATTTTAGCCATTCTAACAGGTATAAGGTGATATCTCATTGTGGTTTCGATTTGCATTTCCTTGCTGATGAGTGATGTTGGCCATGTGTATATTTTCTTTGGAAAATGTCTATTTAGGTCCTCTGTCCATTTTTAATCAGATTATTTTTTTTTGGGGGGGGTGGTGTTCAGTTTTATAATGTTCATATGTTTTAGATGTTTCTTTATATGTTTTAGATGTTAGCTCCTTATTGGAAATGTCATTTGCAAATATCTTCTCTTTGTGATGGTTTCTTTCACAGTGTAAAAGCTTTTTAATTTGGTATAGTCCCAGTAGTTTATTCTCTTAGCCTAAATTTTTTCATTTAAACCTAATTGAAAAATTACAGAAAAAATATTCCAAAACCAAGAGTTTTTTCCCCATAAGTAGATATGGATATGGAAAATATAATAAGGCTCTGAATTATTATGTATATTTAAATGTTTTTTATTTACATTTATTTTTATTTGTTTTAAATTTATTTTTATTTATTTATTTATTAAAATTTATTTAAATAAATTTTATTACATTTATTTTTATTTGTTTTAAAATTATTATTTAATTTTAATTCTCTTATTTTTTTAAAAAATGGATTTTTTTCTGCTCATCATCACTTATTAGGGAAATGCAAATCAAAACTACAATGACATCTCACCTCACACCTGCCAGAATGGCTAAGCACCAGAAAAAAAAATACAAACACAAAAATAAAAGCACAAGAAACAAAAGATGTTGGCAAGAATGTGGAGGGAAAGGAGCCCTCATGCACAGTTGGTGGGAATGCAAACTGGTTTAGCCACTGTGGAAAACAGTATGGGGGTTCCTTAAAAAGTTAAAGATAGAACTACCCTATAATCCAGAAATCATGCCAGTAGGTATTTACCTAAAGAATACAAGCACACTAATTCAAAGGGCCGCACGCACCCCCATGATTATAGCAGCATTATTTATAACACCCAAACTGTGGAAGCAGCCCAAGTGTCCACTGACTGACGAATGGACAAAGAAGTGGACGGCATGTAAATGGAATATTGCTCAGCCGTAAGAAAGAATGACATCTTGCCATTTGCAACAACACGGATGAGCTACAGAGTATGACGCTAAGTATAATAAGTCAGTCAGAGAAAGACAAGCACCATAATGATCTCACTCATATGTGAAAGTTAGGAAACAAAACAAGCAAAGGGAAAAAATAAGAGAGGGAGAGACAAATCAAGAAATAGACTTTTAATTATAGAGAATAAACTGATGGGGAAGGGGGGAGGGAAGGGGGAAATAGGTGCTGGGGGTTACAGAGGACGCTTGTGATGAGCCCTGCTGATGTGTGGAAGTGTCGAGTCACTCTGTTGTACACTGTATCAGCTAACTGGAATTAAAATAAAATTTTTAAAAAATGATTTCTTTCTTTTGATTGAATACACTTAACACTTGAAAGCAAACCAAGGCTTGAAATGTGTTCATACCATATTATTAGGTATACTAATTTTCATGTATGTAGCTTTTTAAAATTAATGTGATTATTGAGAAGTGTGTTATCTAAAAAGAAGCACTGAAATGTCTTATTTATATATTTTTTTTAGTTGGATCACCGTTATAATGAATTCAAACTTCACGCAATTATGTCTGAACATAAAAAAACAATCACAGCTATCTCTTGGTGTCCACATAACCCTGATGTGTTTGCAAGCGGCGGTACCGATAATTTAGTCATCATTTGGAATGTTGCAGAACAAAAAGTCATTGCTAAGCTCGACAATACAAAAGGTATATTTATAACTGGGTTTTATTTTACTAAATGAAATATTTTTATTTTAATAAGCAAAATATTTTATTTAAATTAGCTCAGGTTTTAAACTGAGCTTTTCCAACTTTCTAGTTTAAACTGCTTTTCAAACTTACTAGTGCTAATCTATGTAGGAAATCTATGGAAGAAATTTCATATCATGACTCATTGTACATATGTATAAAAACTGAAACAAAATTTCATGAAATATTTTATACTTAGCATAATGATCTATGAAAAATGATCAATACCAAATGATTTCATTAATATGTAAATATAACAAAAATTCCCAAAATAAATATAAAAATAATAACTGGTGAGATCTTCTTAATGAGACAATTGGTCTAGCCTGTTCATTACTATGTTCCAATCTGAAACATACAAGGACAGTGTTACATATGTAATCAGTGCCCTGAGCTGGTTTCTTTCCTTTATTTTTAATTGGGTCAAGACAGAAAGTCCTAGTTCACACAAGTAGGTCTTAGTGAATT
Organism: Enhydra lutris kenyoni; assembly: GCF_002288905.1. Lineage (NCBI taxonomy): Eukaryota > Metazoa > Chordata > Mammalia > Carnivora > Mustelidae > Enhydra > Enhydra lutris. Next base: position 7,518,472 of record NW_019154095.1, read on the forward strand.
GAATATTATGACATTCTTCCTAGCTAGCATCTTACCCCATGATAATGATGAAGTTATCATTTTTCTCTGTTAGATGTCATAATAATTCAATCACTTTTTAAACACCAAGGGTGTCTCAGTTATTAATTATGGTTTTGAGAGCTACTGCTGGACGTGTTTTCCATGTCCAGTTGTTTCTCTAACAATTACTGGTTATAGCTTTGAGACAGAAAACTGAGATTTGACCGTCTCACTAATTTTATTTTGTTCAGTTTCTTTATAATCTTCTTTTCAGTGTGTAGCAACAATATTGAGAGTTCATAGGCAATTGTATGGAACTCTTGCTTCCAAGATAATAATAATAATGCCTTTTGGAACCTTTGGATATGTTCAGCATACTTAGTATATTTCTTTTTCCTTGTCTTTTCAAATTTAGGTCATTAGGAATGTTGAAAATACCAGTAAAATAAACCAATTTTGTTATATTACTTCCATTTAAAAAAAAATATTTGTCAAACAAGGTTAATTTTTCAGCTAGAAAAATGTGACTCTCATTCCCAAGCTCATATAACCTGCTGCTTATTTTCATTTGCAACAACCCCTAAGCTTCAGTATTAGATAGTGTGCAGTTTGCTCCAATCTCAGAGCAAAATTTTTTTAAAGTCAACTCTATTCAGTGAGCTTCCATTAAAGTAAATAACAGTTTTCCTTAAGGTTTTCAATACATCAATGAGAAAAATCCAAAATACTTTTAGTACAAGGCTTTGTGATATATAAAAACAGCAATTAATAGCCTCAGTCAAGATTTTTCATGTTTGTTTGGTCAGTCCTGTTTCTCAATCCTACAGGTTTTTCCAGTATTGTTTTTATTGGGCAAGAGTGCATTTTCTCAATACTTTATATTCAACTTTATGTGAAAATAATTTTAATCTTTATGTGAAAAATACTCCTTGAATGCTACATGATGTCATCGATCTTACAAGGTTGTCACACAAAATCTATACTTGATTATAACTGTAGAATAACATTTTCTAAATGTTATGCATAGGTACAGCTTAGACAGTATACTATTGTATTATCACCTTGTGTACCCACTGATTTGTCATAAAACGCTATGTGCATCACCTCTTTTCATGATGGAAGAGTTTTTTTATTCATTAGCTTTGTGCACCATAGCTTTTTTGCCAGTGAGTATACAATTAAATAAGTCTTTTCATTAGCTGAATCATTGAACATTATATAAAAAACTAATGATGTGCTATACCTTGGCTAATTGAATTTATATTTAAAAAGATAGCTAAATCCTAAAATAAAAAGCTTTTCATTTGCATTTGTAGAATTATTAATCATTGTGGTAATAGTTTTGATCACTTTTACGTATTTTTCCTTTCCTTATGTATTTTCTTTTGTTTTGAAATTTTCTTCACAATAAGTTCCTCATGCTATTTCTAAATATCTTAATTTAAAAATTGAAAGCTTTATTTGCAAAAAATTTATGAATATTTGGGTTATTTTCATTGTAAGTAATTCCCTTTGAAATGTCTTAGACTCTATCTTTTTTTCAGAATCTGGCTTAAGCAAAGTAGAAATTTGCATTTAGTCAAACTTTTTAAAAAATCAATATTAGAATTTGAAACTGCCTCTGTATTTTTTATTTCATCATTCTGTTTTCCACAGTAATAAAAATTTTACTTAAAATGTATTAGTTTGTTTAAATGTAAAATGTTAAAATTATCATGAGGTTGAAAAATATCACACTTGATAATATCCTTTCAATTAAAAAAAAACAAAAACAAAACACTGTTACCGATGGATAATAGTACTACCTAACTGTCTTAGAATATTTTGGGAAGAATTAAATGAGTTAATGTTTTACAGAGTTCTTAGAAGTACTTACAAATAATGAGCCATTATAGAAGTCTTTTCTGTTTTACCTATATGACATTGTTTCTAGTTCCTTCTCTTCCTTGCTGTCTCTCTGGAATCACGCATTCAGAGAGCCCACGTTCCAGAGGCTTTCTTCAAGTGTTCGATGGTGGTTTGACCCATTCAGAGTGTCTCATCCCTTATTGGGAAATTCGACTTAATGTAGTCTAAAACCACATCAGCTTTTTATTGGCCTTATTCATGGACTTATCCATTCCTTCTATAAATATTTATGGAGTTACCATTTTATGTCAGACCCTGAACTAGGGGTTAGGCTTCTGGTTTCTGCCTCTTGGAACATTAAGGACACAAATTGAATTTACTGTCAATGAACAAATTAAAACTGTGCCTTTTTTTATATCATTTCCTCTTCCTGGGAAATACTACTTATCCCATACATTAAACTCTACTGCTTCCTCAAAGTATAATCCAAATCCAACTTCTTTCCAGGACAGTTGCCCAACAGTTCAGACTTTTCTATATGTCACAATCATTTGGAAAACCTTGTTGTTGTTTTTTAAAATATTTTATTTATTTATTTGTCAGAGAGCATGCGCACAAGCAGAGGGAGCAGAAGAGGGAGAAGCAGGCTCCCCGCTGAGTAGGGAGCCCGATGTAGGACTCGATCCCAAGACCCCGGGATCATTACCTGAGCCAAAGGCAGAGGCTTAACCGACTGAGCCACCCAGGTGCCCCTGGAAAACCTTGTTACAAATAGATTCCTGGGCCCTAATTCCATATGATCTGATGTGCTTATTCAGTTTGCTGATTCTGATGCATTTATAAAGTATCTGTGTTGGGAGGTTCATAATCTCTGTCTTGAGTTAGAAATTTACCATAATACTTATTTTATATATGATTTATAGAAAGGGGAATATAATTAACTTTTGTATTTCTTTTATAGTTTAAAAGGGTCTTTTATATGCATTATTATATTTCTCGTCTTAATATTCATGTGGAATAGGTGTACAGCTATTTTTAGTTATCTGCATTTTATAGATGAGAAGACAGATTTAAGAGGTAAAGTTACTTGTTGAGTTCATCTAAGCAGTACTAAGATTTGAATCTAAACCCTGATAAGACATAGATTGTAGCATTAATTTTATTACTAAATCCCTATAGTTGCATATAACTTTTCATTTATGTAATCCTTATCTTCCCAAGATATTATATTTGTATCTTATATTTAAGATCCTTTAAAATAGGAATTTTATCCTGTATTAACTTGTATACCTAGAATGACTACAGCAAGTCTACACAAAAACTCAGTAAGAATTCATTGCTTTAATATGTAGTTTCTGAAAGAAAAAACTCCATAAATGTCTATATATATGAAGCATGTTATGATATGAATAGTTTCAAACCCAACGGGGTACTTTTCCTTTCATTATGGAATTATGGAAACACCCTGCCTATGTTGCCTGTAGTTGTTAGGATCACTTTATAAGTCTGACTCCCAACTAAGAAGGTGGTAATATATTTTTTTTAATAACAAGCCTAGTCTTGTATTTTAAGTTGTTCTAGAAGTATACAGTAGGAATACTATTTAATGGTACACTCTTCTTCCTCATGTCTCTATGACATGTCTGTATTTCATTTCTCCTAGGGACGCCTGCCTCTCTCAGCTGGTGCTGGAATGCAGGTGATGCCGTGGCCTTTGTTTCCCACAGAGGCCCACTGTTCATCTGGACCATCTCAGGCCCAGAGAGTGGAGTGACTGTACACAAGGAAGCTCACAGCTTCTTGTCTGATGTCTGTGTATTCAGATGGCATACCCAGAAAAAGGGAAAGATTGTATTTGGTCATATTGATGGAAGCCTATCAATTTTTCAACCAGGTAAGAATTTAATTTAGTCAAGTTTCTTTTTCTTACCTTATGTAATTTCTTGTTTACGTAGCATACAGCCAAGGTTCAGAGTATTTTATTTTATTTTATTTTTTTAAGGTTCACAGTATTTTAATTTTAAAATAATAGTTCTACAAATAATATCCAGCACTAAGAATTCACTTTTTTTTTTTTTAAGATTTTTTTATTTATTTAACAGACAGAGATCACAAGTAGGCAGAGAGGCAGGCAGAGAGCCTGATGCAGGGCTCTATCCCAGGATCCCGGGGTCATGACCTGAGCCGAAGGCAGAGGCTTTAACCCACTGAGCCACCCAGGTGCCCCCCAAGAAGTCACTTTTATTGTAATATATTTAACTCAACTGTGTAGATTGTACTTCGAGTTAACCCAAATACAGTCATTTGCCGCGTTATTTTACTTTTTTAAGTTAGTTGTTTATTTCTATACCTTTACTAAGAAAATGGCCTGAATGAGTAAGGACATTCAACAGAATATGATGACTTACTAATACAACTCAAAAATATTTTCCCACCTGCTTCTAAAATACCAATGTGATGCCTGTAGGTCCTTAGCAAAGACTTTGAACTTGAGGTGGAAAGGAACAATAAATCTTTCGATCCCCCCATCAGCTAATTAATTAATCTAGCTGAATGAAGGGGTCTGAGAAGCTAATTTATGTTTATTTTTTCCATTTTAAACAATGATAAAGTGTGTAATGGGAAAATCTGAAAATTATCTGGATAGCTCTCCACTCAAAAGTAGTGTGGTTACCCTCTGAGAAACATGTTTTTGCCATCTGGCATCGCTGTTGATGTAGGAGACTCCTGACTCTCCAGATAGACGGATAAAAGTGCTTTTTAGGATTAAGATCGCTACTTTTAAAAAATGTGTTACATCTAATTTATCTGAAACTAAGAGAAGAAAAAAGAAGTTGAAGTTGAAAAGAAGAAATCCTGAAAATTTGAATAAATATTTCCTAAAGAAATCTTCCTACTGTTAAAAAATGATATATAAAACACTGCTATTTTGGGGCCATTTTATCTCAAACACATTTCAAACGGGATCTGCTGTTTTACCTCTTAAAGCAAGATGACAATAAATGTGCATGTCTGTCTTCACCACCTCCCTCTGCTCTTTGCGCCTATCCTCCTGTTCCTTCTGGGCATACTAATGTAACTTGGGGAGGCTTTTATCTGTTTTCAGTTGGAGGGGGGACAGGTCTGTGCTTGTTTTTTGCTACATTTGGATTTGTTGTCTCAGACACCTCCACCCTATCTGTTCTGTCCTCTGCGTTGGGAGAAAATTCTGTTTGAGAGTTGGTCATTGGGCTCAGGGTTCAGTGACCTCATTCACAGACTTTCTCCGTTTGGATCTGGTGCACACCACTTCTTTTCCCTCCTGGACTCTTGATATCCCGCAGTCTTCTTCAGTCCCAGGGAGGTAATTTAGGGACAGTCAGGATGGCCGTGTGCTGTGTGGTTCTTCCTCGTGATTGCGTTCTGGGGGTGTAACCAGATCTCAGTAGGAACTCCCCACCACTCCCCCAGCGAGCCCGCACCCAGAGACTTCGTGAGGATGGCAGTACTTTGTTTTTGAGGAACCTGGTGCTGTTGAGCTCTAGAGAGGATAATGAGGAGTGTGCACGCACTTTGGCCCAAATTTCATTCTAGGTATTATTCACATTTTATAACTTGTCATTTTGACCATCTCTTTTTCACTGACTTAAGGCTTTCTTTTCTTGCTTTATTATTATTAATATATCATTATTAGGTACTTTTCTTAATTAGGTATTTTTGAAGGTGTTAAGTCCTAAGACATTGAGACATTGTATTATATCTCTAAGATATAAAACATTGAGACACTGTATGCTTATTCTGGCATTGAAAGGATAGGGAGGCATAAAGACCTCCTTTGCACTTTGCGTCTCCCTTTTGTGGGTTTAAGTCAGGGTGGAATGTATAATATTTCAACATCTGACCTGTGACTTCCAGAAGAGGCCATCATTTTGCCATAACTCATCTTCCAGTTATTAAACGAAGTAATTTGTGCATCTGTACCCATATCTCCCATATCATCAAGTGTTATTTTTCTGGATCCACCCATGGATTCATTTGCTAAGGCTTACCCTAACAGAGTCCCACACTCTGGGTGGCTTAGATCAACAAATGCATTGTCTTGCAGTTGTAGAGCCCGGAGATAGGAGGTCAAGGTGTCAGCAAGGCAAGGCCCTGTAGAGACACCAGGGAAGGCTTCATTCCAGGGCTCTGTCTTAGCTTCTGGTCGTTCCTTAGCTCGTAGCAGCCCAGCATCAGGCTTCACATGGTGTTCTCCCTGTGTGCATGCAGTGCTCTGTCCAAATTTCTCCTCTTTATAAGGACACAGTCATGTTGGATAATGGTTCACCCCAGTGACTCATCTCAATTTATCATCTGCAAATACCCTGTTTCCAAATAAAGTCACATTCACAGATCCTTGGAGGTTGGGACCTCAACATCTTTTGGAGGGACGCAAATTCAACCCATAACAACCCCATACAGAGTTGTTGACCTCATTTATTCCATAGGATGTTTAGCAGTGGATATGTACAAAATATTAGGGAAGGTATAATCTTGCTGTGTATTTTCCTTTTGTGTGTACATGAGCTAATGGGTCATGAAGGAAATACTACTTTTTATTCTAATGCTCAATTCTGTATTGCGGCTTGAAGCTTTGAGACTATTAGCATTATACCGATAATTGTTATGCTTTTTACTTTTCCTAAGGAGTGGTCACCTTTACCTTCTTAAGGACTTATTGGCACAACAGATTGTTCTATCTCTAATAACAAGGAAGAATTAATGTCCTCCAGCCTCTTGCAGGAGACTAAACCTCAAGGTCTCTGCTGTCGGGTCTTTATCTCTTTTGGAAGGAAAAGGAAATACTCATGGAGCTAGCTTTTATGCCTTCTCCCTTTCAGTCTGAAAACCACTTTATTCTGTATTTATGTATTGGATTTTCATGTGAAACTTCAGAGTAAACAGAGGATTCTAGAGCCAAAATCATTAGAAAACTGCTCTAGCTATTTTAAATTATAGTTTTGGACAAGGCTAAGTCATCATAATTTTTTTTATCTTCATAATAGAAATGTTTTCATTGAATTAACTTTGGTGTTATTCCAAGGATGTGCATTAATCTAATTTGCATGGTTTTATTTTAGAAATGTTGATGACATATTCCCTGTGTAATACTGTGTTCCCTTTCTGAAAACACACAAGTTTTCTGGTCTCAGTTCTGGGAAAAGTTGTGCTTCTCCTGGACACATTTTTTTTTTTTTGGTCTTTTTATTTTATTATTTTCCTATGGACGCCGTGAGTTATGTAACCTTTCAAGACTTTTTCCTCTGCTTTGGCCACCGGTTTCAAAATAAAAATTTGAACAGCTATGTGGATTATACACTACTTCATTATCTCATTTTTAAACCCCAATTTTCCCTTGTCCTGGTTTTTGTTTTTGTAAGATTTTATTTATTTGACAGAGAGCACAAGCAAGGGTAGAGGCAGGCAGAGGGAGAGGGAGAAGCAGGCTTCCCACTGAGCAGGAGCCCGACACGGGGTTCGATCCCAGGTCTGTGGGATCATGACCTGAGCCGAAGGCAGACCTTAACTGACTGGACCACCAAGACACTCATAGTTTTTGTTTTTTATACCGAAATTATGTACCTTACCTTCTTATTGACTTACTCTTCTCAAATGCTTCGTCCTTATCTGACAACACAAGTTGTCTGATATTTGTATAATAAAATAGAACATAAATAAAAATAAACAAAGTATGTAAAATAATGAAAGTATTATCAGCTGTTTTAATGGCTGGCTATAAAATTTTATAGACTTAGTTTTCTATTTTTTATAATAAAAATGTTGGTACTAGACAGAAGAGAAAACAGTGCGGTAATTTATAATCATTTTTACTAAGCACGGGCTTTCAAGCAACATGATTTAGATACCATAGCATTTGCATTGCAGATTTTCCCATGTTTGTGTTACTGTTGTTTTGATTTTTTTCACATTCTGGAATATTTTTGATAAACCATTCATATTAACTGAAAATTACTTTAGAAACAGCTTTAGTATAGCTTAGGTTAATCATTTTTCTATCTCGCTCTGACTTGTAATGATTATATTAATATTCATTACTGTTTGTCAGACAAATAGCAATTTAGCAGATGCTGATTTGGGGAGATAAGTAACAAACTTTTCTTGATGATGATTGCAAAAATTTGTTAAAGCCAAATAAAGGAAATATCACATGTAGCTTCTATGGTCTTATATGCAAAAATTCTAAATAAAATGTGAGCTTAACATCATAAAGAATAATGTATTCTGACAAATTTAATCCCAACACAGAAGCTGTAAGGTTTTCAGTTCATTTTACAAATAGCTTATATAGCCAAGGAAATTGATGTTTTTTCTGCTTTTATTCTCTGACATGTTGAAAAACAGTATGTAATGGTGATACTGCAGAAGGAGCTGTGGTATCCATCAGCTGGGTTTTGTTTAGTAAACACATCTGGCTGCGTTTATAATACTCAGCGGGAGCTGGTTCTGCGAAGACCGTGGTCCCTGAACACCGTTGGTTCGCTGCCTTTCCTCTGGGAATGGGAGGCCGGCTGTCGGGAGCCCCGCGTGCTGTACCAGCAGAGGCCTTTTTCTCCCCGTTGCCAGTGGTGTCTAAATTTGGAAGGAACAAGAGGATTGTTGGATAATCCTTTGCTTCATTTAATTGCGTGTGTTTTACGTCCCTGTTTTTCTGGCTGCCTCGTTCGTACTGGTTGCCAGGAGTGAGCGGTGGTTACGACAGATGCGGTGATGCATGAGGAAGGGGTGACTGTAAATACTGATACGCTGCTTCTAACAGGTCCCACTGTTCTTAGCCCCCGAAGTGACTGACTCTCTCTTTTACAAAACTCCACGAGCTAAGTATTGTTATATTCTTCATTATACAAATAAAACACTGAGTCCGTGTCTTGTCCAAGAGCACAGAGCTGGTCGGTGGTGGCACAAGGCTGTGCACCAGGGCAGCCGGCGGCAAAGTCTGTGGTTCTAAACACAGCATGGAGTCCCTTTTGGTAGGTCCTTCCTGTCCCCACAAGAACTGTAGTTGATGACAGGATCATGGGTATTGTCTATCTCTTCTTTTTCTTTTGGCATTTCAGTAACAAATAGAAGAAACTTTCAGGGCACCAGAGGTGGCCAGAGCAGGGCAGTTCGGTCTGACTTTCCTCTTCGTTCCCTGCACTCCCGTGTCTGTTAGGACCTCTGCACACAAAGGCCAGATCTCTGTTCCCAGTACTCTCGGAGACCAGGGCTGTTAAAGAGGAAATTAATAAGATCTTAGTTGTTGGTTTTCTTTTGAGCATTTTGTTTAAATTTTTTTCTTTATATTTTAATAGGTAATAAAAGTCAGAAACATGTTCTGAGACCTGAATCTCTTGAAGGGACAGACGAAGAGGACCCAGTGACAGCTGTGGAATGGGACCCACTGTCTACCGATTATCTCCTTGTGGCTAATTTGCATTTTGGAATTCGCCTGCTAGATTCGGAATCACTTTATTGCATAACAACATTTAATTTTCCCAATGCAGCAGCTTCTGTGCAGTGCTTGGCCTGGGTTCCCAGTGCTCCTGGGATGTTTGTAACTGGGGGTAAGTTTACCCTGTTCCCCAAAGTTTTAAATATATGTATATTCTCTAACTGAATCAGGGAAATTATATTCTTTTTTTGGTTAATTTTGTATAAAATGTATTAATATCCTAATGTTATTATTTATTATAGTAAGTGCTTACTTTACTTTTATTTACACTGTATTTCATTAACATAAAGACAAATAAATATGAAATGAAGGCTCAGTTTTCCAGGTTTCTGGTTATAAAGTGGAATGTATTCTGTGTGTGTGACATGTGCCATGTGTCTGCGTTTACATTTATCATTGTGTTGTAGGAGTAATAGTCACTGAGTCTGATGGTGACTCTGTTTAATCACTGGAGGAACTGCCAGAAAGTCTCCCAGAGTAGCTTCTACGTAATAGGTGGGATTTTTGGGAAGCGAGGGAGCTTCCTAATTAGTCTTTGGTATATCAGGCAGTCTTGGTTGCAGGTGAGCAAGGGAGCAGTTTAAATACATTTCAAAAGACAAAATATTATTTACTGTTAGAGGTGGAGAGTTTTTGTAGCTGGCTTTCCTAGAGCAGGTGTGTCAGTGGGGTGCTTTTTTTGTGATCAGACTCTGATGACCTTTGTAGGGGAAGCTGCCAAAACGGGCAGTCTTTCACTCTAGGGAAGGATCTGGAACAGAAAAAAGCAAAATAAGCCAAACATTAAAAGGACGAATAGCATTTCACCTGTTTCTTTGGGTTATTGTACATTATTGTTTGAAGAATGTCAGTAAGTGGTGCTACAAATCTTGCAAGTTTAAGTTTTTGTTACTACTTTTATGTCTGGGCATTTTATGTTTCAAATAAAACTAGTTAACATAATACTTTTTTCTTGATCTGGCTAGATTCTCAAGTGGGTGTTTTGCGCATTTGGAATGTTTCAAGAACAACACCTATTGATAATTTTAAATTAAAGAGGACAGGGTTTCACTGCTTACATGTGCTTAATTCTCCTCCACGAAAAAAATGTAAGTAAAAATATCATCAAAATTTAGTATTTTAAGATGTCGGATTTATTGCTATCAAATACAATGATCATTATAATATTAACATATCACATGAACATAATAAAAAAATAAATGTACACTGTGTGTTAACCTACTGGAAATTAGATAAAAATGTGGAAAGAAAAAAGAAAATAAACATACCAAATACTATATGTTACTGAAAACAAGATTTTTAAAATTAGCCTTTGACAGTATGTGTACTAAAGGAATCATCAAGGCCACATGATCTCTAATATTACTAATTTGAAAATATTTAGAGCCAGGTTACATTTTTAAAATGCTAATAAATGGAGATATTAAGATAATATCTTATCCTGTAAGATAAGATAAGCCTCTCCTTTTCTACCCTATGCTGGGGTAGGGCCAGAGAAGTAATATGCTGGACGCTAGCATACTGTTAATATATCCTGTATTTTTTTAAGTTATTAGTTTCTTTGTTTAGTTGTTATCATGGGATGACTGAAATATGACAGATTCTCTTCTTTCATATTTTCTTTCTTATTATAAGAGTAGCCCCGACCCATTAGAGGAAAAACCAAAAATATAAAGAAGCACATACCGATCTTGTCATTATTAAGCAAGTCCTTTCAGGCTACCTATTATTAGACATCTTGGTTTTTTCCTCCCAATTTTTTAAAGTAACAGAAAGTGTGGAATAAGAAAAATGATGTGAAAATGAAAAATTTTAGATGTAGACTTACTCACCAAATCCTTTAAAAAAATAAATTGCAGGGGCGCCTGGGTGGCTCAGTGGGTTAAGCCTCTGCCTTTGGCTCGGGTCATGATCTCAGGGTCCTGGGATCAAGCCCTGCATTGGGCTCTTTGCTCAGCAGGAAGCCTGCTTCCCCCTTTTTCTCTGCCTGCCTCTCTGCCTGCTTGTGATCTCTCTCTCTCTCTCTGTCAAATAAATAAATAAAATCTTTTAGAAAAATAATAATAAATAAATAAATAAATTACAGATACATAGGTACATAAAAGGTATCAACACAACCCGTAAGGTCAACAAATTAAAATATTAGAAGAACCGGCCATGGAACATACTAATTTTAATGAAGCTGTCAGCAATATTTTATTGAACCAAATGCCTCTTTTGTTATTAGTAGTTTATGCTAGTTTGGACCTACTGTCATTCTCAGATTCTGAGAAATGAGTATTATCCAAATGAGTGCAACAAAGAAGACTTTATTATATTTGGACCAAAAAGAGAATTTACTGGGAAATATTTATCTATATTCCACTAAGTAATTAATATAGATTAGCCTGATCATTTCCAGCAGTATCATTATTTTGAATTATGTTTGCAAGAGAATATTCATGTTCTAAGGAACAACTTCTTGAAAGAAGACAAAAAATGAGATAAAGAACGTACAGAGAGACATTTATGTAATTTAAAATTGAGACATGGAAGTGAATGAACAGTGAAAATAAACCGAGGAAGAAGAGGGGAGAATTGAGATGCAAATGTATGTCAGACAGTTGTGATTCTTAATTTGGGTGCTAAATTACAGTGAATTATAAAGAACTTCAAAAAGAATTATTTTCACTGGATTGGAAATTAGTGGAAGAGAGTTATTAGCTTTAAAATAAAAACATTCTCATGGATGTTTGTGTGTGTAGAGGGGAAGTAAGTCATTAGTCAGCATTTTGAAAAAAGATTCTAATTAAAAAATAATGATGCTGCCGTTTCATTTATGGGGTGATAAGAAATCAAATAGTCACAACATGTTGTGGTTCCTCACTCACTAATTTCCATCCATTTTGCTGCACCTGCATTTTTATACATCTCTTCAAAATAACATCCACTTTTATGTACCCATATGTATAATTTTTGGCAGTGCTGCAGAAGCACTTCTGTGGTGGAAAATGGTTCTTGCCTCATGGTTTGCTGACATAAATTCTGGATAAAAGAAAGCAGAGGCATTTTTATAAATTAGACCCTGTGGTTTCATTCCAGTTTCTGGGAAGCTGTTGGTGTAAATATTTACTTATCTATATTTTCTTTTTTAGTTTTAGCCCAGTCTCCAACTAAAAATCATTATATGTCCTCGACAAGTGAAGCAGTTCCACAACCGACTTTGACACAAAATCAGGCATTTTCTCTTCCTCCTGGGCATGCAGTGTGCTGTTTCTTGGATGGTGGAGTTGGACTTTATGACTTGGGAGCCAAGAAATGGGATTTCCTTAGGGATTTGGTATGTTTGTGCTCATTCCTACTTTAATACACCACACTTATTTTGTGTTAGCTCTTGATGTTTACTTTTACTTACATGCATGACTGTTTTAAGTTATTTTCATAAAGAGTTGTATGTTAGGACTTTATCTTGGTTGGCTAAAACATTTTAGAATTGTGTGTAGAATGAGAGATGACAAAACTAGGACAATTCTTAAAATTTTAAGTGTTAAACTTCTTTCAATCTTGATGTTTATTTAGCTTATTTTTTTTTAATTTAGCTTATTGTGATTATTCTGCGTGGTTGGTAGTGTTCCCATTCTTGTGTACGCCCCATTGATCCTTCATATAATATTGGAAAATTGCATTGCAGTACTATATTTTGGAAGCAAAACGAGAAATAAGTATTCTTTCAGGAGGAAGGACAAGTCCATCTGTACCAGTTACTCCAACCTTTATTGTTCATATCTGTGAAATGAACAAGGTTGGGTTCAGTGTTTTCTGAGATTTTCTAAGACTTCTAAGATTTTTGCTGTTATCAAATCAATACAATGATTCTAGTATTCTGTGAACATTTGTTCTTGTGATCTTTAAGCCTCCATATAAAATAAGAGTACAACCTCGCTGAGGACTCGCATTTTTGACTGGTTTTGCTCTATGTATGCTTAAACCCCCTCAATAGTGCCCAGCACATAGCAAGACTTTATTCAGTTTTGTTGAATGAAGGAATTTGTGAATGAATGAAGGCATGTAATAATGTATATTGTGTTATAATTGCGATTTGTCAAGAATCCACTTCTTTAAATCTCCCTATTTGATAGGGCATAAAAATGCCTTCTTAGGGGCACCTGGGTGGCTCAGTGGATTAAGCCGCTGCCTTCGGCTCAGGTCATGATCTCAGGGTCCTGGGATCGAGTCCCACAACGGGCTCTCTGCTCGGCAGGGTGCCTGCTTCCCTCTCTCTCTCTCTCTGCCTGCCTCTCCATCTACTTGTGATCTCTCTCTGTCAAATAAATAAATAAAATCTTTAAAAAAAAAATGCCTTCTTATTTTCTACAGGTCTGCACTAGACTCATCTAGACTTTTAAAAAACTTTTATATGTTGGTTGTTTTTCTGGGGAAAAACTTTGAAAAGGAATCTAGAGCTATAATCACCCTTGTAAAGAAATTGAGGGAAAGAAAGTAATATTGTATCACTTTAGAACAAATTTAATTTTGTCCTCGAGTGAAAAAATTGAAATATGGCCAAAAAAATCTTATAACAGTGTGTAGCTTAGTTATTTTTATTCCTTTTGCAGATAGATTATTCCCTTTCCATGTCAACTTTTTATGTAAACTTGTTTCTAGTGTGGTCAACTCTTCCTGTACTTCAAATTACCATTTACTTTCCCAAAAATGTATGAAAAGGAAGAGAGAAAAATATAAGAATACATTTAAATCTATAAAAACTTGTATTAGCAAAGGAGAAATCATGTAATCTAAGTTCAGTAGCATTTCTGTTGATTGTGTATCTTCATGTTAAAGTATTTTATTTAGAAAACTGTATTATTTGATAGTTCTCATTAAAAACTAAAATACTCTTGATTATAAATTATTTCAGTGGCTTGTTTTCACTTTAATAATGCCTGCCAGCCAGAGAACATAATGATTTTTTCCCTAATAATTTTCAAAGAATAAGGTTGTTAGAAAATTTTGAACAAGACTAATTAAAAATCAAGATTATGCTGGATTCTTTTTATTTCTGCCAAAATCATGAAGTTCTCTTGGAGTATGTCATTGGTATAAAAAAGAGAAGGTTTGCATTTAAGGAACTGTAGTTTTAATTTCATCTTAGTCTTTTATCACACTTCCAGAATGACATAATAACTATCACTAGTTCATTGTTTTATAAATTTCTAGGACGGTATCATGTATATGATAATCAGAAAAGATATGTTTTGCATTCTTTTGTTTTTTTAACACCTTTGTATTTAGTTGCTGATTGGAGGCGTTGTGGTTGAATAAAATCTAGGTCTGTACAAAAGAGTAAAATAACAGCATAGAGAACATTCAACCACAACAGTGATTCTAATTTTGTACATATATATATATATATATATATTTTGTGTAAATATTTGAAAACTATAGTACATATGTCAACTTGATTATACATTGTTGTTTGTTAATAACACGAATCTTCCTCAGTAGTTGTCACTTCTCTATGCCACGTTCCTAGGGACATGTGGAAACGATCTTTGACTGCAAATTCAAACCCGATGATCCCAATCTTCTAGCAACAGCTTCTTTTGATGGCACTATAAAAGTCTGGGACATAAATACATTAACAGCTGTGTACACCTCCCCGGGTAATGAAGGGGTTATTTACTCCCTATCATGGGCCCCAGGTAAGAAGTGTTGTATTAAAATCAAGAATGCAGTTAAAGGACTCTCCTAACTTTTGTTTTCATTTGAATTATATCCTTCTCTCAATGCCACCTTGCTTCAAATAATTGTAGGGACAAATTAGTACCAATATATATGTTGGTTCCGTTTTTGTGGGGGTTTTGAATAAACTGCCCCGTGCAGGCACTTTGATTTCTGGACCTTTCTATATGACATAATCATATACAAAAGCCACAGTCAATAAGGATGATCTTGACCATCTAATTTTAGCTGCATTTGTATAGCTATGACTTTCAAGGTGTAACAGATTTTATGTGACAAAAGTTTTCCTTAAAATTTTCATATGAATCAAATACATGAAATTTTTAAAAAAATAATATAGATCTTTCCCTGATAACATATGTTTTTATTTATTTATTTATTTATTTTTTAAGATTTTATTTATTTATTTGACAGAAATCACAAGTAGGCAGAGAGGCAGGCAGAGAGAAAGGGGGAAGCAGACTCCCTGCTGAGCAGAAAGCCCGAAGGGGTTTGATCCCAGGACCCTGAGATCATGACTTGAGCCAAAAGGCAGAGGCTTTAACCCACTGAGCCACCCAGGCGCCCCTAACATCTGTTTTTAAATATGAATGATTCTGTATAATCACAGATCAATGTTGACAATGTAATTTGATATAAATCCCACCATCGTAACATTGAAGAACTTCTGTGCCAGAATAGGGTCTTTTGTTTGATCTCAGAAAATTGCTACCTTTATACCTTCCCATACATAAAGGAGAGAAAAGATGTCCTTGAAACCTGACATTTTTTCTCCAAAACATTATTTCCCTATCTCATTTTGCACACCCAAATGAATTTTTCACTTTATAAAGTATATAGAATGCTTTTCTTACTTGTCCTAGTGGTAACATATTTAAACCCAACTATAACCAGGATATAGCTTATTTTTTAGATTATCTCCTCGTGCACAGCGATTTTTAGTCTTAAATTTATGGGCTGTCAAGGGTTTTAGATGTCTTTAGGGATGCCGGGAATCTCTTGGATTTTATGCATGAAAGTTTTAGCCTATATGTGTGCATGCCTGTGTCTGTCAAAGATTATCATAGGAATCAGATTTTCAGAAAGGTCCATGATACAAAAAAGGTTAAGAAGCTAGTGCTGTTTTATTTATCCCTTATTGCCCCAATGAGCAGAAGATCCAGAAGAAGGTTTTACTTCCAACTCTTACTCTGACAGTAGTTGTTTCTGTAAGCAGAATATACTTAGTGCCATCATGGATACAAGGCCAATTGAAAAAAAAAAAGTTACTTCACTAAGAAATGAGGCACAAAAAGAGCTAATTAGGTCTCTTCTTCATGTTCATCCCCATTTGACGTTTTGTGCTTACCAACATTTATTTAAGAGGGTCTGAGAGGCTGAATAACTTCCCCAGCTTACATTCCTCACGAATGATGGCAGAAGTGAGGTCTACACAGGCAGACTTGGGCCTGGGCTCCCACTCAGTGCCATATGTATGCTTCTGTACGGGGGGGGGCCCCGGCTGGCGGCACAGAGACATGGCGCTGTGGCAGCTCCTGGCTGAACAGTTCCTCCTCCACAGTATTACCTCAGCCTCACACCTAAAACTGAAATAGAAATCGCAACTGTCAAAACCGTTGTTCTGATTCAGAACACAGAACCCGATCTTACCTAAAGCATTAGTTCACTCTCTGGAAAGCAGGACTGTTGGAAAATGAAAATTCTTTAATTTTTTGAAATGTGATTACTGATGAAGCACTACTTTTAGCTAAGTATGGTTAAAATTTAAAAGATTTACGAAGGTCGATAGGCTTGGAAGTCTAGTAGGGTTTAGAGGATTGTGTAACTTGCTGTCCTTTTAGAGTAGCAACCGCAGGAGAAGAAAAAAAAGTACAAATTAATATGGAAACTTCTCCTCAATAATTTGAGAACCCAAAAAAGGAGAGCAGAATGAAAATACTAGAAAAATGGTAAGGACTTATTTTTTTAAGGTTTTTAATCATTTATTCCAAAGTATTTCCTCCATGTCTTACTTGTAGGTAGCACAGGACAACTGTTCCTTTGTTATAATGCAGAAAGCCTCTTTGACTGCCTTGCAAAAAACACTCATGTATCAGAACATCTGCTAACTTAGCAGCAGTTTGATGTGCATGAATCTTTTTGTTTCTTAAAAACAAAGAGCATTGTTTAGGTTTTTGATTTAAAGAACCTGGATTTTTTCATGTGTTCTGCTTACAGAAATGCTTTCCTAACCAAAAAGAAAAAAAAAAACAACTCATTAGATGCAGTGTAAAGAAAAATGTAAATACTGACTGGATAAGTGATAGTATTGAAGAATTATTGATAATTTTTGTGTTCGTGATTGTGATAGTTTGGTCATGTTAATGAAAGAGTCTTTTAGACATTTGTACTGAAGTATTTATTGGTGAAATGATAGACTGTCAGAGATTTGCTCCAAAGAAACCCAAGAGAGACTATAGACAAAATGAGAGTTGACCATATTTTGATAATTGTTGAAGTTGTATAACACATTCATTATACTATTTTCTCTTTCCATATATTTGATAATTTTCATCAATAAAAACTTAGAAAAACTGCATTGTAAATTGCAAGTCCTTTTCAAAAATTAACATTTTGGAAAGAATTACATGTGTGGCAGACATTTCATATAATGTCTAACAAATTGTTTCCTAAGGTGACTTAAATTGTATTGCTGGAGCAACTTCCCGAAATGGTGCCTTTATTTGGGATGTTAGGAAGGACAAAATGGTGCAACGATTTAATGAGGTAAGGTGTATTTATTGGTAGCCGAATAGTACAATGTCTTATACTGCCTCATGTTTTGTAAATGCTTTTCTCTCTTAGTTTAATAATCACCAGGTGACATTATGTTCTGTCACTTGGAAAAAAAAAGTAAGAGAACATACACATGTTGAAATGAATTCTGAAACATATAGATGGGTCTAAGATAAAAGAATTCACCTACAGTTGCATTAGACATTCAAAGGAATTATGATTTATTCTCCACAAAATTATCTGGACAAATATTCAATAGTTGTAAGAAGAGTAAACTCGAAACAAGTTCCAAATTACAGTCTAAATTCTGTTACAATTCACTTTTCACGTAGGGAGAACCGTTTAATATCATAAACCTGATTCTTCACCTGTAAGATGGGAAAGTTGGATTTATACAGTTTCGTGGACTTCCTTCCACCTCCCAAATTCTGTTCCTCCAGGACAAGTGCTAAGACCATGCCCCTTCCTGCTGGTAGTGGCAAACATTGTACTTGACTTCTGCCTGGAGTTTAATTGTCATCCTGTGTTTTACTGAGTCCCACTAATACTTGGAAACTGCATGTGATCTCACTGTAATATGTTGGATATGAATCAAGGGAAATAAGAAAGGATCTCTCTTTTGAAATTTCACTCATTTCAAATGATTACTGTTGGAGTTTATTGAAGATATAATCTATTTGAAAATGACTTTAAAGCTATTTATACAAAAAACTGATCTTCCTCTGAGGATCAAGCAGCTTTGATCTTTTAGGGGACACTAAAGTAATGTGGAAAATGCAGAGTATTAGGGAAACTTTACCAACCACCAGTAAGCAATTTTGCCCCCAAAAGAGGAAGCTTTGACAAAGGCCCATATAGTTCCCATCCTCCCTTTCTCTACAGCGCAGTGCTTTCAGTTCAGCAGTGCCCCCGACCTGCCCTTCGCCCTCCGGTCAAGAACAGCACTGATCCCATAATAGTCATGTAAAAAGAAAAGAGATAAATCTGAGAAAGAAACTTTTGACCTAAATTCAGGGATATTATCCTTGGGCGTCATTCTGTTGAACTCTTCTTACTGCATCTTGGCCTCTTGTGACCTCAGATGTCTGCCCATCAGCACTGTGACGGCCCCAGCCTGACTCCAGCAACCAGTATCCTAGCATGGGGGTTGAGGGTGACCCTCACTTCCTTTCATGTCTTCCCAGCATTCCAGAGCATAGTCGTGACTGATAGAAAAAGTGCTTAAATCTGGGATTAAATCTAGGATCCTAAATCTAGGATAATAAATACGGGGCGGTGCTGGCTGTAATTAACTGAGTTACACACGTCTCACAGAAGGAAATGCCGGGTCTTAGAAACCCTAAGTTGCACTTTTCCTGGGATAAACGAAGCTGACGGAAGGCCTGTACTCCTTCAGTTCCATGAATATAGAGATTGTCTCCATTTTATGCCCATCTTTGTACAGCTACCCCCTTGATCCGCAAAGAGGGAGAAAACAGCCAGCTAGAGACCACTTCAGTAACGTTGCCTTAAAACTCAAAACTTTAGTCTCTCCTTAGCAGCAGCCACAACTGAACTGCTATATAAAGTTAAAGAAAAGTTGGAAACGGATCGATGGCAACATTTATTCTCCCATGCCCTGCTGATGAATGACATTCCCATATGTAGTATATTCCTTGTGGTTTTACAAATCCTCATCATACTGGTTGTGACTGTATCCCTTCCCCTCCCCCAATCCAAGAAAGCAGAGGAACAGGTCAATATAGAGTGGTTTGTGACAGGAAGAACCTTAAATCCTTCTTTGTTTTTATAAAACAGAAATCTTTGAGAATTAGAACAACCAGTAATAACAGTTGCGGTGTTTCTCCCATTGTGTTTGTGGTAGCACCGGCTTAGGAAGCGGAGAGATCCCTGCCTTTGTCTCCATGCAGGCACTTCTAGAAAAGGCATCAAGCACGGCTTTATTCTGCAGATCTCCGCTCTCTGCCAGCGTCTGCAAAACCGAAACAGAGCCACTTAATCGATATCTTAGCAGAGGGGGTTGGTTTTTTAAGTGTGTTAGCTTCCTACATTTTTAAAGTATATGTTCCGTTTCTGCTGTTGACAGTAATACCCCTGTTAGCATCATCTAGAGTAAGTTCCTAACAGAAGAGCAATACTAGAAGTAAATAAATAAGAGAAAAAAAGGGGTGAATTATTTTTTATTGATAGGTATTTTGCATTTTTTGAAGCATGGAAAAAATGGAATATTCTGTGTTGCCTGGAGTCATAAAGATTCCAAAAGAATAGCTACCTGCAGTGGGGATGGCTTCTGGTAAGTACCTGATATGAAGTTGTACTGCTTATTAAAGATGCACGTGATAGTACCAGTTGTGTCCTGTTAGCACATACATCCGGGTTGTCCACGAGATCCCATCTGTACGGCTCCACCAGCTGTCGTCAGTGCATGTGTACCAGCCCACATGGGCACAGGCCGTGTTCTGTAACAGTACCAAATCAGAGTGTGGTGAGGTTTCAAATAAATAAACCAGTCATTTCTTTCTAAATGAAAATACTTCCTGAGTCGTAACTAAAATACTGTGAATGCCTCAAAGAGACTTTAAGAACTTTTCGCTAAGAGTCTTGTTAATCCTCATCACGTTTTTGAGGGAGTGGTATTTCAGTTTCATGGGTGATTCAAGAGATATCAAGCGGACTAGACACTTGTTCGCCTTTTGTAGATGCCATTATTTATAAAAGGATGAAAAGCCTTTGCAAGAAGGAATAAGGCATGTGGGAAATGCGTAATGGCTCTGACCCTTTGTTTCAGAAACCAGTGCTTTCTTAATTCTGCTAAATCCCAGGACAAAGTAGGTTTCCAAGGAATATATATGTAAGGGAAGAATCGCCTTTGAGCTGAACAAATGTTTTTATCCAGATGTTGCTGTTGTGTGGCTGTAGGTTTTGTCATTGTCGACAGGTGGTAGAGTCGCGCGTGGCAGCAGGCAATGTAGGAGAGATGGTCTCCTGTTGGGTTTGGCAGGCCACAGCCCAATTTTCTCGTCCTCTCTTTAATTTCAGTGAAAAAGACAGTTGTTATGGAAACCAAAGATCTTCACCAGGAAGGGGAAATTTTCCAAAAATAGGCATATTAGTGATTTTTTTGCCTTGAAAAGAACTATTTGCTAATTGATAAATACCAAAATACAATAGATGTGCTTCAGAGTTTTTTGATAAGGTGATCCACAGGTAGCTTTACCATGGGCTTTCAGGACATCACTGGTTTGATAAATAACCATAGGCAATGACTAAACATTTGCAACCACTTCCCAGTAGCCTCAGAAGTTTTCATTGGCCTAATGATGATTTGGAGGATCTTTTCTTAAGACTTTTAAAACTCTGTGATACATTAATTTATACATAGTTCCTGCTGCTGCTGCTGCTTCTTCTTTTTCTTCTTCTTTTTTTTAATCAATTGCCCTTTGTTATGGCAATGATATAGTTGGGTTTTAGAGCCTCTTTAACTTTTGCAGCTAAAATGTATTCTTTTGGGGAGAAGAGATCCTCCAAATTTCTAGTTATGTAACTCAGAACGTGCCACAACAATGTTACAGCTTGCATGTCTTGGACTTGGTAAAATAGTACATGCAACTTGCATTATAAATGAGCTCTTTGAAATATAAATTTTGAACTGCTAAATTTTGAAGCTGAAAATTGAAAGCATATGTTAGTTATATCATTGTTTCAAAATATATGTTAAACTATGTTTTTTCTCAACTAAAAATATTCTATAAGAAATTCTATAAAAAATATTTCGATAAGAAATAGAATATAAAAATATTCTATAAGAAATATTCTAAATCAAAATTTACACCTTCAAATTGATTTAAGTAGATTGCCATAGTTAATACTGTCTGATATAAATATACTCACTCATAATTGGTGATATCATTTACTCAGTATTTTTAAATGTTCCCTGTGCTTTGAAGACAAGGTCTCTATCCTAAAAAACTTACTTTTGAATTATAAAATACTGGCTTTGTTTTTGTAAATAATGTATTTGGAATGTTTTTTTTTTTCTATTAATCTATTATACTTAATTTCAGTATTATTCGAACAATTGATGGTAAAGTGCTACACAAATACAAACATCCAGCTGCGGTGTTTGGTTGTGATTGGAGCCAGAACAACAAGTAAGAATTTCTTTTTTTCCCAAGATAAATAATAACTTCTGAGATTTTAAATAAACCTGAAATTTAATGTTATTCCCACAGGTAATACTCATCACTCTCTTTAGGGTAATGATCTCATTGTCTGGCCTTGTAATTGATTGTTTATGTTAGCTGGTGTTTAGGAAGAAGCATAGGACTAACTAATAAGAAATGGAAATTTAGGGGCACCTGGGTGGCTCAGTGGGTTAAGCCACTGCCTTCGGCTCAGGTCATGATCTCAGGGTCCTGGGATTGAGTCCCGCATTGGGTTCTCTGCTCAGCAGGGAGCCTGCTTCCCTCTCTCTCTCTCTCTCTCTCTCTGCTTGCCTCTCCATCTACTTGTGATCTCTGTCAATAAATAAATAAAATCTTAAAAAAAAAAAAAGAAATGGAAATTTAGTCTGAATCTCTATGTGGCTTCTACCATGGAAGTGTATGTGACCCTTTCCCTAAACCCTTTCAGGAGTCTCGCCAGTGGTGTTATTCCACCACAACTTTCCACTGTCCTCCCCTCTGCAATGCCCTGACACTGGATGATTTCCCGAAATGTAGAACTTATGTGCATAGTTTTGAAGGGTCATCCTTCCTTACAAGCCTAGTATTTACCATGTAAAAGTCAAGTCAGATTTAAAAATTAATCCAAGTCAAATCCCCACTAAAACTGATCCTTCAAGTGACTGCACTTCCAAGAATCTTGCATGTCAAGCCTCTTTTTATTCTGTATAAAGTGTACTTAAAGATTCAAACTTCCTTTAGATATTGTGAAAATAATGTGAAATTATGTTTTTCCACATTGCAAGTGGAAAATATACATATTATAATATTAAAACCTTGTTATACTTGTGTTCTGGGTTAAATCACATAAAAAATAATGGATCTGTGTATTTCTTTCAGTAAATATAGAAGAGTTTATAAACCTTATAAACCTATAAAACCTGTCAGAGGTTTTATGCAAAGTGAGCTCATGCCCAGCTCCTCCCCCAGGATTCTCCATCTAAGTGGCCTGATAATGTTCATAACAAAGCTGCAGAAGCCAAAATCCTTGGCCTCTTCTCTTATGCCTTGTCATCTGTCCATTTCCATTTCCAGTCTGCCGTCAAGTCCTATGATACCATCCATGTAAATACTCTTTTTTCTAACCACTCCTTTCCCCTCCCCAACCCAATACTACTTGTTTGCTTTTGGACTTCCTCAAAAGCCTTCTAAATCAATTCCAGAGTTCACATCCTTTGTCACCAGTTCCTTGTCTCCCTGCCCCACCTTCTTGATGTGAAGTCAAAGTATTTAACAACCGATCTCAGTGCACCATTGCATTGCTTACACTGATTGTAGGGTAAAATGCAAAATCTTAGGGGCCGGATAGGGCAGTCCTTGTATAATCTGGTTCCTGTGTGTTTTAATCATGCCATTGCAAGCCTGGCTCCCCCTTGTTCTTTGCATTCAGCCACACTGGCTTTCAGTTTCTTGAACTAGTCAGCTCATTTTCATACCAAAGCTTTCTCTCATGCTGTCTCCCTATATCTAGGAATCTCTTCCCCACCCCATGCACACAACCCTTCTATATTGTATTTAGGAAACATCCACCTATATTCTAGCCCTCAGCATCAAACCACTTCTACAGAAGTGTTTCTGGACCCCCATGTTAGGTAAATTTCTTCTGTGATATCCTGGGAGCACTTAATAAAAGTAATTATAACAAATAAAATTAATAAAGATGAGAGCAGAAATAAATCATAGAGGAGTGCCTACTTGGCTAGTTAGTGGAGCACGCAACTCTTGATCAAAGGGTTGTGAGTTCCAGCCCCATGTTGGGTATAGAGATTAACTAAAAATAAAATCTAGGAAGGAAGGAAGGAAGAAAATAGAAACTAAAACAAATAAAATAAAACCACATTTAAAAAAAAAAAAAAGGCAATAGAACAGATCAATGAAACCAGGAACTGGGTTCTTTGAAAAGATAACAAAATTGCTAAACCTCTAGCAAGACACATTGTAAAAAACAAACAAACAAACAAACAAACAACAAAACCAAATAAAATAACTAATGGAAGAGGAGAAATAACAGCCAATACCACAGAAATACAGTTATAACAATATCATGAAAATCTTTATGCCAATAAATTGGGCAACTTAGAAGAAATGGATAAATTCCAAGAAACATATGATCTACCAAAACTAAAGCAGGAAAAAATAGAAAATTTGAACAGACCAATCACCAGCAATGAAATTGAATCAGTAATCAAAAAGCACCCAAGAAACAAAAGTTCGGGACCAGACAGCTTCACGGGCAAATTCTACCATTTAAAAAAGAGCTAATATCTTTTGTTCCTAAACTATTCAAAAAATACAAGAGGAAGGAAAACTTCCAAAATCATTCTGTGAAGCCAGTATCACCCTGATATCAACCAGATAAAGCAACCAGGGGAGGAAAAAAAAAAAAGAGAAAGAGAGAGAGAACTACACACCAGTATTTCTCATGAATATAGATGCAAAAGTCCTTAACAAAATATTAGCAATCTGAATACAACAGTATATTTTAAAAAATCATATACCACCATCAAGTGGGATTTATTTCTAGGATGCAAACGTTGTCCAATATTTGCAAGACAATCAGCATGATACATCACATCAGTAAGAAGAAGGATAAAAACCCTATGATCATTCCAATTGATGCAGAAAAACCTTTGACAAAGTACAATATCCATTCATGATAACCCTCTGCAAAGTGGGCCTACAGGGAACATATCTCAACATAATAAAGTCCTCATCTGAAAACCCCACAGTCACTATCATACTCAGAAAGCATAGAGCTTTCCTCCCAAGGTCAGGAATAAGACAATAATGTCCACTCTCACCACTCTTAGTCACCATATTACTGGAAGTCCTAGCTACAGCAGTCAGACAACATAATGAAATAAAAGGCATCCATATTGGCAAGGAAGAAGTAAAACTTTCACTATATGCAGATGGTTTAGGAAACCCTAAAGATTCCAGCAAAAAACCACTAGAACTGATAAATGAATTCAGTAAAGTTGCACAATATAAAATCAATGTACAGAAATCTGTTGCATTTCTATACACTAATAATGAAGCATCAGAAAGTGAAATTAAGAAAACAATCCTGGTTATAATTGCACCAAAACCAATTAAAACATCTAGGAATAAACTTAACCAAAGAGGGAAAGGCCTGTACTCTGAAAATGATAAAACACTGATGAAAGAAACTGAACACAAAGAAATGGAAAGACATCCCGTGCTCAGTGGGTTGGAAGAGCAAATGTTAAAATGAATAGATAATGAAGATGTGGTGTGTATATGTAGAAATACACAATGGAATACTATTCAGCTGTGAGAAAGAATGGAATCTTGCCCTTTGCAACAACATGGATGGAGCTAAACAGTATAACGCTAAGCAAACTAAGTCAGAGAAAGACAAAAACCATATGATTTCACTCATGTGTGGAATATGAGAAAGAAAACAAATGAGCAAAGGAAAACAAAAAGAGAAAGATGCAAACCAAGAAACAGACTCCTAACTGTAGAAAACGGTCCGATGGTTTCCAGAAAGGAAGTGGGTGAAGAGATGGGGGAAATATTGGATGTATATTGAAGAGCACACTTACCATGATGAAAAAAAAAATCAACTATGAATTACTTGACACAGAACTAT
This sequence comes from Enhydra lutris kenyoni, assembly GCF_002288905.1. Classification (NCBI taxonomy): domain Eukaryota; kingdom Metazoa; phylum Chordata; class Mammalia; order Carnivora; family Mustelidae; genus Enhydra; species Enhydra lutris. The sequence goes on from NW_019154095.1 coordinate 7,544,126, forward strand.
TAGCCATATGAGTTAAATATATATATATATATATATATATATACATATATATATATATATATATAATTTTAAAAAACCATAATTACTTCTTTCAAAGAACCAGCTCCTACTTTCATTGATTTGTTACACATTTCATAGCACTCTCCATAGTACATACCCTCCCCAGTGTCCACCACCCAGCCACCCTATCCCTACCCTCCCACCCCCCAGCAACCCTCAGTTTGTTTCATGAGATTAAGGGTCTCTTATTGTTTGTCTCCTTCCCAATCCCATCTTGTTTCTTTTTTTCCCTCCCTAGCCCCCAGGATCCCCCACCCTGCCTTTCAAATTCCTTATATCAGAGAGATCATATGATAAATGTCTCCCTCTGATTGACTTATTTCATTTAGGATAATACCCTCTAGTTCCATCCACGTCATTGCTAATGGCAAAATTTCATTTCTTTTGATGGCTGCATAGTATTCCATTGTATATATATACCATATCTTCTTTATCCATTCATCTATTGATGGACATCAAGGCTCCTTCCATTGTTTGGTTATTGTGGACATTGCTGCTATAAACTTTAGGGTGCACATGCCCCTTCAGATCACTACATTAGTATCTTTAGGGTAAATACCCAGTAGTGCAATTCCTGGGTCGTAAGGTAGCTCTATTTTCACCTTTTTGAGGAACCTCCATGCTGTTTTCTAGAGTAGCTGCACCAACTTGCATTCCCAAGAATAGTGTAGGAGGGTTCCCCTTTCTCCACATCCTCACCAACACCTGTTGTTTCCTGACTTGTTAATTTTAGCCATTCTGACTGGTGTCTGGTGGTATCTCACTGTGGTTTTGATTTGTATTTCCCTGATTTCTAGTGATGTTGAGCACTTTTTCATGTGTCTTTTGGCCATTTGGATGTCTTCTTTGCAGAAATGTCTGTCATGTCTTCTGCCCATTTCTTGATTGGATTATTTGTACTTTGGGTGTTGAGTTTGATAAGTTCTTTATAGATTTTGGATACTAGCCCTTTATCTGATATGTTATTTGCAAATACCTTCTCTCATTCTGTCAGTTGTCTTTTGGTTTTGTTGACTGTTTCCTTTGCTGTGCAAAAGCTTTTGATCTTGATGAAGTCCCAATAGTTCATTTTTGCCCTTGCTTCCCTTGCCTTTGGCAGTGTGTCTAGGAAGAAGTTGCTGGGGCTGAGGTCAAAATGGTTGCACAGACCTGTACCCCTGGGGCAAATAATACATTATATGTTAATAAAAAATAAATAAAAAACATAATTAAATTTTAGTTGGAAATTGGCTGTCTTGCCCTCTACAATATAAGCTCTGTGAGATCAGCAACTGTGTTATCTATTTTTAGTAGTATATTCTTAGAAAACACTGTGCTGCTAACCCTCACTGTGCCTAGAGCAAAGTAGATGTTTAAAAAATATTTCTTCAATATACAAATGGATAGAATTATCTTGTGTCTGATCAATAAAACAGTTCCACATTTTTATTTCTGTTTTATATGATTAATAAGTATTTGACCAGTTGAAATAAAAATTAGACATTAATGCAATGTTTTGTTGGTTAACGTTTATGCTTACTACCAAGTATACCTAATAAATTTCAGTTTTATTCTTAAAAACCTTTTTAAAATGTTCTAATAGCAGTATCCATACTTTACATAGCCCCTTCAGTGATAAGTGAAAAATACCTTGAACTTATAAAAGTTTATTTGTAAGATATCTCTGAATTTATAATTTGGATCTCTTTCTATATGTACATTCCTTGAATGTTTATTATTTAATTTTTAAGATATTATATTCACGTGTCCATATACACATAATCAAAAACATTCTCATGTATACATGTAAATATTTGTATTATGCAAAGTGTATTTTCCCACATGTAGAGACTGGCCCATTTATCAGTGGGACTTAGGCAGATGTAAAATGCACATTTATAAATTGGCATGCCAGTTTGCAAACTGGTGTATTTATACATATGGGCTTAAATAAATGCATGTATAATAACCCACGTGACAAAAATCAACAGTTTGAAGTTTGCGGAAGATCATGATAACAGTTGGGTCCAAAATGTGTAACTTCCGTCTAGAGTATGGGGGCTGTTTGTATGGTTGTTAATGTTCTCAGGGAGACTGTTTGGGCATAATTTCTATGGGTCTGCCTTAGACCTCCTGACTCCATTTGGAACAGTGTTCTGAGTATGACCACTAGGATGTCAATAGATATAAATGGTTGCTTAGTTACTCTCACTCTCTTGAGAATAACAAACAAAGGTCACTGAAAGATCATATCCACGTATTTTATTTACAGAGAATCCCTAGTTGGAAGAGTTAAAGCATCTCAAGCTGGTGCAGCCACCAGAGACAATTGGGAAACTAGGACTGTGACTTTCTGTTATTGGTAACAAATAATATCAATATTTTTTCATGTTTTAATGTGCAATTGATGGTGTTTCAGAGACATGATAGCCACTGGCTGTGAAGATAAAAATGTTCGTGTCTATTATGTGGCCACCAGCTCTGATCAACCACTAAAAGTATTTAGTGGACATACTGCAAAAGTGTTCCATGTTAAATGGTCTCCTCTGAGTGAGGGAATTCTTTGTAGTGGTTCTGATGATGGGTATGTATTTTTGGATTCTAATTTTTTAGTCCTTAAACTCATAAGCTTATAATCTTCTAGAAGTGTATATACTAATATGATCCAGCTTATGGGTGGAAATGTTTTAAATATGTGCATATAACCAGGATGTATTAGCAGTTAACAATTACCTAATTGCATTTAACCATAGTAAATTAAATTTTGCCATGCTTATGCTATCATGCTCATGATTTCTATTTCCTTACTTATTTTGCTTATTATGGATGCTTATTTCTATCTTATTAGCCACATAGTTAACAGAAACAAAAATTTCGGAAGAATCATTTTGGAAAGCGAAAAAAGATCAGAAACGAACAAATCTCTGTAAAATATAGAGAAGAGTTTATTTTTAGTAGTGTCCTGATATTTAATATGGAAAACAGCTGTACTCTGTTTTCATTAAGAATAGAAAACAAGAAGATGATCATGTATTTTTAGCATGAAGAGAATTTATTTAGAAATGAGAGTGATTTAACATTTTTTCCTGGGTTTGTGAAAAAGTTACTGAAATTTTGTCTCTATTTTATATTCAAACAGGATAGATTTTTGCATAGTACAGTTTGGTCCCTATTTGAATATGAGATAAATTTAGGTAAGAAAAATCTTACTTTATGCAGATAGAAATCATAGTGTTTAGTAACCACAAGTTTAATATTGAATAATTAACTCTTTATCTTGAAATTTTGGCCTCCATCCAAATTTCCTAAGCAAATCAATTGTGGGAGTTCTGTGGGTTATCACTGGAAATGTTGCTTACAGTAAGATTGTCATGTCCCAGTGAATGAGTTGACTTAGAGATTGTTTGTCTCTTAACACAGACCTCAGTGTCTGAATTCTACTGCTACATTTAAAAAAAGTATAATTTTCAACCATTGTCTAAGAAATATTTGTGAGAAAGATAGCAATAAGATTATTTTACTTAATTATGGTGATGAAACTTGGAATTCTTCTGTAATTCTGGTTATTGGTCCCTTTATGTGGCTATATAGGTAATATGCTATCTAGCACCTTTAAATAGCGCTTATGTACAATGGGATGTATAAAGCTTTTTTACATTTAAAAAAATTTTTTTGTTATAATTATTTTTATTAACATATGATGTTATTATTTGCCCCAGGGGTACAGGTCTGTGTCTTTATGTTTGACTACAAAATATAATTATGATGTTAGTCTGATGTTTGCCTAATCTAAATTACGTCACAAAGCAAGGGCACCTGTTCTAATGAGTGTCCCTTATGATAAAGTATTTTGATTCACCTCACTTTAACATTAGCTTACTTATAAAAACATGGTATCAACCAAAACCAATTCAGTGCTAACATAAGGTTTTAGCACAAAATTAGGTTGTGATATGCCTAGACACAGGAACCAGGATAAGGGGAAAAAGAAGGAAGTCTTTATAGAAAGCTGAAATAAATATACCTTAAAGAAATGAAAAATACATATATGATGTGTCTCCTTTATAGTGTAATATAATCTTTGAAGTATTAATATTTTAGCATTGTCAGGTTGATATAAATCTGTAACTAAAAATTATTATGAATTATCCAAGCAGAGTTGGAATTTGGAGGTCTTTTTTTTTTTTTAAAGATTTTATTTATTTATTTATTTTTGACAGACAGATCACAGGTAGGCAGAGAGGCAGGCAGAGAGAGAGAAGGGAGGAAGCAGGCTCCCCACTGAGCAGAGAGCCCAGTGCAGGGCTTGATCCCAGGACCCCAGGATCATGACCTGAGCTGAAGGCAGAGGCTTTAACCCACTGAGCCGCCCAGGTGCCTATGGAATTTGGAGGTCTTAAATTGATTTTTGAGTTCAGATTTTTTTCAGTACCATTTGTATTTTGTACAGTTGGTAGATTCAAGTAATATTATGAATCCAGTTATATTTAAATTTTGTACTTGATTTTAGTGATTCCACACTGACTAACCAACTTTATTGACCAAAACATGAAGGAATAATTTACTCTTTGATAAGAGCATAAAGATGAATTGATTTGTCAAATAATACCTAATATACATGCTTTATTTTCATGATTTACAAATAATGTGAGTGTTGTTAAATTATTGTATCCATATTATTAGTAATATTTTTTGGCTTTATCTGTTCTGGATATTTCACTTTAAGAAAGAAATTTTTTAGGTCTATAAACTGAAATAGTAGATGTAGGATCAGTAGTAAAGGACTAGTTAAAGTAGGGAAAAAAATATAGCCTACTTATTTGTTTATTTTCATCTGCTATAAAGAAAAGAATTATAACATACCTTGAAACTTAAAATGCTTTTTAAATTTACTGAGAAGTAATTGTGCTCCTCTAAGAATGTGTTAATACTTTAGACAAATTATAACATGTATTATAATACATGATATTCTGTTTTCAGTTCTGTTCGAATCTGGGATTATACTCAAGATGCGTGCATAAACATCCTTAGAGGCCACACTGCGCCTGTGAGGGGTTTAATGTGGAATACTGAGATTCCGTATCTCCTCATATCTGGCAGCTGGGACTACACTATAAAAGTATGGGACACCCGAGAAGGAACCTGTTTGGATACTGTTTATGATCATGGTGCAGATGTATATGGTAAAGGGTTTTCATGCACTTTTAAATTTTGCTGTATTAATGAAGTTTATAATTTCTGAGAAATACAATGTTTTTAAAGAAATCTTCACTTTTTCATTTTAAAATAACATTTTTCTTATTAAAACTGTACTTGTTTATTATTGGAATATTAGAATACACAGAAGATAATACAAAATGTCATGAGGAGTTATTTGTGTTTCTGTGTGCACGCACACACATGCACACACATAATGGCTTGGATTTTTTTCCTTCCTTTACCATCACTCCTGAAGGAAGTTGTAAAACAGGAAATCAGTGATAAAGTAGGTATAACTTATCTAGCCATTCCTGTATCTCTACTCTTGGATATTTAGGACAATGTTTTGCTTTTTAATGTAATAGTAAATCTGTAAATACAATTAAGGTGGGTATAGAAATCAGAGTTCTTGTCTTTTGCATGTCATTTTCATTTATAGACCCAAACCTTGATGGGCCTAAGTGGTGAATTAAGAAGGCAAAAATCGTTCCTTAAGAAAGTCATCCCACTCTAGCCATTTGTGTCTGTATACTTTACCTCAGTGGCCTTTCAGTTGAGGCAGAGGGGCTGAGTGTGGGAGAGAATCCTGTTTCTGGTTGTTCTAAACTGGAAGTCCCAGTTCTCGTTCTTCTTATAATTAGAACTTCCGTCCATCTGCCATTTCCTCACAGATTACCATGACGCCATTGCTGTGACAGTTTGCTAGCTGCTAAACCAACTGAAATGGAATTTCAGCATTTTCATCCAGGACCATTAGCTAATCATTATTCAATTTTGTATTCATACTTATAGAATATGCTAAATAATATATTCTTGTATCATTTCAGCCAAAATAGAAATGCTATTTCAAAACACTTCTATATAACTTCAATTCTGTAGAAGTTTTATGAGGTACACATAGGTAAATAATATTTTTCAGTGTTTACTTTTTGTTAAAATGGGTTTCTTTTTCCCATCAGGTTTAACATGTCATCCCAGCCGCCCCTTCACTATGGCCTCTTGCTCCCGTGATTCTACAGTGAGACTCTGGTCATTAACACCTTTAATCACTCCTTTACTAATAAATATTCTGGCAGACAGATCTTGGGAAGAAATTATCGGGAACACCGGTATTGAAAATATGCATGTATTAGATTTTATTTTTAAATAATATCTTAAAAGCAATCCTTTCTTACTGAATTGTCTATTCTTTAGATCATGCTATAGAACAAGGCAGCCCTCCTCTACTGTGTGGTAAAGTGTCAAGAGGTATTAAACACGAAATAGAGAAACTAACTGGTAATCCTCGAGCAAAAAAACTAAGATGGTTTTCAGAATGTTTATCAGTGAGTATTATAGGAGTTAAATGTGAACATTTTCCCTGTAATCAGAATGAGTCATTACAACTATTGTCGTTATCACATATTTACACTTACCATCCCAACTCAGCAGTTCCTCTGAACGTAGTTGGTTCAGAGTAAGAAAGCAAATGGAAACCAGGAACAATAAATGAGATATATTACTATTTTGTTAATTTTCCAACTTAGATATATGCCTGCCTCATATTTTTAAAGATGCAAAATTCTGTGGGGTTTCAAATGCATTATTTTCTCTTTGGTTATTTTGTATCAACCTTTCAGCCTCCAGGTGGCAGTGACAATTTGTGGAATTTAGTGGCTGTGATCAGAGGACAGGACGATAGCCTGCTTCCTCAGAACTACTGTAAAGGAATAATGCATTTGAAACATCTGATTAAGTTTCGAATGGTAAGTACAGTATACAAGCATCATGTCCTCAAGCAGAAATTAGTTTTGCTTTTTCATTGTTGAAATACAAAAATTATTTTGAAAAATGTTTAGAATTAGAGTTAGTAGACTGAAGTAAGTGAACACTGAGGAGATAAATGTTGTAAAAATCAGTCATGAGAGTCTGAATTATTTGAGACCAGATTGAGGCAGCCATGGTTTATAGGTTGAATCTCATGAATTTCTTCAAAGGTCACTTGGTACTCCTTGAAATGCTTTACCCTACTACCAGATGACCGTGACATACGGACCACTCTGACCTTAGTCTCAGAGGCCCAATAGACTGTATTCTGGGATATGTTTTGTTAAAACTGGCCATATTAGAGCTCTCAATGAATTTCATTACAAAATTATCAGTTACCTTATGCGTGGAGTGATAACCAGTACCAACAAACCAGTGCAGGGACCAGAAAGTGGAAATGGGTCTTATGTTTGCAAGGAAATAGCATGGTTAACTTAACTATTAGAGCATGAGAACTGGGCCAGAGATGGGGATTTGAAGGTCAGATGAAACAGTTATTTTCATAAAGGAGGACTTTCTATAGTCACCACTCCACTGGAAGATGGCAGCTCTTACCTCTTGCCAGTACAGGAGCCAGTTAGAGTGAGCCTGTTTTTTTTAATTTTTATTCCAGACTTTTGTGTTTTTTTTTTTTCCCAGTGATTACATTATCACTCACGACCTTTTGGGCCCTGCATTTCTGTATAACCACAACACGTGGTGAGTTTTAAGGGACAGTGGGATTTAGCCTCTCCCTGCCCACACCAGACACATCCACTTTTTTATCCCACACCCACACCAAAATATTATAGTAGGAGAGGTATCATATTTTATAGAGAAAAAGCACTGATTTTTTAAAATATTTAACTTCCAGTGCTACATGTTTTTAAAATACGTGCCCGTGCAATGCTTTTATAATCATCTGTTATCACCAGCTCTTGATAATTAAATTTAGAAAATTTTATTTTCTTTTTAACCAGTCTGAAGCACAAGAATTGACAACAGTCAAGATGTCTAAATTTGGTGGTGGCATTGGGGTCCCCACTAAAGAGGAAAGGCTGAAGGAAGCTGCTGACATACATTTGAGATTAGGACAAATTCAGAGATACTGTGAACTGATGGTTGAACTTGGAGAGGTAAAGTGCTAAAATCAGTGAGTTTAACAGAGTATTCTAAGTATTGGTGAAATGCTAAATATTAAGCTTCTCTTTTTCCAGATCTGTTTGCTTCTCTGCCAGTTTGATATCAGGTGTATATCCGAGAGATACTTCTCCAAGTGAGATCCCCCAGATTAACATAAGCATTACATGGGAATGTGTTAGACAAGCATGTCCCACCCCAAACCTCCAGAATCAGAAACTCTGGGGATGTGGCCCAGTGATTTGTGCTTTTATGAGCCCTCCGCATTATTCACATGCATGCTGAAGGTTGAGAACCACTGCCGTAGGGTAGGATCTTTGATACCCCGTAAATATCCACATTGGCTGAGTTGCACACAGTGGACTTCCCTTGCCCCTTGCTAACACTGTTTGTCATAATGAGACCCTGCTTTGGCCAGAAGAGGGTTTTCATTGAGGATTACCTAGTGAAAGATGTTTCTAAGGCACATCTTGATTGTTTTGAGGACTGATTCAACGAAACACAGTTTTCAAAAATTAAGATGAATTTATCCTATTAAAATTCAAGATAGTGGTTCTTTTGAAAAGTAGGTGGCAAATAAAATAGAACAAAAGGGAGAAGGAGCTTCTGTTTCTTTTTTTTTTTTTTTTTATTTCTTTTCAGTGTTCCAGAATTCATTGTTTATGCACCACACCCAGTGCTCCATGCAACACGTGCCTTCCTTAATACCCACCATCAGGCTCACCCAACCTCCCACCCACCCTCCCATCCAAAACCCTCAGTGTGTTTCTCAGGGTCCACAGTCTCTCATGTTTTGTCTCCCCCTCCGATTTCCCCCAACTCCCTTCTCCTCTCCATCTCCCATGCCCTCCGTGTTATTCCTTATGCTTCACAAGTAAGTGAAACCATATGATAATTGACTCTCTCTGCTTGACTTATTTCACTCTGCATAATCTTCTCCAGTCCCGTCCATGTTGCTACAAAAGTTGGGTATTCATCCTTTCTGATGGAGGCATAATACTGCACGGTATATATGATCCATATCTTCCTTATCCATTCGTCCATTGAAAGGCATCTTGGTTCTTTCCACAGTTTTGTGATTGTGGCCATTGCTGCTATGAACATTGGGGTACATATGGCCCTTCTTTTCACTACACTGTCTTGTTAATTTTGGCCATTCTAACTGGTGTAAGGTGGTGTCTCAGTGTGGTTTTGATTTGAATCTCCCTGATGGCTAGTGATGATGAACATTTTTTCATGTGTCTGATAGCCATTTGTATGTCTTCGTTGGAGAAGTGTCTGTTCATGTCTTCCGCCCATTTTTTGACATGATTATCTGTTTTGTGTGTGTTGAGTTTGAGGAGTTCTTTATAGATCTTGGATATCAGCCCTTTGTTTGTGTCATTTGCAAATATCTTGATCCAGGTGCTGGTTACCTGAGTGTATTCAGTTTGTGGATTTTACGAAATTTTGTGAAATTTATGAAGGTATTCATTTTTCTGCATGGCCACTGTAGTTCAAGAACAATTCTCCCACCCTCCAAAAAAAAAGAGAATGGCACGGACTCATTTCATAGTTGATCATTTTGAAAAGTTCTAAGTTAGTTAATTTTATAATTACAAAGCATGCTATTAAGTGTACTAATAAATAATGTAAAGTAAAACAATAAGGCTACATTAAAATATATCAAAATTAAATTTAACTCACCTTTTTATTCCCCCATCCACACACTAGAGATAAATAATGAATTCACTGCTTGACCTAAGACAAAAAATGTCATTTAAAAACGCTATTGAAAAGGAAGGGGCACCTGGGTGGCTCAGTCAGTTAAGCAGTGACTCCTAATTTTTGGCTCAGGTCATGATCTCAGGGTCATGAGATCAATCCCCGGAGTCTGACTCTGTGCTGGGCGTGGAGCCTGCTTAAGATTCTCTCTCTCCCTCTTGCTCTTCTCACCCATCCCCATTGTACTATGTGTTCTCTCTCTCTTACTTTAAAGAAATGAAAAAAAAAAATTTAAGGTATTGTATACTATGAAGCATTTAGGAGCAATATAAAAATTTTACTTCTGGGCACTGGGGTGGCTCAGTTGTTAGACCTCTGCCTTTGGTTCAGTGTCATGATCTCAGGGTCCTAGGATTGAGCCCCGTGTCAGGCTCCCTGCTCTGCGGGAAGCCTGCTTCTCCCTCTCCCACTCCCCCTGCTTGTGTTCTGTCTCTCACTGTCTCACTGTTAAATAAATGAATAAAATCTTTAAAAAAAAATTTACTTCTGAAGAAATTGAGATTTGTCTTAAAAATTACGCTTTTAACAAAGCTGTATTAGAATATCTATCAAAAGTCAAGGACAAAATGAACAAATAAATTTTGACAGGATACTAATTCTTCATCTTTCTTAGTTTTATATATGGATATATATATATATATATATTTTAAGCTATATATAATTCAAATTTAATTAAAGATACTTTAATAAAACACCTACTTCTGGAGCTTAAGAATTAATCTTCTTAATGATCCAAAACACTGCGCTTATAATCCTTGAAAAATGGGAGTGTCCTTGTAATTGTTCATGGTCACCTGCTTCCATAGTTTCTGTTTCTCTGAGATTAATACTGTGAGGTTAGGAAAACATTCAGTCTTTTCACCAACAAGACATGTTTGTATAGAAAAATCTTGATGATTTCAAAGTTAATTTAACCTGTATTTTAACTTGTCTTCCATTTGCCTCTACTCCAACAAAGGCAAATTTTCCCTCAAAGCATATTTTAGATTACTTTTTTTAAAAAAAGGTAATATGACTCAAATAATGTAGTATTAATAATTACCTATTTTGTACACCCAAAACTTATATTATACTCTATGTTAACTAACTGAAATTTAAATAAAAACTTAAAAAAAGTTTCCTATTTAAAATTTAACCTATTATTTTCAGGCTAATTACCAATTTTCTAGCCTTGATTTAGTAGAATTCTACTGTTTAGGAGAATCTTAATTAAAATGAAACTTGGATTCATGTTTTGATATTTCAGAATACTTTCTCTTCATTTCCCTTCTAGACTTGAGTTCAGTGAAATCTATATTTCCATATAATTGTCCACTTGTCTTAACTGAACAATGATCATATTTAATAACATCTGATTTTTAAAATATGAAGATCATTATTATCAACTAAAAAGGAAGAAGTGACAAGAAATAAAATTTATGAATAAACAAGGAAAGAATAAAAATAGAAATAAATGTCTTATTTGTTAAGGAGAAGTGACACTAGTAAAAATTTCAGCATGTATTATTTTGAACATAGACTATAGACTACCATAAAACAAATTACTCTAGGGTTGTGTCAGAAGATGAGTTAGTATATTTTTCAAACTGTATAGTTTAGTTACTACTCTTTTCCTTCCCACACTCTGCCCCCTGCTCTCTAGGTTTGGGATTTCCCCTGCTAAATAATACGGTTTATATATCTTACTTTATTTTAAAATGTGGTAATATTTATACTCTGTGGAATGCATCAGGTAGAATACAAAAATATTCCTGGAAATCCAAACACTCTAAAAATACACTAAAAACTCATATTATAAATGTGAGTTCATTAAAAAAAAAAAAAAAAAGTCCATTAAAAGCACAATCAGGGTGCCTGGGGGGCTCTGTGAGTTAAGCCTCTGCCTTCCACTGAGGTCAGGATCCCAGAGTCCTGGGCTCCCTGCCCAGTGGGGGGTCCACTTCTTCCTCTGCCCCTCCCCCCAGCTCTCGGTCTCGCTTTCAAATAAATAAATACATAAAATTTAAAATAGACAACATGTTTTTCTTCTTTTTTTCTGTTCTAGTGGGACAAAGCCTTGTCCGTCGCCCCAGGGGTGTCTGTAAAATACTGGAAGAAGTTAATGCAGAGGTAAGCCGAGAGTCTGTGTCCAGATACATGTTTTGAAATATATTAAAGTGGAAGCAGTATATAAATATGATAGTAACATTTGAGAATTTTTACTGTTATGTTGTCTTTAAAAATAGCGGAATTTTATGTCTACTATACAGTGAATTAAATGAATCAGTTACAAGTCATTTTGGTGTTCTTGTATTTGACCTGACATCTGAAAAAAACAGTGGAAGGGAGATTTTCCCCTGTCAGTGGCGTAATTGACAGATCGTAAACATACTCACTGGTGAATATATTGCTATTGAAATAGAAGTGGTAAGAGTTTCTGACAGTTACCAGAAGTTCACAGAATACCTACTCTCCAAATAACTTTTAGAGAGTCATAACTCAGAACTTCTCTCTGGACACTAATCCCTGCCATGTTCCCTCCATGAATATAAAGGAGGTGCCGATGACAAAGAAGACTGTTGCGGAGATGTATTCGTCTCTCGTGGCTGCTACAACCCAGCACCATGAGCTGGTTGGCATAGAACAACAGGTGTTTAGGCTCTCACAGCCCTGGAGGCTAGAGGTCCATCGTCAGGTGGCCGGAAGGATTGGTTCCTCCTGAAGGCTCTGACACAGACTCAGCTCCATGCTTCTCCCCAGCTGCGGGCGTTACCGGCGACCCTTGGCACCTGCTGGCTCGTGGGTGCGTCACTCCGACACCAGCTTTGTGTTCTCAGGGCGTTATTCCCTGTGTGTCTGTCCCCCTTTCTTTGAGGATACCTGTCATATTTGATTTCCTCTCTCCCTTAAACCGGTACAGCTCCATCTTAACTGACTACATTGGCTAAGACCGTAATTCCAAATAAAGTTCCGTTTGTAGATATCATGGCGTCGTACTTCAGCATATCTTTTGGGCAGACACGTTTCAATGCACGACATAAGTCTGCTTTCTGTTCTATTCTATTCTATTCATTCAGTGAATGTTTATTTAGTTAGTCCTCACTTTGTGCCAATCACTGCTCTAAGCCCGTAGAGTACTGTCTAATGAGTAATTGCCTTCCTCCTGGCATTAAAAAGTTTTGATTTTTCTTTCATGGCAATGATTTAGAAGTAAATTCAACTGCAGTTCTCATGTACAAATAAAAATCTGTCAGAGGATAAGCATGAAATGCAAAAGGATTAACAAACTTACCTGTTATAGGAACGTAGACTGTGCGCTAGCACCTGCTTTCCCGATGGTGTGTTCATCAGCACGCTGGCTCCAGCCCTCGCACTGTAGGCTCCCCTTAAGAGAGGCTCCCCCTCCTCTTAAGGCTCCCCCTCCTCTTAAGGCTTCCCCCCTCTTAAGTCCTAAGAATCCCCAATAATTCTCAGTTCCTGCACCCTCACTGCATAATTATGAATGTTGTTCCCTCCCATGGAAACCTTAATAAAGCCAAGTTAGTGATAATTATTTCACAAAACCATTTTGTTTCAACCTCAGCAAAAACTATTTCATTTATTTTTTTTTGATTTTTTAAATTTATTTTCAGCATAACAGTATTCATTGTTTTTGCACCACGCCCAGTGCTCCATGCAATCTGTGCCCTCTCCAATACCCACCACCTGGTTCCCCCAACCTCCCACCCCCCGACCCTTCAAAACCCTCAGATTATTTGGGGAAACCAACATCTGATATTCTCTGCTCCTTAATACACATGTTGGCCAGAAAGTGGTCTCCCCACAACGCCCAAGTTTGTGTTGTATAAATCCAGCCGTTCAGAGAGATTGAGTGGCAGTATCTCAGCCCCGGTCCCTAGGAAGGGGATATTATTCCTCTAACAAGGAAATCAGGGTCAGGTGGTTAAAAACATAGTTGTTGGGGAGAATGCCAGAAACCCTATGAATGGAAGACTGTTAACAATAAGCTGGGTCAAAAAAAAAAAAAAAAAAAAAGTCTGCTACACCTATCCAAAAATTGGCAGTTGAAATGTAGTTTAATGCAAACGCCAGCATAAGTTAAATAGACTAGATTAGTTTTTAATGAAACTGTAAGAGTTGAATTAATTTGGTTGGTCATTGGAAAACTACCTGGGACTTAGGAAAAGAGAAAGACAGGATACAGAGAGACAGAGGCAGGCATAAGTAAACCCTTTATCATGTCCAAGATCAGGATCCTGTCTTCCCCTCATATATCAGGAGCATTATTTTTTCTTAACTACCTTGCTTGGGGTACTCATAATATTTTCTGTATTACCAATATTTATACTTTTATATTATCTTTTTTAATGATTTTAAACTACTTATATTTAGAAGCTCTCCATTCACGGTTGTGCTCAGTAAAACATTTAACATTCTACTGTCTGTGGTGAAGTAGACACCCCTGGATTTATTAATGCAGGTGAAAGCAGATATCCCAGCTCACATACCTGGTTTGCAACTTACTTTCAGAAAACATACTGCTCATTGTAATAGATAAGCTACATTCATTTAAAGACCAAAATGTTCAGTGCACTTAAAAATATGAAAATACGTAGTGTTCTAAGAGAAAGCAAGTATCTGTAGTATTTATTATTCCAGAAAACTTTTGTCTTCCATATCTGATTTGATTATAAAATTTGAGGCTTTTAGAAAAGTGATATGCAAAAGGGCTTTATGAAATCTACCACGTATTTTGAATATTTGGATGTTTAGATATTTCAGAAAATCTCTGTCGGAACTAGAACCTTGAAATTAGCATATTATAAAAGAAATTGTTCTTATTTTATTAGGAGAGCGGATCAGTTAATCCAGGAAGACAAGGATGATGTCATTCCTTACTGCATCGCCATTGGTGATGTGAAAAAATTAGTCGACTTTTTTATGTCAAGAGGTCAGCTTAAAGAAGCTCTGCTTGTTGCACAGGTACAGCTGCGTGACTGCACAGGCTCCATGCCCTGGTGGGTGGGCGCGTGGAAGGAAGGCTGTGTTGACCTTCCGCACTTGCCATCACGTGATCTGGTGTCGTGGATGGCTTGGCCTCCGCCCACCTCCCAGCTGTCTCCGCCCACATCGCTCTCACACGATCTGAGCACATCGAGTGTAGTTTAGACCTACCAGCATCCCTGATGTCTGAACTTCTGTGTACTGATGAATGTTAGATGTGCTTGAGCAGATTTTTCTAGTAACCATGTACTTGTTGATACAAAGGGAGTTCACGTTTTTTTTCCCCAAATTCTAAGGGTATCTTCAAACTGTATAAATTTAAAACATGATTTGAGTAAGTAGTTGATCCTTGAACAACACAGAGGTTAGGGGTACTGAACCCCCACCCAGTCATAAATCCACATATAACTGTTGACCCTCCCAAAACTTACCTGCTGATTAGCCTCCTGTTGACCAGAAGCTTACCGATAATGTAGTTGACTAACACATGTTTTGTATATGTATTGCATGCTGTATTATGATGATAAAGTTAACTAGAGGAAAGAAATGTTATTAAGATAATCATAAGGAAGAGAAAATACATTTACAGTGATGTACTGTATTTACTGAAAAAAAAAAATCTGCATGAAGTGGACCCATGCAGTTCAAACCCATGTTGTTCAAGGGTCAATTGTACTTTGATAAAAATAATATTCTGGAAAAAAAATTTTTGAAACTGGTCAGCTATCAAGAATTAGCTAAAAATTAATTAAAGATTTCATTAAATTCTAGGCTGCTTGTGAGGGAAACATGCAGACCTTACATGTTTCTACACCAAAAGGATCTTCATCTTCCGATGATATCTACAAGGAGGACTTTAATGAGTGAGCATTTCATCCCTTGTGTGGGGTCATATTTTCATGGTTGGCTTCCGTGTAGGAGGTTTTGAGAACCATGAAGTTCATATTTCTCTGCATACAGAAGGCTTGGCGGGGTCACCTCGTTTCTCACCACGGTCACACTCTGTCTCGGCTCCTCCTGCGGAGAATAGGGCAAGGTCAGGCACAGAGACACAGCCTATGACATTCTGTGTCCCTTCCAGAGAAGGAAAATGCATTCAGTAGAGAGATCCCAAATAAAGCGCCTAAGTACTTAAATACTTAAAAACTGATCAGACCTGTTTAGGGAAGGAGGGGCTATGAAAATACATGTGTGCTGTTTATTAATGTTTCACTGTAAAGTCAGTGTGGATAACTGTTCATTGTTCATAATCCCAAGACCCCAGAGTTAGTGTTGGGAATAAAACTTATGCTCCTTTTAAAGAAGAAATCCAGCTATATATACTTTTAAAAGAATTGGAGATTAGAATTCCTCAGCCTTTTGACCTTTGTAAAATCTAATAATCTACTTTCCCGTGCCACATCTATTGGCTCCTTTCATTGCTCTAGATAATTGGATATTTAAACTTTAAGGACGTTTATCAAGTAAAAAAAAAGTTATAAAATGTTAAACAAATAGTGTTGTGACCAGCGTACTCCTTCCTGGTTCTCTGCTGCTGTTCTGTGCCATTACTAAGCTCAAACATACACCGCCTGTACTTGGTGTCACCACTAAATTTTGAAAGTTTCCATTTACTTACTTGACTGTCCCTATAGCTGAGTTATAAATGATTCAGTGTAGGATGGTGAATTCTGAAAGTTAAGCTTTTCGTCTGACATTTGGCAGGGTGGTTTGTCTGCCCCGCCTGCTTTCCTGATTTTTTTTTTTTTTTTACCAAAAATCAGACTTTATACTCTAATCAAAGATATCAAATTAAATCCGATTTGATCCTTTAATCAGCTTGTTGTTAAAGGGCGTTAGTCCATTCTGTGGTGGAATCCTTGCGTTTATGGAGAATATATGCTTTTATCTCTTCTAGACTCCTGCACAAAGTCAGTGAAGAACTAGCGGAGTGGTATTTTCGGGACGGGCGGGCCGTGCTAGCCGCCTGCTGCCAGCTAGCTGTAGATAACACCGAGGTACATTTTTCACTGTGCTGTCTGTGGATGAGACGCTCTTAAGACGTGGCATGGTGTTGGAGTGGAAAAAATGCAGCACCTTCTGTGTGAGATCTGACTGTGTGTGCTTTCCAAGCCTGAGCTCCCAGGCCTTATAAGCACACATGAACTCTAGAGACTATGTGATCTTTTTTTTTTCCCCAATTAATTTATTTTTATCACAAGACACATGTTTGTAACCACCTTACTTTAAGTGTTTCATCTTATGTGAGGAGCAGTAGTGTCGTAAATGGAAGAATCTGGACTGGGACTCAGCATACCTGACCTTGGAAAGCACTTACTTTTAAGTATTCTTTGGTATATTCTGTTTTTAAAGTATTTTCTGTTTGACCCACTAATCTAATAAGAAGAATGTGAAGTAAAGATGGGTTCTATTTTGCGTATATCCTTAGGTATAGTGTATTTAAGGGGTAATTGATAATCATTGCACACTACTGAAAAAACTTTTAAGAATTCACATTGTTTTGTGATAGATTGAAAGACATGTGGAGGATATGGCAGAAAGACAGTTATTAATTACAAAAATAATACTAAGGGTTTTTTTTTAAGATTTTATTTATTTGAGAATGAGAGAGAGCATGAGAGGGGAGAAGGTCAGAGGGAGAAGCAGACTGCCCGTGGAGCTGGGAGCCCGATACAGGGCTTGATCCTAGGACTCCAGGATCGTGACCTGAGCCGAAGGCAGTTGCTTAACCAACTTAGACACCCAGGCGCCCAATACTGAGGGTTTTAAACTTAAATTCTGACCTTATAAAAATTTCCTCTCTGACCCTTTTTCGTGGGCTTTTCCACCTGCAAATTGCATTTGTACTTACATAAGAACTTCATAGGTATATGACATTCAATCTTTTGTAAGAATGATTGATTATAGGTTAATACTGCTTTATCTACTTTATGAGCTTGGCGGGGAATGATGAGCCAATGCCACGTCTATGAAACTGAAGCAATTATTTTGTCATTGAGCAAGCATGCTATGGCGTACCTGATCCGTGGGAATGAGCTGGAACTGGCCGTGTGTGTGGGCACCGCGCTGGGGGAGGCCGCGGCCCCTGGCACCCACTACGCCCTGGAGTTGTTGGCAAGAAAATGCATGATGATTTCCACATGGTAAGAATTTCCAAATTCAAAGAAAGATTCTACAGTGATGGGATACGTTTTTTAAATACTGTAAGTTAGTTGCATTTGGTGTGTATTGGGAGAGCACAACATCTCCTTTTTCTAAATTACTAGCAGAGACTATGGGAGGAAACCGGGCCATGACAGCGAAGTGACAGTGGGAACTACCCTCGTTATAGAAGGAAATCTTCCATGACCCATTCTGACTCGGGGCAGGTGCACCTCCACGATCTTTCCAGCACACAAAACATCGTGAGAACAAATGTGCCCTTCTTAAGATAATCAGGACCACACATTCCCACATTTTAAATTCTGCATATCTACACTCATTCGTGTCAGATCTTGTGTCTTAGTTTAAGGTGTGGAAAATAAAGTCACTTTTCTAATGGAGAGTAACAGTGTGGTTTAGCCGGAGACTCGGAACAGGCTGTCCCCCCAGACGTGGGCAGCGTGCCAAGACATCTACTCTGGAAGGGCCCTGTCCCAGCAGTCCTCGCTCCTGTCCGCAGCGCCCTGATCTCAGGGCGGGCGGTCCTTCCTCATCGAGCCGCCTCAGGAAACACACGATGCTGACAGTCAGAAGACGGTTGTTGAGTAAAGGCAACTGTAGACTTTTATCTTCTCTTTCCGCAAAGTACATAGAACCCCAAGGAGTTTCCGAATAAACTTGCTTCTCAGGTCTTGCACCTCTTCCCGCCGTACGCCCCGTGCACACACGTGCCACTCTTATGGCGGAGCTGGACAGACCCCACTGCTGGCATCTACAGAGGACAGAAATAGTAATCATAAGGATGGCCGGCTGACCCTTCTGTGCTGCTTACTGTGTGCCAATCACCGTTTGAAGCACTTTACGTGGAATGACCCACTAGATACTTTGCAGTCAATACTGATTCGCCGCAGGTCTCCTTCACCACTAAAGCAAGATTCAAGGTTACATAAACTGGCTGCAAAGTTTGCACTTAGCTACTGTCTTAGTTCAGACTGCCGCAACAAAGTGTCACGGGCTGGGTGGCTTATAAACAGCAGAAACTTATTTCTCACAGTTCTGGAGGCTGCAAAGCCTAAAATCAAGATGCTGACAGATCGGGTGTCTGATGAGAGCTGGCTTCCTGGGTCATCATTGGCCATCTTCTTGCTGTGCTCACTTGTGGAAGGGGCCAGCTCGTTTATAAGGGCACTAATCCCATTCATGAGGGCTCGGCTCCCAAGACCTAATCACCTCCCCAAGACCCCACTTCTAAATACCATTCTATTGGGGATTAGGTTCAGCACAGGAATTCAGGGGGCAACACAAGCATCCAGGCTGTGGCAGCTGTCACGCTGTACCACGTCCTTAATCTGTGACTAAATCAGCAGAAGGGCAGCACTTCCCATTTTCCTCTTCTTTCTGGATCTGGGGGCTTCATAGTGAATCAGGAATCTCAGGGATTTTATAATTTTTACCATATCTTAACACGTATAAGAGCTCCCTCCCCCACCATCGGCCTTAAACTTCCCACCATCCTTTGCGAGTGCCCGGTTTTCCCTGTGGATAGCAGTCAGTTACATACTTATTGCGACTTGCCTTGGACCCATCCCAAAGCATGAGGTTTAACTCAGGCTATTTAGTCACAAAGGTGACTGACTCCAGGCTAAAAGTCATCATCTAATCTCAATAAAATGTGATTAGTTGTTTTTTTTTTTAGATGAGGGTAAAAATAGCCAAAAAAAAAAAAAAAAAAAAGCAATTAAATTTAAGTGAGGTCTAAACAAATCTTTCAACTGACTATATATCTTAGTTGCTTTTAATACAAAACAAACTTCCATTTCCTTATAACTGCCCCAAGAAGTTTCCTTTATATATCCATAGAATAGACACATGCACAAGAAACTAGATTAAAGTTCAAATTCTGAAATATGTGGCACCAATCAGGTTTGTAGGGGGAACCTGTAATCCTTGTGGTATTCATAGAGCCCCAGAAATTTAAGTAAAAATGGATAGCTGCGTAATTTCAAGAGAATGTTCATAATTTTGTAAACCAAGTGTACTTTGCCTATTTTGCATTTACTGGTAAAAGTTTCCTTCTTCCTGGTTCTCGTTGCATATTATCCATGGTATTCATATTTAAAATCATTTTCTTTCTAGCTTTCCATCTGTTGGATACAGGTATTATCTTGTTTTATAAAAACACTTAATTAAAAAACTCATATTTTATTTTAGAATATTAAATTCTAAAATATTAAAGTTTTAGAATATGAACTCTGTATTAAGAAATGATCATTACCTGTTCTTGCTTCATTGTTTCACAGAATACTAGTTCTTTCATAGAATTTATAACATGTAAAACCTAGCTACAAAGTAACAAGAACAGTTCCTTTAGCCCAGATACAAAAATCACTCCTGATTTTATACTTAAAACTTGTGTAATAAACAAACTGTGACTTTCTATAGTACTAAATGATAGTTAATAACTAAGCAAGTGAAAAACGCCTGTTCTGGTAGCAAAATTTCAGATTTTAGGTTATTAGGTAGGTCTGTATTATTACAAATATATACGTTTTCCCCAATTCGTGTCCTGAATTTTCAATAAATGGTAAATTACACTAAAGAGTGAATAAAATTAACTAGCATTGCTGTAAATTTCAGTGTATGACTATATAATTCTACTGTGAGAAAGTCAGACTTAAATGTTCATAAAAGTTTGAATAGAAGGTTAGCGCAGCTATTTTTTTTGTTTTTTAGATTTTTATTTATTTATTTGACAGACAGAGATCACAAGTAGGCAGAAAAGCAGGCAGAGAGAGAGGAGGAAGCAGGCTCCCTGCTGAGCAGAGAGCCTGATGTGGGGCTCGATCCCAGGACCCTGGGATCATGACCTGAGCCAAAGGCAGAGGCTTTAACCCACTGAGCCATCCAGGTGCCCCTAGCACAGCTATTTTATGCCCTATAAAAGCAAATGGTAATTTCCCTATTCTCATGGACATAATTGAATACTGCTACTAAATGTTGGTATCAGAAAACAGAGTCATTGAAACCTTTTAGCAAGAACAGATGAATTACCCTAATTTGAGACTTGTAAAAATACCCAAAGGGTTACCTGCTCTGTGATGGTAGAATATTTGACACACACAAGTTATCTATTCCTGTTCCAAGCTCACAGTATTCTCAAACATCTCTTAATGTTTTAAAAATGATTGATTCATATAAATGACCAGTGTACATTTGACTGAAGGCTTCACAAAGAAGGTGAAGGAGGATTTTACTCTCAGAAGTCTGACCTTCAGAAATTCACATTTGAAATATTGTCTATTCTCAGGTTATGCTGAATGTGTCAAATATCAGTTTCTTGAAAATGGAATGATAACATCTCAAACCATTAAAAAGTAGTGTTTTCTCAGTTATGATGTATGCAACCAAAAACTCTTTACCTAGTGATTTTTAAGAAGATATACAAAATATTTTTAATGTAAAGCTGTTAAGTCCATACAACACTTTAAAGTACCTTATTTTTTTTTTTAAAGATTTTATTTATTTATTTGACAGAGAGAGATCACAAGCAGGCAGAGAGGCAGGTAGAGAGAGAGGAGGAAACAGGCTCCCTGCTGAGCAGAGAGCCCGATGCGGGGCTCGATCCCAGGACCCTGAGATCATGACCTGAGCCGAAGGCAGCGGCTTAACCCACTGAGCCACCCAGGCGCCCCAAAAGTACCTTATTTTTTTAAGTGATTTATTCCATTTATTGAATCTTTAAAAAGCAAATCCAAAAATTGCATTTCTATCTTTGATTTCCACCTAAAGTTTAGGAGAGTTGCGGAATACCCCAAATTCTAAACTTAAAACATCTAGGTGTTCTGTTGGTTTTAAGGAGCTGTGGTTGACTAGCATGACCAAAGCTGATGAGAATTAGCTTTGACAAAATTTGCTGTGTAATTCACTCCAAAGAACATATCTAATTCTACTTAGCTTGGTTAGAGAATTGTCCTGTAATAACAAAGTTAATTATGAATATATAAAGATTCACTTAGATTAAAAAAAAACTACAGAAATTTCATAATCCATTTATCCTTCATGCTCTTCAGTTTCTGTCATCCACATTTAGAAGACTTCCATAATTAGGTAGGAAATTGGTGCTGTTTATATAAGTAGAAAATCGAGGGAGGCGGTAGAATTTTCTTCCTTGGAAATAGTTCTAAATGTTATTTTTAGATTTTTTTTTCCTCAGTTGAAGTTTCCCCTTTTGTTGCGTGTGTAGGAATCTGGCGGCCGATCTGCTGATGATGACTCCTGACAATGAGCTGCAGCTGGTCAAACTCTGTGCCTTCTACCCAGGCTGCACTGAAGAGCTGAACGATCTTCGTGAGAAGGTAAGCTCAGGACAGTCCATTCCCCAGTCGGAACACAGTGCTGTGATTTAACTAACTGTAGGTTCGGGCACATACAGATTCAGGCAGGGAAACAAACATATCTCTTTCCAACCCTTTTATAAATAGAATAAAAATGGTAACGGTACATGACATTTCTTAAGCTTCTACTGTATGCTTGGGACAGTTGTAGATTTTCGCATGAATATGTGTTTTACTCAATTCTCATGATGCCCTGAAAAGCCGGGAATATTGTTCCTATTCCACAAAGAAAGAGAGTTCAGAGAAGGGAAGGAACTGCCCTCAGTGGAAGGCGGAGGGTGAATGTCAGGTTCAGCCTGCCTGCCTCCACGTCCCAAGGCCTTCCCACTCTGCCGCTCTGCATTGTAAGGAACATGCAAGCTGACTTTTTAAAAATATGCAACTTAGGATCCCTAAAAGAGTTAATGAAGTATGATGAAATTCCCATGCATTACTCTAAAGTGGTTTAAAGAATTATTCCTTTATAGAATATAGGAACTTATGTGCCAAGATTTTATATAAAAACAGCCAAAATATTCCATAATCTGAAGATGGCTTATATAAAGTGCAGCACATTTTTGTAGTTCAGTGCTTTTAATCCATTAAAAAGGTCATGAAGTTCTGTTTTTATTGGCGCTTGTAGATGGCTGTAAAGCAATCATGAAAAGGCAGAATATGAAATAGGCACATGCCGTGTGATTTTCGTTTTGAAAACAACTGTGTACGTACTTATGTTATTTATAGCATATTCAAGGAGATATGTACAGTTCTTTTAAGAAAAATGTAAGATAGAATAAAACATTTTCTTATCTTTAACTCTGAAAATAACCATGTTTTGTTACACTTATATGACCCTTGATTTGTGCCCAGTGGCTGAGTGGCCTTATTCATTCAACAATGGGATACTTACTAAGTATTGTGATAGTACAAATAGACCAGGTGTGTGTGTGTGTGTGTGTGTGTGTGTGAGCTCCAGTGTGTGAGCAGATGTGTGGAAGTGTGTGTGAATGTGTGATACCAGGAAAGATACCTGTGAAAGGATAAGTATGCACAGTAATCAGTGGGTTGTGAGATTTGGGGTGATTTAACTTCTTTATACACTTTGTATTTTGTGAATTATTTTTTTAAATGAGCTGCGCTTGTTTTTACAAATATGACAAATAAAAGCTATTTCCATGTTGAAATTAAAATAAGGAAGTAGGAACTTTACATTTGTTGCATAGTGCCTTTTTTTTTTAATGTTTTATTGATTGATATGAGAAAGAGAGAGAGCAGGAGCAGGAGGAAGGGGAGGCAAAGGGCTAGGGAGAGGGAGAAGCAGAGTCCCCAGTGACTGCAGCACCCTGTGCCAGGCTCAGTCCCAGGACCCTGAGATCAGGACCTGCCGTGTAACACACTGGGCCATGCAGACACCCTGCCTAGTGCTTTAAGATTCTGAGGTGAGAACAGCAGGTGCTAATATTGAGGCTTAGAGTGGAAAAATATTTGTCTGTGTTTACACACTGGTAATGACATGGGCAAGATGACATTCACACAGTCTTTTCATCACACGTTCTAAAAAGATATCAGACTTTCTGGTCAGACTTCATTAATAACTCTTTAGAAAGACTAGTCAGTTTGTGTACATGTGTTACTGCCTCTGGACAGTTTCACAAGTAATGCTAAAAATTGTGTTTTCAAATATTTTGTTGATTTATATAACTTAGAATTTTAAGATGGGACAGAAATTACAGGAATGATCATCTTACTTATATTTTATTTGAGAATAAAATTTCAATAGAAATCATTTTTCCATTTCCTTTACTCTTGGAGCATGTAACAAAGTGAAGAAACTTTATTTTATTTAGCCAGGCATAGTACCTAGCACATAGTAGTTGCTCAGTAAAGACTGGCGTTTAGTAAATGAAGATGGCGAAACAATGTGGAAATGTTATATGTATGAAAGCCCCTTTAATAGAGTTTGTTGTAATTGTTTAAGAGAGATTAAGGAATCTAAAATGTTCAGTTTACCAAATTTTTATTTATTTTTTATGTTTTCATTTAACTTTGGGTGGTTAACTTGCAGTGGGTTGTGTCAGGTGTACAATATAGTGACTCACCACTTCACACATCACCCGGGGCTCCTCACAGCAAGGGCGCTCCCCAGTCCCCATCACCTCCTTCACCCATCTCCCCACCCACTTTAAGTCACAGAAGTTATGAAGCTCTTGAATAAGAGCGTTAATAAATAGGTCGAATAAACCATCTTAGTCACTTGAGGGGACATCAGGGGAAGTATGAAGGGATGAGTGTGAGGAATCTCAAAGGTGAGCGGACCCATGACCTACTGTGATTGAACTGAGGCCTGGGGGGTCACACAGGAAAGCCCTCTGCCCCGGGAGCATCATCTCCGGGGTCGCCGAAGACCAGCGAGACAAAGCCTTCAACAATTTATAGGTGTTGCTTAGAAACTGACCAGCAGACCTTTAACACTTCCTCTTCAAACGTCATGAACACATCAGATTTTGATATAAAAGATAACTTTCAATTCCTGCCTACATTCTGGAAGCGGAAGAGCTTACCTAGGAAAGAGCAGGCTCTCTGTTTCAACAGGAAAAAAAATTATTTGAAAAAAAAAAAAAAACCAGGAGTATTGCTTCGCATTTTACAGTAATGAAATCTCATAGGCTCAAAATCTCCATTTTGTGGCATTTCAGAATGTCAGAGCTAAAAACTGTGAGAGCTGGTATGTGTTTTGCCTTCCTGCTTGAAATGACGTGGCTTTGTCTCAAAGGCCAAGTGAACTTAAACTCTAGAGTGTAGAGGTTGTGGAAGAGTGTACTGTTGACATTTTCTACATTTGATGTAGTTTCTGGCATTGGTCAGTGTATCTTGAAATAGCAAATCTCAGCTGTTTTTTCCCTGAATTACATGCATGGATACTAATTCCAACTATCACAGTTTCCTTCCACCTCTTTTATTAGGTGTTTATGTGATGGAAAGCTATTAACTCATTAGCTAATACCCTGTTTATTGTATTTAGATCCTAAAGGTGTTTTCCTAAATGTATGCTCTTAATACAAATTATTTCATTTACATCTATTTTGAACGACTTTAATAAGAAAAGCATACTAGACATATTGGAAATGTTTATTAGTTATACTGCTATTTTTATCCCTATAAATTTTAGTAACATCATCAAACCAATTACTTTCAGTGCAAGCTACCCACGGTAGAGGAATGTATGCAGTTAGCGGAGACAGCCCATGCAGATGGTAATATATTTGAAACTGTGAAATACTACTTGTTAAGTCAGGAACCTGAAAAAGCCCTTCCTATTGGTATTGATTTCATTAAAGGTAAGTTTCTAGTTGTTAGTATAATCTAAAATCTACCCAGTTACTTGATCTTTTCATTAATATTGATAAGCAACCTTAAAATCAAGCACTGGCCATCCTAAATTTAAAAAGTAAAGAGATTGGTG
The DNA here is from genome assembly GCF_002288905.1 of Enhydra lutris kenyoni. Lineage (NCBI taxonomy): Eukaryota > Metazoa > Chordata > Mammalia > Carnivora > Mustelidae > Enhydra > Enhydra lutris. The sequence goes on from NW_019154095.1 coordinate 7,570,013, forward strand.
ATTGTATAGTATGGGGACTTAAAAGACAGTAAATATGGAAATACCTGTGATCCAGAAAATAAGGGGGTAGACGGGATTGACCAGAAGAGAATTAATTACATAAGTTAAAAAATTGGATGAACACGTTTAAAACTATTACTTAGAGAATCTCGTATTTGGTTTTATTTTGCCAGAACACATCACTAGTTCAAATTGGACATTGGATACCATTTATCCTGTTCTTGACCTGCTGAGTTATATTCGTACTGAAAAATTAGTCTTGCATACGTGTACTAAGTGAGTACTTTTTCTCCAAAATATATAACTGAACCTATGTAATGTTTTAAAATGGTTATATTGTTTTTAGTGTTCAGATCACGAAAAAAGATCATCTTGGACCAGTAGATGCCCTTGTAGAAAAAATTACATTTTTATTTGCTCTTCTTTTTTTTTTTTTTAAATTTTAAGATATATATATTTATTTTAGAGGGAGGGGGGAGGAAGGGGAGAGGAAGAGGGAGAGAAAGAATCTCAAGCAGACTCTGGGCTGAGCTCAGAGCCTACCCTGGGGCTCAGTCTCATGACCCTGAGAGCATGACCTGAGCTGAAACCAAGAGTTGGACTCTTAACCTACTGAACTACCCAGGCATGCCTTTATTTGCTATTCTTAAGAAAACATAAAGAGATCAATTTGAAACAAATAATCTTAGTCGTCCTATTTACTAATACCTAGAGTGTGTATGTTTATATATGTATGTGTACACATGTGCACACACGTACACACACACACATACACACACCCCTAACTGGCTCAGATAGGGCTAATTCAGAGCTGTGGGGTAGTCTTAGTCCTCAAGTCCTCAAGAAGCTAGTGGTCATTATCTATTAAATAGCAACTGTGTGCAGATCATACTAGGCTGGGAGAAAAGTGAAGGTGCTAGAAAGTGAAAAACAGACACCATCCCTGCATTCATATGTCATTTAAGGACACTGTTGTCCATAGATTGAAGGTCCCCAGAGACTGTGTCGTTTATAATGGAGGCTTTGGGCTATTTTTGCTTTAATGGCATGTGTGGAAATGATGACGCCACAGCCTGGGAAACTTTGACAAGTTTCCCTAGCCAGAAGTGGAGTGGATATGCTCTGTCCTTTCCCAGAGTCTACAGAGTATGCCAGGAATTCCTAAATTGAGCCTAATGAGTTATTTAGAGAAAAATGGACATGAAGAAACAGACAAGGAATAGAGAAAAGCAAGAAGACAAGAGTTAAACCTTATTTGTGGTATAGCGTAAGTGTGTGAATAGGAGTTAACTTAAGAATAAAACATCTTCAAGTCTGGAAAATTTTCTAAACATATTTTGCTGTGTCACTCATCAAAATACAGAGATGCAAGTACAGTGACTACATATGTGAGTAATGTTCTAGATCTCAAGTTATGGAATTAAAGATATATATCTGTATGTATATATGTATTCTCTTCTAGAGCTCGAAATGAATTGCTTATATTGTGTGGTTATATTGGGGCACTATTGGCTATCAGAAGACAGTACCAAAGCATCGTTCCAGCACTTTATGAATACACGAGGTAAAACCGATTTCGCTTCTGTTACAAACGTAGGGAAATTCCTTTCACTGAGATAGTCTCTAAGTACATCCTAGAAGGCCTCCTGTACATATCATATGTGTCCACTGGTTCATTAGCATGCACTTTATAATAAAGCAGTGATAAAAATCTGTGAATTAGAAGTGAATTAGGATGTAAATGATAGAAATCCTAATTCTAGCTTAAACACATGGGGTTTCTTGGTCTTGTGTCAAGACCCTTGGGATCGGCTTCCCAGGGCTGTTAGAGCTATGCATGAAGTCCATCCAGGACTGAATTCTTCCCTTGTTTTGACGCTGACCTCCTCAGCTCCCCTCCACTTGCTTGAGGAACCCACCACGACAGGTCTGCATTCTAACCAGGAAGTAGAGAAGAGTGGCAAGGCAGGGACCCTAAAGCATGAGGCCATCGACTCGGGAAGGAGAGGCTCACTTGGGTTATATGCCTCCCTTTGGTGAGAACCGTGGAACCCTGTTTTTAGAAGAAACAGAGAAACTGGGTATTTCAGCTTTCCGATCTCTAGAGTAAGAAAAAGCAAAGAGGATTTGTGAACAGTGGGTGACTCACTACTTTAGAGTTGAGCCTAGCAGTCCTGCCAAACTCCTCTATTTTCTACCGGCTTGCTGAACTTCAGCCATTGTGCTTAAAACTTGTTATCATCAGAAAGAAAATCCGTGGCGCCTTTGCAAAACATCCCTTCCCAGTTGACTAGTTTGCTCCACAGCAGAGTAGCTAACTCCAAAAAATGCTGAGTATGTGTGGGTAAAAGCAGTTTTTCTGAGTGCCCCTCACACGGGGCCGACTTTCCGAGAGAGCTTCCTCTTCCCTCCTTTCCCTCTCCGTCTCCACTAAGGCCTCGTGTGGGACTCAGGCCGCCACCTGGAGCAGACTGAGGGACAGTGGGGAGTGACCCTGCGGGGAAACTCGGGGAAAAACCTATTTCTGTGCAGGTGGCAGACCCAAATTTGAAAGCAGTTTCTAACAATATTTAAATACCTGATGGGAGCAATAGGATGTACCGCATGGAATGAAAATATTTGGTGAAATGTGTTCCATTTACATGTGACTTGGGTAATGAAAGTAGAGACAGGGGAAATGGTCCCTTGAAATAGAATCAGAAATAAAAGGAGGCTTTTACACGTGAGGCAGGAGAGACTCAGGAGAATGCATCTAAGCCTGCTAGTGTAAAACGAGAAAGGAAGAAGGCCCTCATGGGAAGGAACTTCTTACTTCGCTGGCTAAGTGTCTGTCCTCTTGTCTCAGCCCTTGCCCCCGCCCCTCATACTGAGCCTCCAGGGCGTTTCTCTCTGGCCCTCTGCTCCCTCCCTTCCTCTGCTTCCCGGCTTGCTCTCCAGGTCTCCCTCACTCTGTTCTCCCCTCAGTTTTCTCTCCATGGAACCCTCAACATTTCTGTGGCCGCACCCATCGCCTCCGCGGTGGTTTTCACACTCAGGCATCGCTCCCGTGGCCGGCCAGAGTCTGGCCTCAGCTCCATGGGCTCAACATGAAAACCTCGTCCTCCTCAAATCTGCTGCTTCTCCTGTGTGCTCTCTTTCTTTTGATTGTGTCATTCTATTTCTGTCACCCAGAATCACATGATCAGGGTCCTGATTAAGTGTTCTTCTGACTGCCATAGTTAGGGTCTGCCCTAACTCCCTCCTGCCTCAGCCCTGCGTCTGGTCACCTGATCTCTGCATCTCTGTTCTTCTGCTCCATCCCCTTCCTGCTGTGGCATCTGCCTCCTGGCAGCTCCCAGCAGCACCACCCTTCCTCGGTACCCTCCGGACCCCCCACTGTCCATCACAGAGCTTCCAGATCCTTAGTCTTACATTAAAGGTCTGCAAAAACAGGGCTCTGACCACGCCTCCCCTGCAGCCTTCTCTGTCCTCCACTCTGGCCAAACTGAATTACTCGTGGCCCCCCCGTACCTGTGGAAGATTTCCCTCTCTCAGCGTCCCTCCACTGCTTACCTTGGTTTTTCTCCTCATTCTCTGGCACTGCTTTGTTTATAGCAGATTACCCAAATGACTGCACAGATGAAGTCCTATCAAGTGCAGATTTGTAGACAGGGAAGCCAGAGTGTTTAAGGAATTCATTTTGGATCTAGCCACATTGTCAGTAAAAATTTTAAGTTTAGTCATTTGGGGTTAAAGAACATGAAAAGCTACTAGTCAATTTGAGATAATATTTCTACAGTGTTAGACATGCGTGTGTATGGGGGGAGAGTTTTACCTTTTTCCTCACCAAGTCTTATCATGTCCCAGCAGAATGATTATAATTAGCCGGAATAACCAGAAAATGCACGTTACAGAATGGCTTCCTTAACCCTTACTTCATCTCTAAGGTCTTGTGTTCTGTTTCTATCTCTCAAACAGCTTTTACTTTTAAATTTCAGCTAACTGGTTCCTTGGAAAACCCACTGAGTTCGTAACTTATTAAAGAAACTAGGACTAGTCATTATTTATCTAAGGCTTCCTAATTAATACTAATCATATCTCTTTTCCAGTTTTCTCTACAGAGATGTGATGGATCCCTGATGTCACTGTTTTGCGGCTTTTTCTCACACACATCTGTCTTTAAAGAATTGCAGTCCTCATGTCCATTCCTTTCCACCAAGTTGACATTCTTCTCTTGCTGTTCTCCCACTTGCTTTCTTACTCCCCTAATATTCACTTTTAATTCAGAGGACAGCAGCCTTGCGGGACCGGTACACGACATTGCTTGGCTCGTTTCTCCTTTCTCCACAGTTCACTTGTTCCTTCCTTTGTTTACCCACTTTTTGCAAGTTTTACATTTTATTTTTCAAGTTTGTATTTAAATCTCGTTAACCTTCAGTGTAATATTAGTTTCAGGCGTACTGTGTAATGATTCAGCACTTCTGTACGTCACCCCGTGCTCCTCACGACCAGTGTCCCCCTTCCTCCCTGCCCCCCCATTTCGCCCATCCCCCCAAAGCCTCCCTTGTGGTTCATTCATTCATCTGCTCACTCAGACCGTCATCCAACTGGCACTTACCGAACATCTTTGACTTCAGGGCACTTAAACGCGCACACGAGCTCACACACGCACACCTTCGTGTATACACACGTATTTTTGAGCAGTTGTTAAATATGAAATTGCAGTTATTTAAAGCACATTTGCTTTTTTGATATCTTAGTCTTGGGTGCCAGATGTTAATTTCTGTTTCACATGTTTCAGTCAGCTGTTAAAGTGTCGGGCGGTGTCAGTGCCTTTAAAAATTGAGCACCTTTCGGAGGAGTTGGATGCGTGGAGAGCTTGCACACAGTCCATCAGCCGGTGAGTGGAGATGATGGAAAAATTGGAATGCGGAGGTATTACTTCATATTATAGACAAACTTGGTGAAAATGTGGATTGACTATTAATTTTAGCCAAATAATGCATCTTGGTTTGTTCAGCATATATTTGGTGATAGTTTACAATCCTGTTCTTTTCTGTCTTGTCAAAGCCCTTCACTTTACTACAAATCAAGTCTAAGTTGCCATCATTTCTAAAGGGGGACCAAATAATCCTTACAGACTGTTTCTGATTTAATCCTTAATAATTTTACAAAAATGAAAATGTAATATCTGTTGAAAATATAGATCATCGGAAGAGTCTGCCTATACACCCCCTACTGATTCACAAAAAATGGTTTATGCAACTTTACTAAAGAGACTAGAACAAGAACCACTCAGAGGAATTGTTGGACCAGATTACGTGACTGGATCAAATCTGCCCAGTCATTCTGATATCCACATCTCTTGTCTTACGGGATTAAAAATCCAGGTACAGCCTAATGTAAGGCATAAATTGTTCATTTCCATTGTTTTCATGTGTTTCATTATTTTTAAAAATATGGTCTTAAAATAAGTATAATCTGAATAAGAGGAGGTACCTATGAAGAGGACTGATGCCTTAGTGAGAAGATACACCCTTAATGCTCTACGGTTAGCTTAAATGGTCTCTCCTCCAAATACATTCAGAGAGATGGTTGTTGTATTATTATCGTGAAAGCAATTCATGTAACAGGTGTACTGGGTGACAAATGTTTAAAAAGTACATGTAGATCATATCCTTTTTTTTTTTTTTTTTTGTAGATCATATCCTTAGGGAAATTAAATAAGGGAAACAAAGCCAGTCAACACAGTTATAAATGATCATATCGCAATAGATTAAAATTAACTTTATAGTCTCCATTTGTATTTTATAAACACAAGAAATTAAGAACTGGCATATGTATATTATTGATATACATGCTCTTATATTGGCTTACTGAATTTTTCAACAATTACGAATTATTGGGATCAATCATGAGGGATAGCTAATCCCTAAGGAAGGTCCCTAGTGTACAATCAGAAGTAATGATGGGGAGTGACACCTCCCAGTGCCCCATTTCTAGGGCAAGTGGAGACGCCTTCATGGTCTCAGAGCCAGGCCAGGTGGAGGTGTCCACATGGAACAACAAGCCGCGTCCACACAGACTGTGGATTGAAGCTATAGTACAGATACAAAGAACACCACTTCCCAGAAAAACGTTCACATTTTACACAGTGGATTCTTTATTTCTAATGGAATGTGACTTATTACATTTCTATTACTGATATGCCAGGCCAGTGGGGACAGTCCAAAAAGCAGACAGGACATTCAGTTGTGTGCATGCTTTTTTATCCACTTATGTTGAGAGATAATCAAAGCAGTAAATTCAGTAACTTATAATTAAGAGCAAAATCATCATGCAATTTTTAGAATATATCTTCAGTGCTACTCACTGCCCTCCCCGTGCCATTCCTAGTCCTTCCTTCGTATACCTGGAGCACCTTCCTGTTCACTTCTCCCCTTCAGGTTCTTTTTCTCCATTCCATCTGCAGTAGCCGAATGACCTAGCAGAGAGGCTGCCTTACCTCTCTGCACCCAGACCTGAAGTAGGAGAGAACCTACTCATTATCATCTAGCACTAATGTAAATGGGGTGTTTCCCTCCCAGGATCTTTGTCTTTTGATAGAAATCACTGTTCTGGTTCTAACTGTGAAATGTCACTTGTCTTTGAGTAGGAAGCAGTCTACTTCACATGACGGGTTTTCCAACGTCTACACATGATTTAGTGATTTGAAGTCGTGATCAAAAATCTGCTCACTCTAGAAAAGAATTAAGAACATTAGTTTTTAGTCCATTTTGTGTTTTTGAAATCATGCTTTTCTTTCTGAGAGCTGGGAGAAATAGATTAAAAGGTTTTTTTGAATTCGGTTCTTCAGAACTACCCTTGACAAAGTACCTGAAGTAACTGAATCATAAATACGCTTTTACATCATACGATTGACATGATTTTAAATTGTGTATAATATACACAGCAGTATGTTTTTTATCTTCTGGAGAGGAGTTTCAGGGCTTCTGGCTTAAATAGTTTCCCCAGCTGTATTGATGTAGGCTATATGAGTGAAATAGCGAAGTGTATTTAAGTCTATTTAAGCATATATACTTTTATAAAATAGCGAAGTGTATTTAAGTCTATTTAAGCATATATACTTTTATAAAATGTTAACTTTGTGTTAGTTAATGGATTAGCAATACCTTTGTCATAGGTAGCACTACTGTATTCAGAGAATTCTGATTATAAAACCAAATTCTATTTTGAAAGACATCCGGGCATAATATTAAGATATTTAAAATTTTTTTATATTTTGGAGTAGTTAAAAAAATCTGACTTTTCTCGTATTTTAAAAATTTTCTATTAGCATTGTCTGAATACTGCCAGTGCTTTTTCTTTTTAAGGGATTCTGTTTCTGGAAATTTATAAGCACATTGCAAATTTATAATCCCATCTTTTCTTTCCTCGACTCTGTGTACAGGGCCCTGTATATTTCCTTGAAGATGGGAAATCCACTATCTCACTGAATGACGCTTTGATGTGGGCAAAGGTGAACCCATTCTCACCATTAGGGACTGGAATACGACTCAACCCATTTTGACAGAAAGTTTTTCTCCTTGTTTTTTTTTTTTTTTTAAAGTCCTTTTGTGGGTTAGTATTACTTTAGCCTTTGTTGTCCAAGAGCCAAAGGTTGAGGGGAGCGGGGATGGTGGGGAATAAGAGTTGACTTTATAAATTAACTTCAAATAATAAAATATTTATATGATTTCACGGAAAAATAGATGTGTCCTTTATAAAATAGAATAGCCATATTAGGGAGAAAGATAATATTTAAATTATAAAAGGCTGAAGTATATAAAAGAGCATATATAAGTTTCATAAAGTTACCAAAGTTTCATAAAATTACCAAAATATTATATTGTTGAAAACATTGAAACATATTAAATAATGTAACACCCACAATAGTGCTTGACATAGAATAAGCACTTACTGAATATTGGAATGACTGTTTTGACATATCAAAATGTAAGGTATGTATGACAGATCTTCAAGTTAACCAACACCCATACTGTCCTCTGTAAAATATATAGTAAACCAGTCGTTTCAGTTCATATTTAATAAGTTTCCAGTAATGAGTTTGATATGTATCAATAAATGGATACACAGTCAAAATACTTCCGAGTTTTATTATTTTTTAAAGAAAGCATTACCAAGTCTTTTGAACTGAAAGTAAATGTCCAGTTATAAAGGAATAGGTTCTATAAGCATAACAAAAATTGAGGAGTAAAAAACACAAATGCAGTTAAATCTGTATGAGAATTTACAGGTATGTGATAATAGTTTTTATTACCATTTAATATTTACAGTAATTTCTAATTGATTTATATTAACTCTATAACATAATTTATTTGAAAAAATTAGCTTCAAAGAAATTTCTGTAAGTACATATTAGTTGAAATTTGGGGTATATTATAAACTCAAGTTTTTTTTAAATATTAAAAGAGCAAAACTACTAAAAAAAAAAAAAAAGCCTGAGAAATGACTGCAAGTATTTCAGTTGCACTAGAATTCTCACTCAGAGGTCTATGAAATTAATGCATTACTGGGAAGAACGGTACTTTGATACTCAGATTGTTTTACAGAATTTATAATATAGATGTTTTTGTCTTACTACAGAGTGAGTTCCTATAATTAGAATAATTGTGGTTTTTATTATCTTTAAACTTGTTGCACTTAAAATAATTTTAAAATTTTCTTTAACAAGATTCTTAAAACAGTAAATAATATGTATTATGTATATATCTATTGCATTGACCAGCTCTAACTGTCAAAAAGATGTTACGGGCCTAAATTCTATTTTATAAAAAAAATTTAATGAACATATAGAAGAGAATGTATGCAGTGCATCAAAAGTATGAAACTTTTTTAATCCTTAGTGATAGGCATAACTCAAAATTTTTTAGATGAGGCGGATTTTTCATTAGCATGTATGTAGTAAAATCTTTTCATTCGTATATAGCAGTTGAACTCCTACTATAATTCTCCTTATTTTTGTTTTAAAATAGATTAAGAAGCCTATATTTTGTGCTTTAACTGCTTTAAAAGATCCACTGACTGTAAGTTATACATATATAAATGATTGTTTCCTTCTTCATTTTAAATGAATGCAGGAAAATATTTTATGTATAAACTATGAAAAATTCATATAACTCTTTAGCACATGAAGACAATAGAGGAGTAACCCAATTTGTGTCTAAAATCTAAATTGGATTGATTCAAGTACAAATCTGTTATTCTGACTTCTACAGTGTTCTATACCTTATTACCAGTTATAACTATGAATTCCTCATAGAACTGTGTCATTTGACCATGTCAGTTTGCATCTCTTGTGCCTTAATATGAAAAACAAAGCAATTTTTTAAATTTGTAGGTTTTCTATTGTTAAATTTCATATGTATGAAACCCAAATAATATGAACTTATTTTACTACTAAGAAAATGTCTATATTACTGATGTGTACAAATTATTTTCCAAGTTTAATTATGCTTTTATGAAAGAAGTCTCATTAGACAATGGTTTTAATAGCATTGGAAAAATATTTTGCCTATAAAAATTACCAGATGGTTAACACAGTTGCGACATCAAAATGAGTTATATCTTGTGAAAATATTATTTTCATGTCAATCAAAATTTATATATATTTATTGTCTATATTTCCATGAAATCATCCAGAGGTGTTCAGGAACATCATCACAGTAAAGCAATGACTTTTATTTTGTTGTCCTTATAATAGGAAGATTGACACTTTTTCAGTCTAAAGTCAAGAGGCATTCTGAATATAGTAAAGCCTCACCAATTGTTTATAAAACTTAGGGTTTCTTATTTAGTGTAGCAGTAATACAGAAGATATCTTCATTGTCAACTCTTACTAAGTTTTTATTGTGCCATATCTTTGAAACATTTATTCCTAAAGTAACTGATGAAAGTACTTTTATGCTAAATTTAAATACCATAGGACTGTGCTTAATGTGGCCTGTAGTTATCTAGATTTTTATGTATATAGGTATGAATGTATTTCAGGTCCCCTGAATTTCAATAAATACCACATTAAAACCAGACATGACAGTTAACTGCTAAGATGAGCATCAGTATTGTCCTCCAAACCACCACCGAGAGAACACTGTTTCTCCATAAAGGCTGGGTCTGAGTCATCAGAGATGTGAAGGGCTTGAGCTACCAAGTGACTACCTTACTTGGAAACCTAGAAAAATCACTTTGGACTGTCAGGAGGAGGATTCCCCAGGAAAAACTGACTACAATAAACCCTAAACTAATGAATACTAACAGCGTATCCAGAGCCTTCCGTTCGTGATAAGTGTTCTGTGGATTGGAAACTCTCCTAGAGGAGGCGCTCTAGCTCCTAGAAAAGCTCCTTGCTTCCTTCTGCCACAGATCGCTGGTGAAGCAAATGGCCTTCCTCAGATCCGCCTGTAGTGTTGGCCTCTCAATACAACTCCTCTTCAGGAAGCTCTTGAAGCTGCCGCTTTGCCTATGCCTGCTACCTTCATGTTCTTACGCACTCTGAAGTGAAACTTGTAAGACAAGCTCATCTTTTCCACAGCTCTCCAAAGGCCCCGCAGGAGTCCTGGGAACTTACCATAGTTAGGCCATGAGTGATTAGCTTTTTCAGGAGATTGAACATACGGTCAAGAGAAGAAAAAAGAAACTTTTAAAATGACTGTTTATCCAAATCTAATCCTTCTCTCTGGATCTTTTCCCCTGCCAAGGTTCAGAAGACTTGTTCCTATAACCCTTTTCTAAGGAACTATATTTTATGGGTTGAAAGTTATTCTCATAATCTTCTACTTTAGATTTGTCCCATTAGAACGCAAGGTTCACAGATAAATAACCTATAGCTGGTAAGATATGCATTTAAACTATACCCTTTACCTCAGATAAAACTGGATTCTAAACACACTCCCAAGAAGTAATCCTATTTCATCGGGGCTCTCTTTACTTTCTTTTACTAAATATTACCTGCCCCAAAATGTGAAATTAAACTGGGAAGTCTCTGGAGATAGAAATTCTAATAAAGCCAAGCCTTCAAAAATGCAGAACCACTGACAAGAGTTTAGCTGGAAATTGACAGGCACGTCATGGGATTCCGCATTCGAAATACTCCTGTTGGAAGTCGCAAATGAAACTGTTAATGAGATAGCATAAAGGTATGAATAATTCCCATTGAAGAAAAATGTCTGCCTGTGAATATGAAATTATAAGAAGGTAAGAAATATCATTATTCTTTCAAGATATCAGCTCGCTTTGGTTTCCTTCTACTGAAATTATGAGGAGTGGAAGCAACCAGTAGGAAATGTTTAATTGACCTGAATGATTTGCTAAACACCAGAACCAAATTCCAAGTGAAGCACAATTTTCCTTTCCCACCACTCACTATCAAAAGGGACACCTATTTTTAAAAAATGTTTCAAGCCAGGCTATTTATGGGGGTAAACAAGGTTCTCTGTGGGCCAGTGTATAATAATAATCATTCAGAATAAATTTGTTTATAAATGCATGTGATGTGTGAATATATATCAGGCAAAGTAGTAGCTCTTTTCATTTCTAATGAGGAAAATGTATTGCAAAGTAGACTCACCATTCCTACAGGATTTATGAGAAATAACTTTTACTTGTCATGGTGAATTATGTTAAACTGTACCTTTAAAATTATTCTTGCTCATTCTGTGTTATTTGATTTTGTATTTTTAACAGTAACCGCACGGGTGTTTAATAAATGGTTGTTGAATTGAAAAAGCATGTTCTTCAGCCCGATTATGGATGAGACACCACTTTAATTTACTAATATATCCAAGACTAGGTAATTCTGTCCCCTTAATGTGGCAGGAGATGGTGGCATCGCTTCTTCAAAGCCATTAGATGGGTACTTTTCAAGCTTATTTTTCCTCGTTTCTGATAGATTTCCTGGCAGATTCAAAAGAACATCTTCCAGCTTGCTTCACACACGTTTCTTAAGTGGATTGCCACCAACACCTGTATTTCCTGGAATATTTAAATAAACAACATTAAAATCAGTTTGTGGTTATTAGATATTTGCACAATGATCAGTGTTTCTAACACGCGAAACATGCAGAGTGCTGGGCAGCAGGCTGAGCGCAGGTTCGTCCAAATGCCTGGTGAACAGAATATTTAAAGCATGCGTGAGAGTAGCCGTAAGTAAAAAATCTGAATGTCACCCACTTCCAAAAGTCATTAGCCACGCCTAAAATAGCCAGGGCTGATTTGGGTGTATCTGACACCAAATATGCCTCAGTGATTTTTGGACGTTGCTTCTGAAAGCAGCTGAGGCAACTGCGCCATGATTTTCACAGTGCCGAGGTTTGGCAGACACACAGAGTTCATCGTTGAGTTTCTGGAACTCGGCACTGAAGCCTCCAAGCTGCCCAGACTCAGTTTGAACGAGAGGAGCCAGTGACGCCTAAGAAATCCGCTCCCCCCAACCCCCCGCTGGTCTCATATTTGCTAGATGTGAGGTTTAGGAAAACAAATGGAAGAATTTAAGTGTTAAAGAAAACAAAACAAAACAAAAAAGTAATGACCAATCTAGCAATTTTCACCACCTCTCAGATCAGTAGAAGCTTTTCAGATGAATGGCCTGTGGTTTCAGTGTCAATCTTAGATGGTAAACTGGGGCCCAGTTCCTGTGGTCTAGTTCTGCTTCTCCTTCCACTGACTTTCAAATTCTGTGAGCTGACCTGAGCTTACCACTCTACTCTTTTATGAGAAACAACTGAAAAAGGAGGAGAGTGGGGAGATGGGGTAACCCACAGGAGAGGGGAATGATGGGCATGAAGGGGGGCACGTGATGTGAGGAGAACTGGGTGTTATACACAACTAGTGAATCACTGAACACCACACCAAAAACGAACGATGTACTATATGCTGGCTAATTGAAGTTAAATTTAAAAAAGAAACAACTGAAATGGAATCCCTTGAACGAATTTGGGAAGAAAATAAAATTGAGCAAAACAGCTCTCATCCGTATAATTACCAAAGTCTGTTCGATTTGCTCATTACTTTCCATTCTGCCTAGATTAAGAGAATCCAGGTATCTGGAATAGGACTGAGAGACGTAAAAAGACAAAAGCCTGTTTCTTCTCATCCTGATCTGCCCTGAAAACCCCCATAGACCCATCATCCGCTTTTAAAAGGATAGAAAAAGACCACCGAAGTGAAGAAAAAGAGAGCACTGAGAGGATAAAATGGGGGAGAAGTTATTCATAGCGGCTCATACATGATTCAAATTGTAAAAGCAGGAATCCACTCTACTAGGGAGTTCTGATCTGAAATAATGATAGCATTATTTTTCCAAAAAGTCGTATGTGACCTTTAAGTTTTTCTGAAAAGAAAACAGAAATGAGGAATGCTCTTTAGCAATTCAAGTCCTGGGAGGCATCATTTTCTCAAATACGGACCCTTTGCATCTGTTTCTCACACTGGAAGGAAGCCCTGCTGCAACTCTGTCCTTCTGCCGTTTCTCTGCAGGTCCCAAAGCAAGTGGTCCTATGCTTCCCCGGCCCCAGTCAGGTCCAAGCAGCTGGAGGGGTTCACGAGCAAGTGAACCCAAAGCGCCCTGTGCAGGCTACCCCCTCAACCCACACCAACTGGGCCTCAGCCTGCCGGGGCTTCCACTGCAGGCCTCCCTATGGGCAGGAGGTTGAGACAGGGTGAAGGAGAGGCTGTGGGCCCAGAATCTGAGGGTGAAACTATGGATACATTTTTTTTTTTCATAGAAACATCATTAACTCACTCTGTTGGGTTCTGTAGTGCTGAGTTCCATGCCTCAGGCTTGTGAGGAGTTGGAGGTTTTCACGGCCTGGCCTAATGTCTAGATGTTAAGTGCGCCCCGAGAAATGGTAGCTCTAGCAGGCCGTTAGCTAGAGAGTGACATGTGATCAAATAGAGCTTGGAAAACACTCGATTGGTACCTCTGCTCTTTAATATTTACAATGCACATTAGCATATAAAAGGCTCTGTGAAATCCTAAGTTGAAAGGAAGGAATCTGTTGACATTGCTTTTCCAGACCTTATGTAAATAAAGACCTTTTTTTTCTCCCATGAAATCCCTTAGCATGGTAGAAAGCATCCCCTGTAGCAGATGTCCCCAAATATCTTCCATCAAAGGCCTGACAGCCAATATTTCAGGCTTCGTGGTAGGTTTGTCAGATAAAAGATGGACCCTCAGTTAAATCTGAATTTCAGATAAACTGAATAATTTTTAATAAATATATGTCCTCAACATGTCCCCAGAATTATTAGTTGTATTGGTTCTGTCTGTCTGTATTCGCTAAGTCTAGAAACTTCTTTGTGGGCAACGCCGGGCCGTGACTGGGCTGTGACTGGGCTCTGCTGTTGGGCGAAATGTGCCGCAGACAAGGCATAAAGAACAGGCGTGGCCAGCTTCCAATACAACGTTATTTATGGACGTGGAAATTTGAATTTTATATAATGATCTTGTGTCAGGAAATATCACTTTTCTTTTGATATATTTTTTTCAGCCACAGAAGAATGTGAAAGCCATCCTTAACTTGCAGGCTGTGTAAAAACAGACAGGATACTGACTTGGGCCTGTGGGCTGTGGTTTGCCATGCTATCAATGCTTTCTGAACTACCGGGGTTTAAACAAGTGGCTTCTCATGATACAACCGCTGGGGAAATTAAGGCATGCGTGTGTCCTTTGCTGCCTTGAGACGATCTGTCACCCCTGCTAGAGAACTGAGCTTTGAGCTCTGCCGATGAGCCCTGCCTGTTCCAGACTCACCTGCCTCTGAGAAATCATAGCAGAAATGATGGTGCTTAGCAGAACCCGGGACCCTCCCATCTGTCAAAAGAATAGCAGCCTAGCAACCCTACGCACAGTGGTAGACTGACGGCCTAGACCAACGTTTTAACTACTTTTTGAAATGTAAAGGAACAAAGTAGAAACAGTCATTTAACTGGTAACAAGTTAAAAATAACAACTCACCTAAAACAGGAGCAACGCCGTCCCTCGAAATCATGGCCTTGTGCTTGCACCCAGACACTTGGGGAGGAAGACGACTGAGAGTACGTTCTCCCACTGTTGGTTTGACCTCAAACCATTCTAGAAAATATGAGTACAGAAACTCTTGGTTAGAAATTCACTATGGCCATGGCCAAAATAAGACGCCACAGTTTACAAATTGGGCAAATTCTTTAGACGCCTCTTTAATCATCGTCTTAAGAGTGGTGTGGAAAGGGAGGTTATTAGACCTTTCCCCACATTGTCCACACCTCTGAGCCACAAAATGGTTGCTTTAAAGACAATATATTTGTGTTCCTATTGGTTTCTTTTTTTTTTTTTAAGATTTTATTTATTTATTTGACAGAGACAGAGATCACAAGGAGTCAGAGAAGCAGGCAGAGAGAGAGGGGGAAGCAGGCTCCCCGCTGAGTTAACTTTGTGTTAGTTAATGGATTAGCAATACCTTTGTCATAGGTAGCACTACTGTATTCAGAGAATTCTGATTATAAAACCAAATTCTATTTTGAAAGACATCCGGGCATAATATTAAGATATTTAAAATTTTTTTATATTTTGGAGTAGTTAAAAAAATCTGACTTTTCTCGTATTTTAAAAATTTTCTATTAGCATTGTCTGAATACTGCCAGTGCTTTTTCTTTTTAAGGGATTCTGTTTCTGGAAATTTATAAGCACATTGCAAATTTATAATCCCATCTTTTCTTTCCTCGACTCTGTGTACAGGGCCCTGTATATTTCCTTGAAGATGGGAAATCCACTATCTCACTGAATGACGCTTTGATGTGGGCAAAGGTGAACCCATTCTCACCATTAGGGACTGGAATACGACTCAACCCATTTTGACAGAAAGTTTTTCTCCTTGTTTTTTTTTTTTTTTTAAAGTCCTTTTGTGGGTTAGTATTACTTTAGCCTTTGTTGTCCAAGAGCCAAAGGTTGAGGGGAGCGGGGATGGTGGGGAATAAGAGTTGACTTTATAAATTAACTTCAAATAATAAAATATTTATATGATTTCACGGAAAAATAGATGTGTCCTTTATAAAATAGAATAGCCATATTAGGGAGAAAGATAATATTTAAATTATAAAAGGCTGAAGTATATAAAAGAGCATATATAAGTTTCATAAAGTTACCAAAGTTTCATAAAATTACCAAAATATTATATTGTTGAAAACATTGAAACATATTAAATAATGTAACACCCACAATAGTGCTTGACATAGAATAAGCACTTACTGAATATTGGAATGACTGTTTTGACATATCAAAATGTAAGGTATGTATGACAGATCTTCAAGTTAACCAACACCCATACTGTCCTCTGTAAAATATATAGTAAACCAGTCGTTTCAGTTCATATTTAATAAGTTTCCAGTAATGAGTTTGATATGTATCAATAAATGGATACACAGTCAAAATACTTCCGAGTTTTATTATTTTTTAAAGAAAGCATTACCAAGTCTTTTGAACTGAAAGTAAATGTCCAGTTATAAAGGAATAGGTTCTATAAGCATAACAAAAATTGAGGAGTAAAAAACACAAATGCAGTTAAATCTGTATGAGAATTTACAGGTATGTGATAATAGTTTTTATTACCATTTAATATTTACAGTAATTTCTAATTGATTTATATTAACTCTATAACATAATTTATTTGAAAAAATTAGCTTCAAAGAAATTTCTGTAAGTACATATTAGTTGAAATTTGGGGTATATTATAAACTCAAGTTTTTTTTAAATATTAAAAGAGCAAAACTACTAAAAAAAAAAAAAAAGCCTGAGAAATGACTGCAAGTATTTCAGTTGCACTAGAATTCTCACTCAGAGGTCTATGAAATTAATGCATTACTGGGAAGAACGGTACTTTGATACTCAGATTGTTTTACAGAATTTATAATATAGATGTTTTTGTCTTACTACAGAGTGAGTTCCTATAATTAGAATAATTGTGGTTTTTATTATCTTTAAACTTGTTGCACTTAAAATAATTTTAAAATTTTCTTTAACAAGATTCTTAAAACAGTAAATAATATGTATTATGTATATATCTATTGCATTGACCAGCTCTAACTGTCAAAAAGATGTTACGGGCCTAAATTCTATTTTATAAAAAAAATTTAATGAACATATAGAAGAGAATGTATGCAGTGCATCAAAAGTATGAAACTTTTTTAATCCTTAGTGATAGGCATAACTCAAAATTTTTTAGATGAGGCGGATTTTTCATTAGCATGTATGTAGTAAAATCTTTTCATTCGTATATAGCAGTTGAACTCCTACTATAATTCTCCTTATTTTTGTTTTAAAATAGATTAAGAAGCCTATATTTTGTGCTTTAACTGCTTTAAAAGATCCACTGACTGTAAGTTATACATATATAAATGATTGTTTCCTTCTTCATTTTAAATGAATGCAGGAAAATATTTTATGTATAAACTATGAAAAATTCATATAACTCTTTAGCACATGAAGACAATAGAGGAGTAACCCAATTTGTGTCTAAAATCTAAATTGGATTGATTCAAGTACAAATCTGTTATTCTGACTTCTACAGTGTTCTATACCTTATTACCAGTTATAACTATGAATTCCTCATAGAACTGTGTCATTTGACCATGTCAGTTTGCATCTCTTGTGCCTTAATATGAAAAACAAAGCAATTTTTTAAATTTGTAGGTTTTCTATTGTTAAATTTCATATGTATGAAACCCAAATAATATGAACTTATTTTACTACTAAGAAAATGTCTATATTACTGATGTGTACAAATTATTTTCCAAGTTTAATTATGCTTTTATGAAAGAAGTCTCATTAGACAATGGTTTTAATAGCATTGGAAAAATATTTTGCCTATAAAAATTACCAGATGGTTAACACAGTTGCGACATCAAAATGAGTTATATCTTGTGAAAATATTATTTTCATGTCAATCAAAATTTATATATATTTATTGTCTATATTTCCATGAAATCATCCAGAGGTGTTCAGGAACATCATCACAGTAAAGCAATGACTTTTATTTTGTTGTCCTTATAATAGGAAGATTGACACTTTTTCAGTCTAAAGTCAAGAGGCATTCTGAATATAGTAAAGCCTCACCAATTGTTTATAAAACTTAGGGTTTCTTATTTAGTGTAGCAGTAATACAGAAGATATCTTCATTGTCAACTCTTACTAAGTTTTTATTGTGCCATATCTTTGAAACATTTATTCCTAAAGTAACTGATGAAAGTACTTTTATGCTAAATTTAAATACCATAGGACTGTGCTTAATGTGGCCTGTAGTTATCTAGATTTTTATGTATATAGGTATGAATGTATTTCAGGTCCCCTGAATTTCAATAAATACCACATTAAAACCAGACATGACAGTTAACTGCTAAGATGAGCATCAGTATTGTCCTCCAAACCACCACCGAGAGAACACTGTTTCTCCATAAAGGCTGGGTCTGAGTCATCAGAGATGTGAAGGGCTTGAGCTACCAAGTGACTACCTTACTTGGAAACCTAGAAAAATCACTTTGGACTGTCAGGAGGAGGATTCCCCAGGAAAAACTGACTACAATAAACCCTAAACTAATGAATACTAACAGCGTATCCAGAGCCTTCCGTTCGTGATAAGTGTTCTGTGGATTGGAAACTCTCCTAGAGGAGGCGCTCTAGCTCCTAGAAAAGCTCCTTGCTTCCTTCTGCCACAGATCGCTGGTGAAGCAAATGGCCTTCCTCAGATCCGCCTGTAGTGTTGGCCTCTCAATACAACTCCTCTTCAGGAAGCTCTTGAAGCTGCCGCTTTGCCTATGCCTGCTACCTTCATGTTCTTACGCACTCTGAAGTGAAACTTGTAAGACAAGCTCATCTTTTCCACAGCTCTCCAAAGGCCCCGCAGGAGTCCTGGGAACTTACCATAGTTAGGCCATGAGTGATTAGCTTTTTCAGGAGATTGAACATACGGTCAAGAGAAGAAAAAAGAAACTTTTAAAATGACTGTTTATCCAAATCTAATCCTTCTCTCTGGATCTTTTCCCCTGCCAAGGTTCAGAAGACTTGTTCCTATAACCCTTTTCTAAGGAACTATATTTTATGGGTTGAAAGTTATTCTCATAATCTTCTACTTTAGATTTGTCCCATTAGAACGCAAGGTTCACAGATAAATAACCTATAGCTGGTAAGATATGCATTTAAACTATACCCTTTACCTCAGATAAAACTGGATTCTAAACACACTCCCAAGAAGTAATCCTATTTCATCGGGGCTCTCTTTACTTTCTTTTACTAAATATTACCTGCCCCAAAATGTGAAATTAAACTGGGAAGTCTCTGGAGATAGAAATTCTAATAAAGCCAAGCCTTCAAAAATGCAGAACCACTGACAAGAGTTTAGCTGGAAATTGACAGGCACGTCATGGGATTCCGCATTCGAAATACTCCTGTTGGAAGTCGCAAATGAAACTGTTAATGAGATAGCATAAAGGTATGAATAATTCCCATTGAAGAAAAATGTCTGCCTGTGAATATGAAATTATAAGAAGGTAAGAAATATCATTATTCTTTCAAGATATCAGCTCGCTTTGGTTTCCTTCTACTGAAATTATGAGGAGTGGAAGCAACCAGTAGGAAATGTTTAATTGACCTGAATGATTTGCTAAACACCAGAACCAAATTCCAAGTGAAGCACAATTTTCCTTTCCCACCACTCACTATCAAAAGGGACACCTATTTTTAAAAAATGTTTCAAGCCAGGCTATTTATGGGGGTAAACAAGGTTCTCTGTGGGCCAGTGTATAATAATAATCATTCAGAATAAATTTGTTTATAAATGCATGTGATGTGTGAATATATATCAGGCAAAGTAGTAGCTCTTTTCATTTCTAATGAGGAAAATGTATTGCAAAGTAGACTCACCATTCCTACAGGATTTATGAGAAATAACTTTTACTTGTCATGGTGAATTATGTTAAACTGTACCTTTAAAATTATTCTTGCTCATTCTGTGTTATTTGATTTTGTATTTTTAACAGTAACCGCACGGGTGTTTAATAAATGGTTGTTGAATTGAAAAAGCATGTTCTTCAGCCCGATTATGGATGAGACACCACTTTAATTTACTAATATATCCAAGACTAGGTAATTCTGTCCCCTTAATGTGGCAGGAGATGGTGGCATCGCTTCTTCAAAGCCATTAGATGGGTACTTTTCAAGCTTATTTTTCCTCGTTTCTGATAGATTTCCTGGCAGATTCAAAAGAACATCTTCCAGCTTGCTTCACACACGTTTCTTAAGTGGATTGCCACCAACACCTGTATTTCCTGGAATATTTAAATAAACAACATTAAAATCAGTTTGTGGTTATTAGATATTTGCACAATGATCAGTGTTTCTAACACGCGAAACATGCAGAGTGCTGGGCAGCAGGCTGAGCGCAGGTTCGTCCAAATGCCTGGTGAACAGAATATTTAAAGCATGCGTGAGAGTAGCCGTAAGTAAAAAATCTGAATGTCACCCACTTCCAAAAGTCATTAGCCACGCCTAAAATAGCCAGGGCTGATTTGGGTGTATCTGACACCAAATATGCCTCAGTGATTTTTGGACGTTGCTTCTGAAAGCAGCTGAGGCAACTGCGCCATGATTTTCACAGTGCCGAGGTTTGGCAGACACACAGAGTTCATCGTTGAGTTTCTGGAACTCGGCACTGAAGCCTCCAAGCTGCCCAGACTCAGTTTGAACGAGAGGAGCCAGTGACGCCTAAGAAATCCGCTCCCCCCAACCCCCCGCTGGTCTCATATTTGCTAGATGTGAGGTTTAGGAAAACAAATGGAAGAATTTAAGTGTTAAAGAAAACAAAACAAAACAAAAAAGTAATGACCAATCTAGCAATTTTCACCACCTCTCAGATCAGTAGAAGCTTTTCAGATGAATGGCCTGTGGTTTCAGTGTCAATCTTAGATGGTAAACTGGGGCCCAGTTCCTGTGGTCTAGTTCTGCTTCTCCTTCCACTGACTTTCAAATTCTGTGAGCTGACCTGAGCTTACCACTCTACTCTTTTATGAGAAACAACTGAAAAAGGAGGAGAGTGGGGAGATGGGGTAACCCACAGGAGAGGGGAATGATGGGCATGAAGGGGGGCACGTGATGTGAGGAGAACTGGGTGTTATACACAACTAGTGAATCACTGAACACCACACCAAAAACGAACGATGTACTATATGCTGGCTAATTGAAGTTAAATTTAAAAAAGAAACAACTGAAATGGAATCCCTTGAACGAATTTGGGAAGAAAATAAAATTGAGCAAAACAGCTCTCATCCGTATAATTACCAAAGTCTGTTCGATTTGCTCATTACTTTCCATTCTGCCTAGATTAAGAGAATCCAGGTATCTGGAATAGGACTGAGAGACGTAAAAAGACAAAAGCCTGTTTCTTCTCATCCTGATCTGCCCTGAAAACCCCCATAGACCCATCATCCGCTTTTAAAAGGATAGAAAAAGACCACCGAAGTGAAGAAAAAGAGAGCACTGAGAGGATAAAATGGGGGAGAAGTTATTCATAGCGGCTCATACATGATTCAAATTGTAAAAGCAGGAATCCACTCTACTAGGGAGTTCTGATCTGAAATAATGATAGCATTATTTTTCCAAAAAGTCGTATGTGACCTTTAAGTTTTTCTGAAAAGAAAACAGAAATGAGGAATGCTCTTTAGCAATTCAAGTCCTGGGAGGCATCATTTTCTCAAATACGGACCCTTTGCATCTGTTTCTCACACTGGAAGGAAGCCCTGCTGCAACTCTGTCCTTCTGCCGTTTCTCTGCAGGTCCCAAAGCAAGTGGTCCTATGCTTCCCCGGCCCCAGTCAGGTCCAAGCAGCTGGAGGGGTTCACGAGCAAGTGAACCCAAAGCGCCCTGTGCAGGCTACCCCCTCAACCCACACCAACTGGGCCTCAGCCTGCCGGGGCTTCCACTGCAGGCCTCCCTATGGGCAGGAGGTTGAGACAGGGTGAAGGAGAGGCTGTGGGCCCAGAATCTGAGGGTGAAACTATGGATACATTTTTTTTTTTCATAGAAACATCATTAACTCACTCTGTTGGGTTCTGTAGTGCTGAGTTCCATGCCTCAGGCTTGTGAGGAGTTGGAGGTTTTCACGGCCTGGCCTAATGTCTAGATGTTAAGTGCGCCCCGAGAAATGGTAGCTCTAGCAGGCCGTTAGCTAGAGAGTGACATGTGATCAAATAGAGCTTGGAAAACACTCGATTGGTACCTCTGCTCTTTAATATTTACAATGCACATTAGCATATAAAAGGCTCTGTGAAATCCTAAGTTGAAAGGAAGGAATCTGTTGACATTGCTTTTCCAGACCTTATGTAAATAAAGACCTTTTTTTTCTCCCATGAAATCCCTTAGCATGGTAGAAAGCATCCCCTGTAGCAGATGTCCCCAAATATCTTCCATCAAAGGCCTGACAGCCAATATTTCAGGCTTCGTGGTAGGTTTGTCAGATAAAAGATGGACCCTCAGTTAAATCTGAATTTCAGATAAACTGAATAATTTTTAATAAATATATGTCCTCAACATGTCCCCAGAATTATTAGTTGTATTGGTTCTGTCTGTCTGTATTCGCTAAGTCTAGAAACTTCTTTGTGGGCAACGCCGGGCCGTGACTGGGCTGTGACTGGGCTCTGCTGTTGGGCGAAATGTGCCGCAGACAAGGCATAAAGAACAGGCGTGGCCAGCTTCCAATACAACGTTATTTATGGACGTGGAAATTTGAATTTTATATAATGATCTTGTGTCAGGAAATATCACTTTTCTTTTGATATATTTTTTTCAGCCACAGAAGAATGTGAAAGCCATCCTTAACTTGCAGGCTGTGTAAAAACAGACAGGATACTGACTTGGGCCTGTGGGCTGTGGTTTGCCATGCTATCAATGCTTTC
The DNA here is from genome assembly GCF_002288905.1 of Enhydra lutris kenyoni. Lineage (NCBI taxonomy): Eukaryota > Metazoa > Chordata > Mammalia > Carnivora > Mustelidae > Enhydra > Enhydra lutris. Next base: position 7,592,966 of record NW_019154095.1, read on the forward strand.
TGAACTACCGGGGTTTAAACAAGTGGCTTCTCATGATACAACCGCTGGGGAAATTAAGGCATGCGTGTGTCCTTTGCTGCCTTGAGACGATCTGTCACCCCTGCTAGAGAACTGAGCTTTGAGCTCTGCCGATGAGCCCTGCCTGTTCCAGACTCACCTGCCTCTGAGAAATCATAGCAGAAATGATGGTGCTTAGCAGAACCCGGGACCCTCCCATCTGTCAAAAGAATAGCAGCCTAGCAACCCTACGCACAGTGGTAGACTGACGGCCTAGACCAACGTTTTAACTACTTTTTGAAATGTAAAGGAACAAAGTAGAAACAGTCATTTAACTGGTAACAAGTTAAAAATAACAACTCACCTAAAACAGGAGCAACGCCGTCCCTCGAAATCATGGCCTTGTGCTTGCACCCAGACACTTGGGGAGGAAGACGACTGAGAGTACGTTCTCCCACTGTTGGTTTGACCTCAAACCATTCTAGAAAATATGAGTACAGAAACTCTTGGTTAGAAATTCACTATGGCCATGGCCAAAATAAGACGCCACAGTTTACAAATTGGGCAAATTCTTTAGACGCCTCTTTAATCATCGTCTTAAGAGTGGTGTGGAAAGGGAGGTTATTAGACCTTTCCCCACATTGTCCACACCTCTGAGCCACAAAATGGTTGCTTTAAAGACAATATATTTGTGTTCCTATTGGTTTCTTTTTTTTTTTTTAAGATTTTATTTATTTATTTGACAGAGACAGAGATCACAAGGAGTCAGAGAAGCAGGCAGAGAGAGAGGGGGAAGCAGGCTCCCCGCTGAGCAGAGAGCCCGATGTGGGGCTCGATCCCAGGACCCTGAGATCATGACCCGAGCTGAAGGCAGAGGCTTTAACCCACTGAGCCACCCAGGTGCCCCTCCTATTGGTTTCTTAATAAGTTTTTTTTAATAATAATATGTATACAGAAAAGTGGTCAAATCATGTGTTTGCAGTCTATCAAATTTTTGGAATGAATACACCTGGGGTGTATTATTAGTACAAATCCTCTGCTTATCCCTCCCATACAGCACCCTAAAAAGAGAACACTGTATTGACTTCTGTCATAACAGGTGAGATGATATTTTTATATTTCATGCATGTTTTTATATTTCATTTATATTTCATATATTTCAAAATCATACAGGATTTATTTCATTTTTCAAAACTGTTTATACTATAAAAAGAGTGACTTAAAATTACTTCTATGTTTCCTACATTTCTCATTAAATCTATAAACTATCACACTTGGACATTAATTTCCCTGTGCTTCTAAAGATCACTTACCCCTCCTCTGTAGCCCCCAACCTTCACTGAGGCTTGAAGAAGAGTCTAAGGTAATTTCTACTTATCAGTCAGACCCTGTTGGTGCTCTATACAGCTCTGGTCAGTAACATTCTCAGACCTATAATTATCATAGTTAATTACTTTGAGCTTAAAATCAGGAGTCTCAAAAATCAAGACTGGTGAGAATAGAATATTGTTCAAGAATCTGAAGGGTTGAAGTGGCCCATAGGTAAAGGGAAATTGGTCGAAGAAAGACAAGAGAGATAAAGGTTAGCTTTGCACAAAGAGGGTTGTGTTTTGTTCTAGAAATCCCAACTAGAGCCAATGAGAAGCAAAAATGGTGAGATCGACTAAAGGTAAGCAAATGTTAGGTATAAAGAATAATTGTATCTGTTTTGTGGTATTAAAAAAATAACTTGACAAATAAAATGCTGAAGAGTGGTAGGGGGCTGGCCAGGAGTCATCGGTGTCATAGTGTTTTAGGGTCCTTATAGTTAGAGAAAGTAAAGATATTAATTTCAGATTAGGATAAATTTACATGTTAAAATGTTTAGGGTGGCACTAAAAAGAGTAGAAATTTAAAATTTTCCAAAGTAGTAGGATCAGGTGTGGGGGGAGTCTTTTAAAAAAATTTAATCTGAAAGAAAAGATAGGTGAGACAAAAACAAGAAACAGAAAAAGAAAGCAAAGACCATGAAATAATATGATAGATGTGAATGCAAATGTAACAGTCGGCAGTTCTACTGAATTCATAACATTTAAAGTCACAGTCAATGAAATAACAAAGATCCATGCAACAGGATACTTCAAAGATGAATTGCAAGACTTGCTTTAGCAAGTGTCAGCACTTACTGTCAAGCAATAGTAACTAAGACAGTGTGGTGTTGCAGTCGCACAGGGGTAGACAAGACCAGCAAGTGCCTGGAAACAGGCCCATATATATAAAGAAACTGGAAACATTTGAGACATGAGGGTGTTACGAACCAGTGAGAAAAGAACAAGATTGTTCAAGAGATGGTCTGCAATAGAACTTGTTCTCCATTTCATTTGCAGACAAATTCAGATCTTAAGAGACTAACCCCTTACCAGATCTATGCTTTGCAAACATTTTTTTTTCCATTTTATAGGTTCCTTTTTCACTCTTGTTTTCTTTTTTATGTGGAAGCCTTTTTGATAGAATCCCAATTTGTTTTGCTTTTGTTTCTTGTGCTTCAGATGTCATCTCCAAAAAATCATTGCCAATGCCAGTGTCAAGAAAGTTTTTTCCTGTGTACTCTTCTAGTTGTTTTATGGCTTTGGGTCTTATGTTTAAGACCTGTTCTGGTCTTATGCTGGGGTGTGAGGTAAGGGTCCAATCTCATTCTTCCTACAAATGCATTTCCAATTTTCTCAGCATGATTTGTTGAGATTATCTTTTCCCCATTGTGTGTTCTTGGCATCCTTATTGAAGATCAAGTGTCTGTAAATGCATGGATGTATTTCTGGACTTGCCATTTTGTTTCATTGGTCTATATGTTTTTACGCCAGTATCTTACTATTTTAATTACTATAGCTTTGTATTACAGTGTGAAATCAGGAAGTGTGATGCCTCCAGCTTTGTTCTTCTTTCTCAAAATTGCTTTTGGCTTTTTGGGTTCTTTTTTGTTTCCATAGGAATTCAGGATTGTTTTTTCTATTTCTGTAAAGACTACCATTGAAATTTTGCAAGCTTGCTTTGAATCTATAGATCGATTGGGTAGTATAGACATTTTAACAATATTAATTCTTCTAATCCATGAACATGGGATGTCTTTCCATTTATCTGTCTTCTTTTATTTCCTTCACCAATGTTTTATAATTTATAATGTTTAACTATGTAAAATGTAATATCCAAAACATATAAGGACTCATACAATTCAATAGCGGACAAAACAAATAACCCAACTAAAAACTGGGTAAAGGACCTGAGCAGACATTTCTCAAAATAAGGAATACAGGAGCACTGCCTATCTTGGTTAGTGGAGTGTGTGACTCCCAATCTTGCGGTTATGAGTTTGAGCCCCATGTTGAGTGTAGATCGTACTTAAAAATACAGTCTTTTGGGGCACCTGGGTGGCTCAGTGGGTTAAAGTTTCTACCTTCAGCTCAGGTCATGATCCCAGGGTCCTGGGATCAAGCCCCGCATCCGGCTCTCTGCTTAGCAGGGACCCTGCTTCCCCCCTCCACCCCCACTCTGCCTGCTTCTGCCCTACCTGTGATCTCTGTCTGTCAAATAAATAAAATATTTTTTAAAAATAAAGTCTTTTAAAAAACAAGATATACAAATGGCCAACAGATATTTAAAGAGGTACTCAACATCACTAGTCATGATCAGTAATCAGGGAAATGCAATCAAAACCACAGTAATATATCATCATACACCTGTTAGAATCACTATTATCAAAAAAGACAAAATATAAAAAGTGTTGGTGAGAATGTGGAAGAAAAGAGAATGTGGAAACAAAGAAAATTTACATTCTGTTGGCAGAATGTAAATTTGTACAGCCATTATGGAAAATAGTGTAAAGACCCAAAATTAAAAATAGAAATACTGTATGATCCAACAATACCATTTCTGGGTATATATCCAAAGGAAATGAAATCAGTATTTCAGAGAGGTATCTGTACCATGTTCATTGCAACATTATTCATAGTAGCCAAAGATAGGGAAATGTCCAAAATGTATAAAGAAAATGTATAAATGAATGTATAAAGAAAATGCGGTATGAATGTGTACACACACACACACACACACACACACACAAAATGGAATATTAATCAGCCTTTATGCTAAATGAAATAAGCCAGACATGGAAAAACAAATACTGCATGATTTCACTTCTAGGTGGACTCAAAAATAGAGTCATAGGAGCAGAGAGTAGAATGGTAATGTCCAGGGATTGGGGGGAAGGGGACCTGGGGAGATGCTGGTCAAAGGTATGCAAGATGGATAAATTCTGCAGGTCTAATATACAGCATGGTGACTACAGTTAATAGTGTATTGTGTACTTGAAATTTCCTAAGAGTGTTGATCCTAAGCATACTCACCATACCAAGCAAACAAAGAAAAAAAGAAAAAAAGAAAAAAGAAGGAAACAAAGAAAATGACAATCATGTGAGACGATGGATATGTTTGATTGCAGTGATTATACAAGTATATTTACATCAAAACATGAAGTTGTACACCTTAAATATATATACTTTCTATTTGTCAATTATAACTCAATAAAGTTGAAAAAAATCTTAAAAGTGAAAGGCTAACATAGCAACAATTTTCTGGATATGTCTCCTGAGGCAAGGGAAATAAAAACAAAATAAACTATTGGGACTACATCAAAATAAAAAGCTTCTGCACAGTGAAGGAAACAATAAAACTAAAAGGCCATCTGTGGAATGGGAGAAGATATTTGCAAATGACGTATGTGATAAACGGTCAGTATCCAAAAAATATAAAGAACTTATACAACTCAACACCCCCCAAAAATCCAATTTAAAATAGGCAGAAGACATAAACAGACATTTCTTCAAAGAAGACATCCAGATGGTCAACAGATACACGAAAAGATGCTCAATATCACTCATTATCAGGGAAATGCAAATCAAAATTACAATGAGATACCATTTCACACCTGTCAGAATCACTAAAATCAATGACACAAGAAAGAAGTGTTGGTGAGCATGTGGAGAAAAAGACACCCTCACGCACTGTCGGTGGGAATGCAAACTCATGCAGCCACCGTGGAAAACAATATGGAGCTTCCTTAAAAACAGAACCACCCAACAATCCAGTAGTCCTGCTATTGGGTATTTACAGAAAGAATACAAAAACACTAATTCAAAGAAATTAATATACTTCTGTGTTTATTGCAGCATTATTTACTCTAGCTAAACTATGGAAGCAGCCCAGGTGTCCATCGATAAATGAATAAAGAAGAGGTAGTATGTGTGTGTACGTAAATAATGGAATTTTACTCAACCGTAAAAATGAATGAAATCTTGCCATTTACAACAATGTGGATGAGGCTAGAGAGTACAATGCTAAGCCAAATAAATCAGAGAAAGACAAATACCGTATGATTTCCCTCATATGTGGACTTTAAGAAACAAAACAATTGAGCAAGGGAAAAAAAGAGCAGCAAACCAAAAAACAGACTGTTAACTCTAGAGAACAAACTGAAGGTTACCAGAGGCAGGTGGATGGGGGGGATGGGTGCAGTAGGTGATGGGGATGAAGGTGTGCACTTATGATGAGCACTGGGCGACATGTGGAGGTGTTGAATGACTATATTGTACACCTGAAACGAATACAACACTGTATGCTAACTTTACTGGAATTGAAAATTAAAAAATAAAAGGGAAGGGCTAAATAAACTTCAGGAAATTTAAATATAGGAGAATTTTTTTTTATAACCCCATGATGCCAACAGTATTAACCATGAAGTTTGTATTTTTCATTTCTGCCATAACAAATTTCCATAAATTTGGTGACTTACAAACAACAGCCATTTTTATCTCAGAGTATAGAAATCTGAGAGCTTCTTTTAGAGTCTCACCTGGCTGAAATCAAGGTGTTGGCAGGGCGGCATTCCTTCTGGAAGCCCTGGGGATGAATCCTCTCCCATGCTCATTCGGGTTTTTGGCAGAATGTGATTCCTTGCATCTCTAGGTTCAAAGTCGCTATCTGGTTGCTGGCTATCCCCAAGGTTGTTCTTCCCTCTTTGAGGCCACGCCCCTACCTTCCTGTGGTCTCTGAATGGCCCCAGCAACAAGAGAAGGTTGAGGCCCTCTCACACTTCAGATCACTCCTATTTCCTCTTCTGCCTCATTGCTTGATTCCACTTGGAGAAAGATCTCTGCTTTTAAATGCTCCTGTGATTAGACTGGACCCACTGAGTAGCCCAGCATTAACTCCCTACTTCAAGGTCTGCAGCTTCTGCAAAGCCTCTTTTGCCATGTTATGCCACATATTCACAGGTGCCGGGGCCTCGGGCATGAACAAGAATGGAAATCCCATTCTGCCTACTACAAAGATGGATAGAATCTAAATTAAGAAATATACATGAATGAAATTAAGAAGAAAAATTGTGTGCATGAATTGTTTTTTGTTTTTTTTTTTTAACATCAAGGATATTATAAACAAAGGTGGCACAAGAGTGGTCACTCTCAGAGGGAACTATGGAGAATCCAGTCAGAAGGACACCGGCAGAATGTGAAGGTATCGATAACATGTCACGTCATAGAGCATAAAGGAGGGATACAGAAACGTTGAACCATTGTCGTCTTTAAATTGTACATACACATTATATGCATGCATGTATGACAAAAGTCACAGCAAAATTTGAATGTTTAAGAGACATACAAAAGAATATGAAAATAAAATTCCACAACAGGATTAATAACCTCAATTCTTTCTCTACTCACAAATTCATGAGTGGAACCAGAAGTGAGAGCAAATCAAGGAAGAGAAACAAAAAATGACAGGCAATGGCAGATGAACAAAGTAACAGAGAACAAAATGCAATATACCCAACTCACAGTTAGGGTGAAGTGACAGTTACTGCTCTCCTTTCCTTCCAGGGACTAGAGAGAAAATGGCTCTTCAGAAAATTGGGGTTCAAAAGAGAGGAATCCTAATGACTACAGCTACCTTATTCCCTAATGGTTTGGATGCCATGGTCACGATGAAGTCACTACATGCTGGAATCAAGGACTAAAAAAATTCCAGGACTTCCAGGACACGAGTGGTGTTAGAAAAGAAAAAGAGAGAGAGAGAGAGAGAGAAAGTTTACTTGCCATCTGTTGGGACTCCGATGGCAAATGCTCTGGATGCTTTGAGAATATTTCAGTGATACCTCTGGAAGGTTGCCGAGGGTTACCCCAATCTGCCTTGCCTTACCTTACCCAATCTACGCCTGGAAGCTACTACAGAAAGGATAACACTGACCATATGATAAAGAGCATCTAGAGTGAATCATGGTAGTCAGGCTTTTCCTGTAGTATTTATATCCAGATGAAGTCTTAAATATTCCCATCTTCTTTAGTAACTTAAGACGCTATGTGAACTTCTTATTTCCCACAAATTTTATGTGAACACTTTCACTAGCATTTTTCTTCAAAGTATTAATATACTAGGTTAAGCTATGCTTGCATTAGAAAAATTATTACATAGGGGCCTGGTGGCTCAATAGGTTAAAGCCTCTGCCTTTGGCTCAGGTCATGATCTCAGGGTCTTGGAATAGGGTCCTGGGATCAGCCCTGCTTGGGATCTCTGCTCAGCAGGGAGCCTGCTTCCCCCTCTCTCTCTGCCTGCCTCTCTGCCTCCTTGTGATCTCTGTCAAATAAATAAAATCTTTTTAAAAAAAGGAAAAATTATTACATAAACCACTCCAATGATAATAAATCATTCCACTGCTAGCATAAAGTAGCTATTTTCCCTTTAAGCCAGCGACAGCGAAAGAAGAAATGAGACAGACAACAACCGGCTTTTCTTTCATCTGTACTCAAGTATAGCTTCATTAAGTTGGGAAGAACTCAACTATTTCCAAGGAAAACTTACTTGGATTCAATTTTCTGCTCAGTTTTCTTTGCAACATTTGTAAAAGCAAGAGGAACTCTACTTTAAGTTCATTGCTGAGTATGTTGGGATTGCTTATCATTTCGGATAATCTGATGTTATTTTTAATCGACTTTGAAGCTGTAGACCGAGGAACCAGGGGCAAATGCATCTGGTAACTGTAGTCCGTGAAATTCACGAGGTCATCCTGGATGCTTTTAATTCTGGAAACAAAAAATGAACTGTCGACAAGCCACATTTTCGTAACGAGACTGATATTATAAAATTTTCATCTTAAACTGTATCGCTAGAAAAATTCCGAATGACTTACTCTCGATGTGTTAACAAGGTATAAACCTCTTGGATCAGGATTTCAGGTACGCCAGCTTTGCAATGAATTGTTCCATGGATTAGCTCTTTAGATAATTTAAATTTTTTTCTTGCCAGGAACTTTAATAGTAGAAAGAAAGTATTTTCATTATAAGAAGTTCTATACAAATCTCCAATTACAATGAATTCATTTAAATCCCCCTTTTGTCTCTCAACTATTTTTTTGGTGTTTAACATGTTAATTATTAAAAAATATTATTCTTCAGGAAGAAAACCAATTATTCTGTTCCATTCCAATTTGAAATGAGTATGCTCAGTTTCATAAGTGACACTTGACAAATTTTAAAAACATTCTTTTCAATTACAGAGAGATGAGCAGCGAACTCCATCGCACAACCACACCCACACATTGTAGATATCCAAGAGGTCAGGAGTACACCTTTAAAGACACAAAATTCTTAACAAAGTGTGAGTGACTGAGAACTTACCTGCTCCAACTGTGCCCAGTTATCCAACTTGACTTTCAAAGAAGTTCCATTTTCAAAGGATGACAATTTAAGGTCCCAGGGATAATATATAGTGAATATTTCTGCAATCAGGAAACCATTTGAAAAATCCCTGATCCATACGTAGATAGCATTAAGGAAATGAAATAAAATGTAGTTACTTTAACAGTTGTAGTATTTTATAATCAATTAACACCGATTAAATGAATATTCCATACTGATGGCAAATAAGAAAAAATTACATTTGTTGGATCAGTGCTCTGAGGAAGATTTGCTATGGAATAGAGTTTTGATAAGGTTAGATACACACCAGAGGCTTTGGCGTCCTTTTTATGAACCCATACTGTTAGTCTGTATTGAATCTGCATTTTAACAAGATCCCTAGGTGATTCCTAGGCATATTGAAAATTTCAGGCACATCTTTATTAAGAAATATTGAAATTAGTAAACCAGAGTCCTTGACTGCAAAAAAATGTGATCGTCTTCCTATTTGTGGAAGTTAGTTCGCATTCCCAGAGCAGGTATTAACTGCCTGTTAGGTTCGGGGTGGCTGACTGAAGGAGACAGACGCCGTCCGGAGGGTAAACTGATCCCCACAGGTGTTAGTTGATGTCCAGCGTCTCTAGAGAAAGAGGCTTGACTGTTGAAATGTTTTTGTGGACACCGAGGCGCTCTACATTAGCCTAAGTCTGAACTGTGATGATTGACTGAACGGGTAAATGGGTGGATGCGTCCTCGTGTGTGGTGTGGACCCGCTCCCCAGAGCAGCAGGTGTATTTGTGCCGGTGTGCGCTGAGCCGGCAGAGGTCTGGGTCGGAAACCTAGACTGGGCGGAGCAGGCAAGCTGAGTGGGGCGGCCCCTGAGCGGCGACGGGGCAGGAGGGGCAAGGGGGTCGTCCGTGGGTCCCCGGGATGCTCAGGCCAGTGTAGGCGGCTCGCTCCTGCACCTGTTGACGTTCCTGGGGAAGAAAGTGAGATCGAGGCCCTGGAGCCAGCGCAGAACCGACCGAGACAGGCGGGAGCTCTTCGGTGGATGAGGATAGACCAGACATTTCTTAGGCTTCCCTCGGGTGGGAGCAGCTGGCTGTAGCGAAAATGACGGTGACTTGGGCAGGGCTGCCGCCGGCAGTATCAAAAACCCTCCTCCCAGGCCGGCGGCAGCCATGTCGCTTTCTAAGTTGCTAAGGCAACACTGCGGCGGGGCGGGGCCTGCGGGGGCGGAGCCTCAGCGAGGCCGAGGGAACTCGGGGGGTGGGGCGGGGCCTCGGCGCTGCTGGGCGGGGCCTGTGGTTGGGCGGGGCTTCAGTGGGGTAGGCGGGGGCCAAAGGGGGTCCCCCAGTTTGGGGAGCTGACGCTTGGGAATGGGGGACACGATCCCTGGCCTCATTGGGTGGACGCTTTCAATTTTGGTTGTGGCTAGACTCCTAACCAGCTTGGAACTACCACCCAAACCCCTTGCTTGCCCTTATAAATTTACTTTTTTTTAAACATTGTGGTTTCAGCCCACAAAATAGGCTTGAAAAAGGCCTATTTTCAGTCAAGCATTTTGAGGAGAATGTGAAAAGTTTCCAGAAGACAAGGTCGGTTTTTGTTCAGAAATTGTCAGTTCTAGGGTATTTGCTCCAAAACGCCAAAGAAAAAGTTTTCGGAATTAAAATGAATAAATGTCTAACGTCTACAGACTTAACATGCTTCCTTAGTTATGACATTCATAAAAATTACATAATATTCAAAATTACTCAAAAATAATTTGTAAGTTTTCACATTTCACAAAGATGTATATATGATTCTTTCCTTCAACAATTATTTGAGTCCCTAGTATATGCCAGGCACTGGCCTAGTCATCTGGGATTTATCAGTGAACAATGCATAGGAAAAAAAATGATTGCAGAGTCAACATCATCAGTTATAAATTAAATATTTACATAACAGATTAAAATCCTTTAAAGTTTTTGCAAAAAATAAAAGTCACTTAATGTGGCATATAGAATGTATTATTATATTATTATATATTATATTATATGTAATATAATATATAAAATATATTATATAATATATAAAATATAATATATAAAATATAATATATATTATATATTATTATTATTATGCAAGATAAAATATGGGCTAGATCTTGATAGTGGAGGTCTATGATATTTGCTGAATGTTTACTCATAAACACATTTATTAATGAATCTGTATATGGTTTAAAAAAAAAAGATAGGAAAGTGTTTTCTTCTTTCCCAATGAAGTTTTCCTTTAAGGGTTCATTCATTCAGTGAATTTTTGTTTTTTGAGGAGCCCTTTTGTGCTATGTTATACATTAGATCTTCATGATCCAATACTGTAGCCACAAGCTGCCTGTGGTGATTTAGATTTAAATTTAAATAAAATAAGATGAGTAACGCTGGCTACATTTCAACTGTTTAATACCAACATGTGGCCAGTGGCTGTGTTGTAGAGTGCAGCTACCCTGTCATTGCGGGAGGTTCCATTAGACAGCTGTGTGCTGGGTTATTTATAGAAGGTACACAGATATAAATATCAGTAAAAAGATCATGTACACTGAAAAGCTCTGCCACAATAAATATATGTTAGTATCAGGGAGGAAGCAAACAATTTGGCCTGAGGGACTCTAGGAGTCCTTTTGGAGGAAGTGACCTTGATTTGCATCTTATAAGGCAGTATTTTAGATTATTTATGACAGAGGTTTTGGAGGACTGGGTCTACTTTTTATTAGTGATGTGACTTCAGGCAAGTTATATAACCATTTTTATTTGTAAAAGAAGAAAATAAATAGTGTGTACCTCAGAGGGTTGTGTTAAGGATTAAATGAACAATATGCAAAGAGCCTAGAACAAGGGTAAATTATTGTTTCTAAGATAGGGAATCTGTGGGATGAGGGCGACGGAGAAGTTCCACACAGAATGATTGCTATGTGCAAAAGCACAGATGATATCATCTGAGATTTGAGAGTCTTTGAATGAGTTTGGGGAAATAACTCATTAGGGTTAGAGAAAGTGCCTAGGCTTTGGCATAAATTCTAACGCAATATTCAGGTAGTAACGGCTAAGGTGGGAGATTAGGGCCCAATTGAGCAGTGTTGCTAAAAGTCAGACCTTTCCTGTAATAAAGGTGCCACTTGTTAGGCAGACACATCTCTGTTCCAGACACACCATTCTATACTTAGCTTGTTGGAATGCCACAGTGTGATTTCTCCTTTGCTAAAACTTTTATTAAATTGTGACAATAGGGGGAGCTAGAGAGAGGCCAGGAGGGGAAGAGAAGGAGAGAAGGGAAGGGGGATTTGCTGTTTCCCCTTCTGCTTGCCTTTCACCAGGGTGTCACCACAGCAACAAAGCTTAACCTGGCAGTGACAGCTGGTTCCAGTCTCCAACTTTTTTTTTTTTTTTTTTTTTTTTTTAGCTCTCCTGGAGCAGATTTCATCATACTCGCTCAGATGTTTAGCAAACGCTGAGAAGTGACCCTCCTTCCAGAGACAGGGATTTTACTCCAGGACGGCCCTTCTGAGCTCTGGAAGAGTTGACACCAGCCCCGTAGTTACCGTCCCCCTTCAAGAGTCATTCTATGGAACTTTCCCTCCAAGTTCTAGGCTCTTATAACCCTAATTTCTTAAATCTGTTCTAGCAGTGGCAATTGCTTTCTGAATCATCTATTTCTGTTAGTTTGACTGACGTAGGAAAGACATTAGGTTTCGAAGCGGAGGGCCAAAGTCTTTGGTGCAAAAAGGTGATTTTATTAAAGCACAGGGATGGGACCCGTGGGCAGAAAGAGGTCCTGGCAATGCGGTCATGAGGAGTGGCCCTTTAGATACTTTGAAGTTGGGAGGGGGTTATGGATAATGAAAGTCTCTAAGGAATTTTGGAAGCAAGGTTTCCAGAACCTTGAGGGGGCTAGCTATTGTTAGGGAAAGGTCATTTATTACTGTCTCATAAAACACTCATCATGAGACCCTTTAGATGTATATTGGTGGGTTATATGCTTTGGGGATGATTGCCAGCATGTATCTTGGGGGATTTACAGATAAAGGACATTTCTAAAGGAATTTTTATATGTTAAAGTAGGCTTACACGGTCCTGGGGTAGGGGAAGGGGAGGTCAGGCTAGGCTTGCCTCTTGCCCCTAGCAAAGTATCAACATCAAGGTAGTTGAGTCCCCAGAAGTCACTCTGCCTGCTTTGGCGACTTGTCAGTGGGCTGGAAGTAGTCAGGAAATTTAATTATTTTTCTTTTGCCTTTGTTTCCCACACCATAATGGTCCCGCTTTAGTTTTTCAGTTGGTCAGCATCTGTTTAACCCTCCCTTATATTAAATTCGTGTTTCATGTGCATAGTTCCAGCTGCCTTCCTGACCGGATGCTGAGTGATACCCCGCTTCATAGGTGGGGTAATGTTTCTCTCCACCACTAGCTGACCTGCCTCTGACCAAGTCATCGGAGGAATGTGCTACTCCCTGTTCCTCAGATCCCGTCAGTGAGATATCATCAACAGAACGGACCTGTGGGAAGTTCTGTGGGATGTTCAGACTCTCCGAAACTCAGCTGATCTTGTGACAGAGAACAAGAGATTTGACTGAGGCAAGATCCTGAGTGTGCACTATTGCTCCTTCTTAATTAAAGCACACTAATTTTGGTCATTCTCGCAGATTATTATAGAGGGGGGGAAGTACTTCCCCAGATCAGGAACAGCGTCACGGTTGCTAGGGACTGGAGCGATTTATTCCAGTAAGGACCCTTCAAATAGGAAAGCAGCTCTAATTGGTGTTCCTGTCTGAATGAAGTGTACAATAACCACAGTCCCCCAGTAAGAGCCACCCAGCTTCCGCAGGAGCCAAACAGCCATCCAAGTCAGTGGTTGTCTTTGACTTATCACCCGTCAGTAGAAACTTCAGAGAGCTTTATTTGATATAAATATTTTGTTGAACGAGAAACACACCATTCTTAGTGCAACTGGAAGTGAAGAGTAGTATTTTAGCTAATGGATGGTGGGAAGAGGCAATACAAAGTAGCGGAAGGAGTTAGGCTGCCTTCCAGGCAGAGGGAACAGCATTTGCAAAGACAGGGAGGCAAGATGAGTTCAAGGAGAAGCAAGTCTGTTTTTTGATCTTCCTATTGTGAGTTTCCTTAGGAAGGCCCTTCGTGATCTGCCCCCTGATCACTGTCTAAAACTTGCTACAATGTTCATTTCACTGCATTTCTTTAATCTCAAGTCCAATAGTTTGGTCTGGCTTGGTCTTTGCCTTTGTGGAATTTTGTCCTTGGATCTTTATGCATGTATGTGCACATATGCACATATAATAAGATTTGGATTAAAAGACCTTTGAGGTGTCTATTTCAATGTGCACTACTCTATGCCTAATGCCCATTATACAATGATCTGAAAACTGGAGGGGAAAAAAATTAGAGCAATTGAATCTTATTCTCCATTACCTTCAATTAGAAAATCAAATACTAATTAGAGAGAAAAGAAAAGGTGTTTTATTCCAGGAATAATAGTCACACTTTAATATATTAACAAACAGATGATATATTTAAATGAGAACACTTCTTTGATAAGACAATCACACTCAAGCAAAGATACAAGATACCAGCACACTAAAATTTTAAGGTGTCCATTTTAATTTTCATATTTGTTATTTACTTCTCTTATTGGTACAGAACCAAAGAAAAGGGATGAATCACATTACCTTACACTCTAAGACTACCTCTAGCTCGGGGAAAATAGTAATAGAAACCTGTTTTACTAGAAAAGCAGTCTGAATACCTAATTATATGTAATGAGGTTACTCAATAATAAAGAAATTGAATGCACATTATTCACGAGGACATTACAAATTTGTTAGGCTGGGATATTCAGTAAAATAGACTTATATAAAACTCTCTAGCCACATAAAAGACATTTTTAAACAACATGCTACAGCCTTCTATTTTTGAAAATCTAAACATGATTTTTAAAAAATGCAATCTTAGTGACTTTGCAGTTATATTCAAGAATAGTGTACTTCCCATGGGTCTCCAAAAGTCAGCTAAGAACTAAAAAGAAAGGAATATAGGCCCCTGGGTTATTAAAATAGTGATCAAAATATTTTATCAAAATTTGATTAATTTATAAAACTCATTAAAATATTTTCTACTTCCCACAGTTGTGAGTATCCAGATTATTTTATTTCTTAGTCCACAATAGACTCAAATCTAGTCTAAATTACAAAGGAGGCACAAAATTTGTTTTACTATGTTTTCTACTGCATGGAAGTACAGTTAAAGCAGAAGATAATAAACACAGTATTAATCCTTGCAGAGGACACTACTTTGTACCCCGATACTCCCTTGCTAATACAGTCTACGCTGAACCCTTGCTTTGTGTAAGAAGGACCAGAAACAGCACTAGAAAGGTCCATGTATGGGGTAAATTTTATAAGGACTCTAAGTTTGCTAAGTGGCACCCGCTCTTTCTTTTCTTTGAAAACCCCACAATTTAAGAAGATTTCGATCTGTTTGCCACAGCCTTGGACGGCCCTGATCCTGCAGCGTGATCGGAGGCCTCTTTATCAATTGGGTATGAAGCTCAATTCCTTCAGTCCAAACCCTACCAGCTAGAGACAGTTTCTGAGGTGCAAGAAGGCTGGAGTTTATGTACAATGCACTAAAGAGAGACCCTCAGAGGCTACCCTGAAGAAGGAGGAGGTCTTAAAACAGCCTTAGCAGGGGTATAATGTACCAACCATCTCAGGATGAGACCAAAGGAGGCATAACCAGAGTCCCACCAGTTTCTGGAATGGGGACATTGAAGGTGGTGAAGTGACTAGTGCGACCTTTGCAGGGAGGGACAATTTATCTCTTCTTCACAAGCTGATCATTGTAACGACAGGTGCACATTCAGCATAGTGGGTTTCCTGAATGATAGCCATCTTTATTTCAAAAAGGATATTAGTTGCTATTTTCTAAACCATTTGCATATTTTGCATTAATATGAAAAATACAGAGAGATAATCAATGACAGTGGAACACTTAAAAGTTAATGCATTATTTGAAGAATGGAAGCATTTTAAAATAAGTAATTTCAGTAAGAGTTCACTTTCTCTTTTTCACTTTAAAAAGACAGAAATGGGGATTTCCTCCCCCCTTGTCCCCCCCAAATCCAAAAGGGTACATGGGAATGACTAATAACATTAGGGATGTTAAAAATGCTATAGTCCAAAATACAGTAAAAATGCATAAAACAGTAGTACTCACTAGTGCACTTAAAATTTAAATTCGCCTCTGTCCTGGGGCCCCCCAGTCACTTACACTCTATCGGTAACATAATTCAATATAAAATATACACTATGCAGATGAAATAGAAATGAGTTTGAAAGTATTCAGAATTATTTCACTGCTTTATCGGTACTGTAGGAAATTCTGCAATAATGTTGGCAGCTGGAGCTGTGGGATAAGGTGCAATCTTGATCTCCCTATGTAGTTTCGGATACAGAGTCGGCAAAGTTGGCAAAGAGTGCTTGGAGTAGCTGCAAAAGACAGGAAGGTATTTGTTAATTAAAATCGAAATTGACTTGTGTATGCTAAAAGATGCATGAAATAAACCATAAATAAACTACAGTGCTTTCAAGCAAACTAGGGTAGTATGACCACTATACCAGGGGCATTTGCAAAAGCATTTCTATTGCTGTTATTTATAAGTTTTATTATAATTGTGGTGTATCCCATATGGGTTCTTTAAAAAAAAAAAAAGATTTATGTATTTATTCGAGAGAGAAAGAGAGTACGCATGGGAGGAAGGGGCCAAGGGAGGGGGAGAGAGAGAATCTCAAGCAGACTCCTCTTGGTGCAGGAGCCTGATGCAGGGCTGGATCTCATGACTCTCAGCTTTGACCTGAGTGGAGATCAAAAGTCAGACGCTTAACCACCTGAGCCAGCCAGGCCCCCCTCCATATGGGTTCTTTAAAACATTAACATCTTCAGGCTTATGGTACTGTTGTTGCATTTCAAACCTCAGAAATAAATTCTGCTTTTCAAGGAAGATATAAATCAAAAGCCTCAAGAAGTGTTGGGCACTAAAGGGAGAAATTTTACATTATATTTTTTTCTCAAATTAGGCTTACTAGATAAGCCAAAATGCATTTTATTATAGTTTCTGAACCAGGCTTAAGAAAATCTGCTTAAGGGGTGCCTGGCTGGCTCCGTTGGAAGAGCATGCAACTTTTGATCTTGGGGTTGTGAGTTCGAGATTCACACTGGATATAGAGATTACTTAAATAAATAAAACTTAAAAGAAAAGAGAGAGATTCTTTATGAATAACAAAAGCCTTAGGTGTGAAAATATTTCCTGATTCTGTTTCTACAACATATCATAGAAGCTGCATGCCCTTAGAAAATAAGGCAAGTTTCCAAATATTTATTAGCAGACATTAAACAGAATTGCATATTATGTATCGTTAAAACAAATGGAACTTTTAACTTAACCAAATGAATATAAAGCTTAGGTGAGATGAAAGAGAGAAAATTAAGATCATGGTGATATCTTCTTTATAGAGAGAAACTAAGTCAAAAAAATTATCTGCTTTAAAAAAAATTATCTGCTTTCACACAAAGCATTTTAAATGTTATGCTGTTATCAGCTCATATGCCAACAAAAAGTTGTTCAGTTTTGTCTACTTTTATATATATAAAAAATATATTTTTGTGTTTTTAAATGTGCACGCATTCTTACCTTCATGTTGAAGCAATAACCTTTCCACCAAACTGCTAGAAGTAGCTACATCTACAGGTCGCAGAAGCTCTGTGTTTTTGGCATTGATATCTGCTCCAAACTCGAGCAGTAAGTTTACAATTTCCGTGCTGTACTGCTGGGCAGCAGCGTGTAATGGAGTGTCCCAATATTTGCCTTTTTGTACATCAGCACCTACATGTAAATAAGGAATGAGGATAAATGCAAACCAAAACTGTTAGACCAGTCAGGTACCTCAGCGCAGGTAGGAAGGTGTAACACCAAGAGAACCTCACCCCTGTATGTAATGAGTTATTTTTCTCTCTCTACATATACATATATACATACACTTCATATATACATATACAGATATTAAATCTTACAACTTGGTACATCTGGGTAGAGAGTACACACACTTACGTTCCCTAATATTTTTTTCTCTATGCTTGAAAGATGCCATAGTCAACAATATTTCTACATTTTTTGAAGTCTCCAAAGTAATCCTATTAACTAGTATTATAAACAGAGTATTATAAACAATTGGATTCACTCATATCTGCTTTCATTGTAATTGATATTTCTTAGGATTGTTTAAGAGCTTAATGCTCTTCGTCTTTTCATTTATTTTGAGGCAATAGAGCTCTTTTTGTTTCCTGGAAAACTCATGAATTTAGATGTGTGAGCCATTTAGGTAAAATGAATACAGATTTTCCTGTCACTTCTCACTCATAGAGTATAAATCAGTAAATATACAAAAGCATTGAGCATCTTTAAGTAGAAAGGCACATTGTATTTCTACACGCAAAGTAAAGTTTTTAAAAAATCTTGCATTAGGGCTCCTGAGTGGCTCAGTGGGTTAGGCCTCTGCCTTCGCCTCGGGTCATGGACTCAGGGTCCTGAAATCGAGCCCCACATCGGGCTCTCTGCTCAGCGGGGAGCCTGCTTCCCCCCCTCTCTCTGCCTGCCTCTCTGCCTACTTGTGATCTCTCTCTCTGTCAAATAAATAAATAAAATATTTTTTTAAAAACTGTGCATTAAAAAAAAACCTTACCTGTTAAATTATTTATTATTGCATAGTTATTTTTTCTTAGTCTGAGCCCTGGCACGTGGTAATCATTCAATGCATGTGCAACAAATAAATACTGTATAATGCTGGAAAGAATAATAACCTCATTTTCCAGTACATAAGTGGTTAGGACACCGAGAAATATCTATCAGTAAAAATGCATAAGTCCTTTCAACTCGGTTTTCTGAAACTATTGTTAAAACTAATGATGTTTACAAGAAGCAATACTTTTTAAGAGTCCCTTTAGGCCTTCCTGCTACTTTCAAATCTCAATAAATGTAATTGTTTTCTTATTTTTAAAAATATAAAATGTTTAGTAAAAGAATGATAGCCCATAACAAAATTCTCCATAGAGAAAGCATAAACTCTGTTGCTTATGCTAATTTTATGGGAGAACAGAGCCTGATAATAACAATCAATCCACAATTACTGTAATACTTTCTCAGTATCTTTTTTACCCAATATAAAATATTTGGTGGAAAGATTAATATTCTCAGCAAAGTAAAACAAAACAAAACAAGGCAATAAAAAACTCTTCTAGTTCTACGAATTCATGGGAGACCACAGCCAGAAAATAGCAATGTGTCAATGTTGACTAGCAGAGGTCACATTTAAGACTCTTACTAGATGTAATGGGAGTGAACTGCAGAAACTGCCTACAAGAAGCTTATAACTTAGCTAAGATAATGTGAGGAACACAGGAAGAGTTTACTAAAACTCTCTGTCAGTGTGTATCAGAGGCCAAATGATTGCATAAACAGTAAAGAGCCTAGAAGTCCATTTACTCATTTTACATGTATTTTAGGCCCCTACCATATGACAGGCACTGTGGTAGGGAAAGGAGTTGATGGGGGAAAGGACATAATCCACATCCTTCGAAGAGCTCCCATTCCTATGTGGGAGATGCCACTATGGTCTCAAAAGATTAAGGCAAATTTCTCAAGAGGCTAAAGTTGAGCCTTGAGGAACTGGTGTGTTTCAAGTAAGAGGAAAAGGCCATTCAGTCCTTTTCGGTAAATGGGACAGGACAAAGTCTGAGAAAACACATGAGTTCTTATTGGTAGAAGATAAGGTTATCTAAGCCGTTACTATCCTTAAAATTTCTTTTGATGGATTTATTCATGGACAGATACATATTTGGTGACATTATAGTCAACCTTGAGGTTTTAAATTTTATGACCTTTTTAAGTGGGGTTTTTGGACTTGTGGGGTGAAGTAGAGTTATCAAGAACGCAATTCTTTTATTGTGGGTTATATACCTACATGCAACAATGCTTAACATTTTTTTTTCTTTAAGTGGCCTCCACACCCAGCATGGAGCTCAGTGCAGGTCTTGAACTCAAGACCCTGAGATCAAGACCTGAGCTGAGATCAAGAGATCAAGAGACAGATGCTTAACTGCCTGAGCCACCCAGGCACCCCAGGAACACTTTCAGCAATGAGATATCTTTATACAGATTATGTAGAGAAATAAATATGGACCTGAATCATTGCTTGTGAGTATGGATAGAATGGGAGATGTTTTAAAGAAAATTACCAGCATAAAGAAGCTTCCGGATGCAGTGGAACTGTTGTGACATACAAGCCACATAGAGAGGAGTTCCTAAATGAGGAATGTCTTGGTCAACGTCTATGCCCCAAGATATCAGGATTTCTAGGCATTCATGATGACCTGCCAACATAAGGTAGAGATGAGTTTACTTTTCTTCAATATCTATCCCCCTGCACCTCACCCCACGCTGTTGCCTGCAGTGACCCATTGGAAGAAAAATGGAGCACTGCATTTTGCTAAAGGAATGTTGTCCCCTTGTCACTGACTCCGATAACTACGTTACCTTTACTGGCGGCCTCATGGGTGGGAGAAGGAAGACAGGACTCCAGCTGGGGTTTGGCACCATATTCCAAAAGAAGTTCCGCGCAGCTAGCGCTGCCTTGTGAGCATGCGTTGAATAACGGGGTCACTCCATCTATTGTGATGGCATTTACCTGAACCGAGCCAAAGTTTAAGATTGAGACTCACAGTCCTCCGTGATGAAATGCGAGGCATTTAAAATAGGTACACGATCCAACAGAAATCATTGGGAAAACGTGTGCAGTAAATACAACCAAGTATATTTAACTACTACACATCAATAAGCAAAGCTTTTAAAAGCCAAGAGAGAAACAGAAATATGATGTGGCAGGTAATTTGCAAGAGTGGGCATGCAGCTAGTAAATGTCATGAAAAGAAATACATATCCAGAATCAAATACACAGAAACTAATTCAATGGTTAGGTGCCTTTCACTTAGGAAAACAGGTCCACGAATGTTGACAAGAGTTGTGATGAGGCAGGTCATCCTGCTGGTGGCAATGTGAATTAGTGAACTTGGAAATTCTCTGAGAATCCATCTAAAGAAAATCATCCAATAGATGGGCAACTATTACAGGCATCAAGAGGTCTACTCATTGTTGTTTAGAATCACGGAAGCGGGAAATAACTTAGAGAGTGTTTCTGTATTATTATGCAGAATGCTACCCATTTTTGCAATGATTGGAAATCCTTCCTAGAGTACACTGAAGGGACTGAAGCAATATGATTTTTATTCTGCTATTTTTGAAAACTACTAAGAAGGAAAGAAAAGCAAAGTGAGAACTTTGTTCCGTTCTCTTAGTCAGTAGATGTGAAATCATTTATGGTTTGGATGGGTACCTACATTAGCTCCAGCTTCCAGTAGAGTTCTGGCGCACGCCACATGGTCTCCGAGGCAGGCTTCGTGCAAGGGGGTGATGTGGTCTATGGTTACTGCATTTACATTATAACCCTAAATATGATATGAATCATATTGAAAGGTGAGCAAAAAGTTATATGAAATCATCTATACAAATATAATTAGGGACATACAAGATCAAAGACTCTCAGGAAATCAGGTTTAAGTTCAGCAGGGGAGGCCAATTCTGATTCCATAGAGTCAATCAGTTGTCAAAACTCCTCATTATTATAACACAACCCTTTCTAAACCCGAGCGCCTTATGTATTTTAAGAGATTGAGCATGTTTTTTAAAAATTCTCCTTCCTTAACTTTCTTTGGTCTTTATGAATTGTTTTGATTGTTATTGTTGTTTTGGTTTTGTTTTGTTTTGTAGAACTAAAGACTATTCATAGGCTGGATCACTTGTTTTGATTGGAGCTGTAATATTAGTTATATCAGTCCAGACCGGGGTGGGGGGGTAGGAGTACTCTAAATTGTAGTAAGCTGCTTTGTGAATTTTGTCCCTAGACAGGAGTGACAAAGGTCTATACTAGATTGAGAGCTCTGATTATGAAGTCAGTTACACTTAGGTTTAAAGCCCTGTTCCATGATGCAGTAATTATTTTAATTTGGATGAGTACACTAACCTTTAGATGTTAGGGTCATTATGAGGATTAAATGACATGATGCATGGAAAGCAATTATTGTTACAGTGTCGAGCAGATAGAAATTGTTCCACTTTATTTGCTTATCCAATCAAAACCAAGTAAACACTTTAAACATCCTTATTCTAGTTAAACTAATAATGTCAGACTAAAATAATGAAATCTTCTTAGTACATGAGACTCTTTGCTTTCTTGCTATTTTTGGCAACTCATTGTCTATTGACAATCATACCAAGCACTATCTTAGGAAGATTTTTGCATCCAAATCCCCATAGCATTAAGAATTACCATGTCTGTAATACCAGCACGGATGGGAGGAATCTTAAAATGAAGGCAAGGAAATAACCCTGCCAGATCTTGGTCACTAGCAAGTGGCAACTTCTTAGATCTTTTCAGTTATCCTTTCAAAGATTTCGAATTGTCTAGCCAGCGGTCAGACTCGGGGAGCTAATTCCTAACTGCCCCACGCTGGGCTGACCAGGTGGCAGAGTCCGCAAAGGTCCAGATTCCCTTTCACGTTGGGCTTTCGGGGCAGCTTCTGACTCTTCGGGCTGGTGTGTCAGTGGATACGAGATACATGTTGAAAAATATCCTAAGACCGCTCTCCTTTCAGAGAATGGAATGACCCTTTCAGTAGGGGGTAGGGAGCTAGGGGTTACCTTTAGAAATCACTGACTTTTTTTGCGGGTGTCTTTTTGTTGTTGTTTTTTTGTTTTTATTCTCATCAAGTGGTGAGCAAAGAAAATGGCCGCATGGTTATCATGGAACTGGAGAGCCCCAAAGGAGCCTCCGGACCTACATGTTCGTTCTCTAGGTAAGGAAATGAGGGGCATGAGATCATGACTCACTCTAAGTACAGCCTGGAGTCCAGGTGCCTTAAAGTCCCAGAGGAACACCACCTTTCCTTCCCTTTCAGCCGTCTGAGAACATCCCTTTCTCCCCGATACTGGGAAGGACTAGGACAATGACTTCCAGATCTGGGTGTACATTGGAATCACGTTGGGAAATTTAAAAAATGCACAGGCCAACCCAGAGTCCTTTCCACGCTGGTAAAGCACCTCTGCTTTTCATTTTTTCCCTGATGAATCTGAGGAGGAGGGAGGTGGAAAAATGATTGTTCTGTCCCGTCTGTGGGCAATTCTCCACCACATGTTACCGTTAATGTAAAAAAGATTGCTGAGGCTTCTGCTCTGATGATCCCTTTTTGTATATTTTATGAGTAAAACTTCCTTTGCAATTAGCTGTCCACATTGTATAAAGTTATAAAGCGTGTTGTATAAAGCTGTCCACATTGTATAAAGTTATAAAGTGTGTGTGAAGTGCTTAATGAATAATACGGACATCCAATTCCTTCTTGCTGAACTAGGTCTATCAGTGAACAGGTATATTCTATGAGAAATGGGAACTATTAAGACATAAGATTATACCAAAATATTTATAAAGAAATTTCAAAGATAAATGGAAATGAATGAACTGACTGATAATAGGGGTTAAAACAAAAAAGAGAGGGGACATTTACTAGGCAGCTTTCTTATTGTCGCGTTGATTATTCTTGAAAATTAATGTTCTAGGCTCATGGGAAAGGGACATATTTCAAGCCATAAGTACTATTTTACCTGTGATAACAATGTTCGCAGAGCGAGAAGGCGACCTTGACTTGCTGCTTCGTGTAGTGGTGACCGATCTGCCCAGGAACCTGGCGGAAAAGAAAGAAAACAAGATCTGTGAGTCATCTGTTCTAACCCTAGCAGATACAATCAGTTACTGTGAAATACACACTCTTCAGAGTCTGTGTTCAACAAGATGATCACAATACCTGTTCCACATTAGCAGGAAATCTGATTCTTGTCTCCAGGATCCAGATGGGCAGTTTCCAAACACAGTGGAATATAATGCATGTTCTGGAACTGATCTATCCCAGAACTCCTGGACCTTTTGAACTATTCTCCAAAGAAGTGAAGGATTATGCCACAAACATATATGTTTCACTTTTTCGGGACACTTTCAGCAGGGATAGCTTCTAGAACATGCACTCCCTACATTCCACGCCTGCCCTGCTTGTCCCCTCTTCTCTCTGCACCCCCAGACTGCCTTGACCTTACAGCTTGCCCTAGGGTATAAAGGGGCTACAGCAAGTTGCCAAGGGGATCGAGGAGCCCTTCCCTGAGTCCTGAACTGTGGAACAAGCTAGGAGGGCCCTAGAAAGGGGTGTCACAGGTTGGAAGGAGCAGACTGCTGTCAGCTCTGGAAATGGTCTTGAAAAGTGCCAAGGGCTCACTCAGGTCTCACTGATTCTCCATGTACCAGTGGCAGTACTGATCCCTCAGCCCCATACCCTGATGAAAAAGGCACTGACCTGCCATGTCCCCCCCCAGTTCCCCTTCTTTACATGCCTTTTGCAACCCTCCCATTAGAAAAATCAGTGCCTCTTATATGGAAATCACCCCTTCCTTTTTTCCCCCAGGGCCACTTGGCATCCAACCACACCCATCTCTCCCACTGTAGTCTGTCTGGGAGGTTTTAGATGATACTGGGTTGGTGCACAGTAATTTTCTTGTAATATAAACAGGATCAGCACTGTTGATTCTATTTAACAGACATGGGAGATCATGCTGGAGGTTTTTACTGTGATTAAACATGCAGACTATGCAAATCAGAAAAACATTAATTTCAAGGGGATCAATGATTGATAAACTGAAGAGCAAGAGGCTGACTAGGGAGAAAACATTCCCGACGTGATAGGATTATGTCTACTAGTATCTGTCTTCTTATCTACTAATTCTTATCTACTAATTCTTCCTCTTATTTTGGATCCAAGAGCCGCAATAAATGTAATTTTTAAAAACCCTGCTAATCAGTGATAGTGCGATTCCAATAAAGCCACTTAGCTGTTAGAAACAAATTTTATGAAAGGCATGTCTAAAGCTTCTTAAATAGGTCAGATAAATTAGTGGAAACATGGTAAGGAGTCCTACTTTAGAAACCACTTCACTGCTCCCGTGCTTTCCTACCTTTGAGAAAGCCTACACAGACACCAAGACTTCTACACTGTGGTCTTACAGAACTTTTGCCAAAACCCCATAAAGGAGATTCCACTGAATAAAATGTGGGTCACACACATATCACAGGATAAATGAAACGACCAAGTGAACCTGGTGGAGAGGAGAGAAGCCAACTGCCAATCATCCACCTATTTTTTTTTATATCCAGTGATAATATGGGATGTTATGAAAGATACAAATCCTAAGGGCGGGACCAGACCTCCTTACTGTATTAGTAGCTGGGGCCAAATAGCGATGACTATGCACGACAGCTAGGCAAGCTGGCTGAGCGCACTCTCATTTCCTTCTCACACGTGCTCAAGTGTGTACAATGGTTGGCTCTATTCTAAAGCTGGGGAATGAGCCAAAGGAACGAAATCGTTTAAGGAGAGTCACACATGATCTAACTAGAGCTGGGCCTCCCAGTCACGACACTGCGCTGTTTTCCTTCCTATCCACTATGATTTCTTGCTTATTCAAAAGGATTAGCTTATTCAAAAGCCAGACATCCAATTCTTGGAGCTGTTAACTGAAAGAAGAGTTACTGTTACTAGCTCGGGGGCATCCTTTCTTTCCAGTAGGTGACGCTCCTATTATATAGTAAAAGGAGAATTGAAGTAATGCACACCAGTAAACGTTGGTTGATAGGATCAAATCTGGTGGCAAAGCAGTAATTCTTAAGAAAGTGGAACATGATATCTTACTGAAGAAAGTGCAAAAATCACCATCATAAATAATATTATTTGGGGGAACAACTACGTTTCGAGTTTCAGCTTCTGAGATGAAATCTAATGCTTTAAAAATCATACACATCTGTTTTATTATCAAAGTCAACAACTTGGTTGCAGAGTGAAACTCTGGAGAACTTTGGACATAATATTGATTTTATTGTGAATATTTAAATAAGAAAACTATAATAGTCGCTTTCCAACGAGATTGTATCAGTCCAGCTTATTCAGCAGAGCAGTAGTAAATTAATAAAGTTACACTATCCAATGTTTAAATGTATGCATTTAAATAGTCATTTGTAGTACCTGTAATGATCATGTTTTCCCTCCTGTATATGGCTTAATAAATTTCATTCCCTTCATTGATCACTAGAAGGTAGACGTGGAATGACATGATGCCACTCAGGATTGCTGCTTCTTTCATTGTCACTAGCTAAAGGGTAACTGACCAGAAGGTGGGATTGGGAAAATCTTAGAGAAATGGTCTTTTGGATTCGTTTTGGGCTTATTTCTACCTGGCATGTTCACGAAAACCTTTAAGGGGCAACAAAGCTAACGGTATTTGCAGCCGATGGGAACTTGATATCCCTCTTTTCATATGAATGCATTTGCCCATCAAAATTATTATAGTAGACTTCTGAACAATTTCAGTGTTGCTTGCTTCACAAAAGAAAGGACCAAAAAAAAAAAAAAAAAAAAAGAAAGGTTCATTTAGAAAACAGGCCACAGAAGTAATAAAATAAAGAAACAAAAGTATTTCAATGCAGTGTCCCATATGCCAAGTGCCAGCTTCCCCGCAGACTATCCCGCAGCTTCCTGTCCCACTGCTCCGCAGCTTTCTGACCCACTGACATTGTCTTCATCACTAAGACTTAGGTCTAAGAAAGATGGGAAGAAAAAAGGCTGACACTTATGTGTATTTGCTATTTCTATTAATATGACCTCCAATGGCAAGACAAAGGAGTTAAATGTCACCGTAACCCGCAGGAAAGGTTCATGTGGGGGTGTCAGTGACAAACCACTGCAAATCGACAATGTTGGACGAGGAATCCGTTGGTCCATGAGTCAGGGGCAGAGGGTGTGAGAATGTATCCCCCTGTTGTTTTCCTGGGATGAACTCAGCTCTGCACACGTGCATGGGACCCCTGCTGTCTGTCATTATTCCTTCAAGAACTAGGATAGTGGGGTGGGGGGGGGGAGCAGGAGACTGATGGGAGGAGTTAATGGGGCTGGAGCCCAGCAGCTCCCCAGGGGAAAGACAGAGGGGCCAGGCAGGCCAGGATCTGCATCCCAGTTTAAGACAGTGGCTTCCCCCATGAAGTCACCTAACTTTTCCCTGAAAAATGGGGCAAGCACCACCAACAACTGGACAGGATTGAGGTGGGGGGGACTGGAAATAAATGGGTGAAGTGCCTGATCCATAAACGCACAATAGATAATCACCTAGTATTTTTGCTAAACAAACTGGTAAATGAGAGAGATTTTGATATGAATCTTATGGAACCATCATTTTTCTCCAAAACTAGAGAAACTCAAGCCATGAATGAATAGCAGCCACTATTGACTAAAATAATTTTCACTGCTATCAGTTTAATTAAACTAAATAGAGCAGCTGAGGGACTAATAAATGCATTTAAGCCAACAATCAACATCTGCTGCCATGTTTTCTTTTCCCAAGTAAGCCACAGAAAATAAGCATGTGTCCATCTACTGAAGGAGTGACCATGCCTGGATTCAAAGCAAAAAGCTTTTTGTTTGTTTGAACTCTGCTTACTTAACTCCCAAGCAACCCCACTTCATTGGTTTCCTTGTAATGCCGTAGAACAGTCTCTGAAATTAATCCAGGAACAGGTGAGAATCAAAGGCTACCAGATCGAATTCTAGCTCCTGTTCTGAACTAAGTCTCCACCCCGCCCTACTTCTTCCCTCCAAAATCTGATGTCCGGCAATTGCAAATTTCCATTCAGATGTGTTCAATATAAAATCTCTTACCTTTCAATATGGGTATGCTTTATATTACAAAGATTTATAAGCTTTCTTGAAACCAAGCAAAATTATACATGTCTTCATAGATAGCAGTTGCGTAACTTTTCAGTCTTGTCAGACTTTAATGGGCTAGCTCAGATTTTTTTAAAGGTCCAGTTTAACTCCTGAGGATAAGTTACTCACTGTGACAACTGTTTTCTACAAAACACCTGTAACTTTCCCCACGATAATCGGATGCTTACTGTGAAGGTCTCGCTGAGGCTACACATGAGCTGACTTGACTATATTTAGACACAACACCCGTCCCCAGACATCTGGGATACAATTTACAGAGAGCATGCCTGCCCTGTTCTGTAAACAACGCATTGCTAGAGTAAAAACAGCCACTCTCTTAGCTAATACCCAGTTTGGTAAAGGTCTGTACCATACCTAAATCGCCGTCTCCCCATGGCACTTCAAGCCAGCCACTGCTGAGGTAAATCCGACTCATATCTCTTTGTTTTTATCAGCATTAAAAAAAAAATTGCTGGGGCGCCTGGGTGGCTCAGTGGGTTAAAGCCTCTGTCTTCGGCTCAGGTCATGATCCCAGGGTCCTGGGATCAAGCCCCGCATCAGGCTCTCTGCTCAGCACGGAGCGTGCTTCCCCCTCTCTCTCTGCCTGCCTCTCTGCCTACTTGTGATCTCTCTCTCTCTCTCTCTGTCAAATAAATAAATAAAATCTTAAAAAAGAAAAAAAAAAAAGAAAAAAAATTGCTTGTCACGTGCTTGTTCCATTCAGCCATCTTAAGGAGCTCTGAGCTCCTTGTAACATGACCTTTCACCTCCAAAACCAAACAGGGCTTGTGAAAATCTGATTTATTTTCCAAATTGCTTTTCCTTATTGATTCTTTCTCCTTGACAAATTGCTTATCCTAAGGTATTTTTTGTTTGCAGTATGTGCCTTGCAATAAAATCAGAGTATTACAATTATAGCTCTGCCCATAGCTATGATGAAACTGATTTATTTTTTAGAAAGTCGTTTCCTGGCTCTCCTTCTTAGTCCCAAGCACAGAAGTAGGCTGTAGACTCACTCCCGAGCAAACTTTCCAGTGGTACGGAGGGCTCTCTGAGTTTGGGTCACACCCACTTTCCTCAGTTGGTCCCAAAATAGGAAAGTCAGGACACTTATCTCAGACAGGAAACTGTAAGGAGAGGTGGGAGGCAATGGCATCTTCACATTTGAATCAGTGCCAAATGTTAATGCATTTTACAGCTCTCTTTGCTCTAAAGCATTAAACCAAAAATCTTGTTTCTAATGGCAATGGATTTACCATGAATCCAATGAAACTCAAGTTCAGGACCCCTACATTGCACGGACACTTTCTAAGACTGTGAACTATGTTATTTTGCTTAAAGAAGATCCCCAAATGCAGATAAGCTTCAGGCTCAACATCTGGCCCATCCTTACACACAGGTTTGCAAAATAATTAAAAATCAACAGGCATTTACTGACCTTGACTGTGTACTTTTCTGTTTAACCACGTTAATAGAGCCACACAGACCCATGGGGACATGCTTGACAAGGAGGGAAGTAACATACTATTAAAACCAGTCCCTTCCAAGCTTAAGACTCTCCTTTCTTTCCATTCCTGTTGCCTTTCTAGAAGTTTCCTCAGAAAAATCTAGTTCAGATCTGAAACCACCAGTTGTGTCCCGGGAACTTCAGGTATAAATGGTGAGTTGCATGGATCTGTGACTTACTCTAACTGGTCTCTTGTTCGTGGTCTAGGATCCCTTCATTATGTCTTAAGAAGATAATGTCTGGCCCCAAACAGAAAAAAACAACAGGTGAGTGAAAAAAGTATCAGGGTTGATCTAAAAAAAAAAAAAAAGAAGAAGAAGAAGAAGACAAAATTTCCAACAAAGTGAAGACAATGGATTCCCCTACCATATCCACAAATATCCAAAATCAAGAGAGAAAGAGATTTTAACACCCTCTCCAGGTAACAATGCTGCTCTTGGAAGAGACTACTCAGTCATCCCAATTAACTGTCACTGGTCCCTGGCACTGTGGACAGAGCACGCTGGACGTCTTCAGATGGATCTGAGTTCAAATCCCAGCACAGATGCTGGTTGTGTGAACTTGATAGTGTTTTAACCTCTTGAACATCAGTTTTCTCAGCCATGAAGGGAAGGATAAGTCTATGTACACCACAGGGTTGTAAGTGAACATGAAGTGCTTAGCACAGTACCAAACACATCAGAAATATGACAACACCACAATTGAAATTCCATTTTAGACAATTATTTCCCTGTACCTGCCCCTTAGCTTTTTATTACCTCTTCTAAATAGAAGTTAGAACAACTTAACTTATTTAACATTATGAGGATTTAGCTCATCTTCTTCCTCTTGTCTATATCTCTGTAGGTGATATAAAGAGATAGGGAATGGTCAAAATTTAGGGACAATGATCTCATCCATATGGATAACTGTCCAATCTATAGCTCTTCCCTGGTCTCTCCCACAAATTTTACTGCCAATTTAAAAATTTAATTTAAATATTTTGCTGGCCTCTCTATACGTTTCTAAAACCAAACGCATCATCTTTCTCTCAAAACCAGTTATTTCTTTTTGGTTCTCTTTTGCTTTAAACGATACTATTGTTTAAAGAACTTATGGTATGGTCTTAAACCTAAGCACAAAAATTTTCCAGGAAACTTCATATGTGTTGACTGGTCTATGTGCTTCTTTGCGAGGAGATAGTTATTATCACCTGGGTTCTTCTCAGTCTATGTATCTTCATCATCACAAGCAGGGTCCTAGCATCTATCTCTACTCACTCTTAGAGGGATCTCTTCTGGCCCCATGGATGGGAATATTATTCACAGGTCAAGTAGCCCAACTTTATATCTCCAGACCAGCTCTTCCTCTAAGTTCCAGACTTGAATTTCCAGCTGGCTTTTCAATTTCTCCAGTTGGATATTTAAGTAGGCAATTCAAGTTCACATGGAAAATGAGCACATGCTGTGCTCCTCTTACCTCTCCTCCCTATTCACACCTGCTGCATCCACCCATCCAGGCGCTCCAAGGTCAAAAACCTCCATGTAATCCTTCCTTTTCATTTCTCACAGCCCACAAGCAAACTCCAGTGAGTCTTTCGCCTCTCCCATTCAAATATAATCCAGCCACTGCCGCACCCCTTGCGCCAGCCACCCTTACCCTCCCCCGACTGGTTGCAAAAGTCCGGGCTGACTGGTCTGTTTCCACTCGAGCCCTTCCAATAGTCTGTTGTAACCACAGGCGCCAAAATGATCCTTCTTAAGTCAGAAAGAATCCAATGGCTTCCCCTCTTACCCAGAGGAAAATTCAAAGTCCTTGTCATGACCTCCAAGTGTCTCCAGGCCCCTCTCTGATCTCAGTTCTAGGTTGGACCCCTTCCATCAGCCACAGTGGCCTCTTTGCTTCTCCTCAACACACCAGATATACACTTCCCTTCACTCTGCCCGCCCTGCCTTGTTTCTGAGAGATGCACGTGGCTCTTTCTGACTTCTGTTCTGCCCTGGCATGTCACTCTCTTGGACATGCCCTTCCTTGACCACCTCACAGGAGAAAGTCCTTCTTGTCCTCTTCTTTGTTCTCTTTACCCTGCTTTGTGTTTGTTTTTCTTCTGAGCACTGATGACTGCTAGAATGTAAGATCTTGGAAAGTAGAATGTGGTATATTTTGTTCATTACTGTGTCCCCAAGACCTAGCATATGGATTACATTCACGACCTGTTGAATCAATGTTCAGAATCTCAGGAGCTGCAGAGAAGAGCTTGCGCACTCTGCTCCTCGAGTCGTGGGTCCTCAATTTCCGACAAGCCGCAGGCCTGCCCCGTGAGTGAGTCCAAAGAGTATTTCCTTAAGGCGGTGATCTTGCCCCTCACATCCATCCACTATGCAGTCATTTATTAAACACTTACGGTGATCTGCGAGGGCAATTTTCACCCTTCTAGATGCCAGAGATACACAGAGATGGATGAAGTATGATCTGCCTCCTTTTGAGTTTGGACTGCAGGGTCCCTGAAAGGTCTTCCGGGCTCGCAACTCTACCCTGCCCTTCTTTAACGCTGCCACTGAATTACACTTCAAGAGCATCCAGAGTTGCTGCCAGCCCCTACAGTGCCTTTAGGAAAACGAGAAAAGGCACCCGTTTCCATAGCAGCCAAGACCCATGCTGGGCACACAAGCTCAGCTTACACAACTGCACAGGGCTGCCCTCCCCCCCATCCCCCAAAACACCTCTGGAATCTTGTTCTCCCTCCCGGAAACTTTAATGGCTCGCCACGGAGTATGGCCTAAGATGCCCATCTGAGAATGAAAGATTATTTACAATGTGATTAGACCTTCCATTCTGATGTTCTATTACTTGCCGCCACACAGCCTATGCTTAAATTAAACTGAACTGTTGTACCCATTCCATTTTTTTCTTTTTTCCATATTGTCTTCCCCCTGTTCAATTCTCTTTCTTTCTTTCTTTCTTTTTAAAATAGTTTGTTTATTTATTTATTTTAGAAAGAGTGCATGTGGGCAAGTGCAGGGGGACCGGGTAGAAGGACGGAGAAGTAGACTCCCCGCTGAGCATGAGCCCCAAGCCAGGCTCGAGCTCATGAACCTGACATCATGACCTGAGCAGAAACCAAGAGTCCCTCACTCAACGGACTGCGTCATCCAGGAGCCCCACAATTCTCCTTCTTTTGTTACAGAGTCCTCTATTGGGCGGACCCGCTTCGCTGGTTTATCTGCTCTACTCACAGGGCTTGAGAGGACCAGACAGCAGAAGCTGCTGGAAGATTGCTCCCCTTACGTGGAGAGTTAGACTCCGTCAGAGGAAGAAGGTACGTTGGTAGGGTGAGGAGAAGACAGAGAAAAGAAAGAAGGAGAAAGAGGCTGGAGGGAAGTGGGAGAGCCGAGGGGCAAAGGAACGGAGGGAGGGGGAGGCGGAGAGCGACATAAATGGTTTTGAGGGGCGCCTGGGTGGCTCAGTGGGTGCCTTCAGCTCAGGTCATGATCTCAGGGTCCTGGGATCAACCCCACATCCAGCTCTCTGCTCGGCGGGGAGCCTGCTTCCCCCTCTCTCTCTCTCTGCCTGCCTCTCTGCCTACTTGTGATCTCTGTCTGTCAAATAAATAAAATCTTAAAAAAAAAAAAGAAAAAGAAAAAAAAGGTTTTGAGGTTTTGAATGCCCACCATGAAGCCCAGCAGGAGCCTGAGTCCCAGCTTTGGCCACGCCCCAGAGAGGTGATAGGACCTAGTCCCTGATTAGGCCACGCCCCAGAGAGGTGATAGGACCTAAGTCCAGTGGTAGCGTGGAGGAAGAGGCGGGCTCTAGGCTCCTGCGCCCCCACTCAGAGGACAGAGCTCCTCCGGTAAGTCTGACCTGGGGGCCGCAAACTGGCTGAACTTGTTTCAAGGATAACTGGGGTGGGCCAGTCTGTTCCTCCTCAGGAAGGGGCTGGGGGCGGGGGCGGCGGCGGCGGCTCCCTACTGCGCGAGCTTTCAGCTATCACCTCTGCGCAGAGCTGAAGAGGGGAGAGGGGACCTTATTAAAAGGGTAAAGTTCCCAGTCAGCCTGCGGGATGGGAGCTTGAGGCCGGATGTAATTCAGAAGTCAAAGAAAGCTGTGCTCTTCGACCACGACACTTCAGAGATGCCTTCTCAACAAACTAGGCAGTTTTCCCCTGACCTCCTTGCAGAGCCCAGCCCGGAAGTGTTCTCCTCAGCTCCGCGTGAGTGAGCGGGTGAGCTCCGCGGCCTTCCTGGGTTGTCAGGAGCGACGCTGCCAACTTAGTCTCTGCAATCAGAGTTTCCATCATCGCTGCTCCGCGGCGGGCTCTTCCTGCTTCCTCAGCTGTAGTCGGGACGGTGTTCGGAAGGGCGCTGAGAGGGCGTGTGGAGCTGGAGACGGGCTTCCCAGCGGGCTGCGGAGGAAGGCGGATCAGGATGGGGCGTCTGACCGTCGGTATTTGCTGTTGCGACTCGGTAGGTTTCCGTTGCTGCATCTGTTTTCTCATCTGTAAAGCGGAGGTGACCAGGATCTACATTTTCTAGTTGTCCTAAGGGCTAAATGGACCTGTGTGAGAAGTGTTTGACCCAAAGTATGTCGTTAATAGAACCCTGTTACTCCATTGTACCGAGGTTCAGTGCTGTGGGCGGAATGGCGTCCCCCTAAAATCCCTGTGCTGAGATCCTGGTGCCCGGTGTGACAGTATTAGCAGCGGCGGCCTTGGAGAGGTTCTTAAGCCGAGAGTGGAGCCTTCGCGAGCGGGATCGGTGTCCTCCTGAAACTGGTTCCCCCAGGCCCTCCCCCACGTGAGGATACTGTGAGAAGGAGCCAGCAATGAGCGGGAAGAGGACCCGCATGGAGAACATGACCTTGCTGGCACCTTGATCTTGAACTTCCAGCCTCCAGAGCTGGGAGAAATAAATTCATTTATAAGCTGCCCAGTCTGTGGTATTTTGCTAGAGCAGCACAAAGGGACTAAGATAGGATTGTTTTGTCTGCCACCAAATTCCTATGGTAAACCCCAACACCCCGTGTAACTCTATTTGGAGGTATGGCTTTTAGGAGGTAATTAAGGTTAAGCAAGGCCATGAGGATGGGGCCCTAATCTGACAGAGTTGGTGGGCTTATAAACAGAGAGAGAGAGATCTGCATCAGGAAAAGGCCATGTGAGCACAGAGCGAGAAGGTGGCCATCTACAGGCCGGGAAGAGAGCTCTCACCAAAGCCTAGCGATGTGGGAACTTCGATCTTGGACTTGAAGCCTCCGAAACTGTGACAAAGTTAATTTCTATTGTTTAAGCGGCCCAGCCTCTGGTATTTTGTTATGGTGGCCCAAGAAGACGAAGACAGAGATTAAGTGCTTTGCCTCAAGTTGAAATCAGTCACTGATAAAGCCGGGAAGCAATCTCAGTCCTTTCAAACGTTCAGGGAAATTTATCTTGTCCCATTCTCTCTTTAACCCCAGAGCGCATAGTGGTCCATAATACTTAAAAATAAACTGATTAAATAAACTAAGAGTTGCCTTCTAAAAATGAAAAAAAAATGTGGAACTGTTGTCTACATTTTCATATAATACTGTGTATATTTGAAATTGTAGCAACAATGACTGTATTTTCTTAGCCAGTTACAATAGAGGAACATTAAACAGGACGATAAATAAATACATCATAAAACACAGAAAGCCATGATATTTTCCAAGTACAACCATTCCATTTGGTTGTATATCCTTTCCAATTTTTTTCTAAATACACATTTTTTAATCAAGAGGTGGAAAGGTAAACAATGCAAAGACAGATCATACCGTGGTGTTTCATACATGGTCATAAAAAGGAATCCATAGATGCATTCTCTGTACACTAAACCGTGAAAAGAGTGCACCCCTTTGCCACGCCATACATTTACGTTTCAGAACCCATGTTCTGGAAAGCACCCCAGTTGAAAGTTAGTATTTGCAAAAAAAAAAAACCAAAAAAACAAAAAAACCCCACAGGTCACTCTAGTTTACTTCAGGACACCAACAGATTTGCAATGGCTGCTCTACTAACCTTGACTGGTCAGTATACCCCAGCTAGCTTTTTGTTAAGAACATTCTTCTGCACTTGCTCTCGTTTTCGTGAGCATCTGCTTTACGCAGTTCATGTCATCGGCAATATCTGCGGGCATAGTTTCTGTCTGCCACAACCAGGTGTCAGAGTTAAGTGCTCTAGCTGGAAGAAATGCCAGCGGCTGGATTTCTAGCTACTTTTTGCTCCCCTTTGGACTTTTACAAAGATTCCTGTGTGCCAACCCGAGAGGGGCCGGGATACTGAGCTCTATTCAGAAGCACTTGGAGCGGGTTGGGAAGGAGCTGGTGGGGGATGGGCCAGAAGTGCAATAGGATTTTCTATTTTTAGAGGGAAGACTCAGCTGCAGCCGGAAGTATTTAACTATTTGCACGGCACAGAAAGGGAAAAATGTGTAAAATTGCATTTCCTATTCGGAAGCTGAATAGCCTTGAACTCCTTATTTAAAATAGGAAAGCTGATTTGAATTATGTACAAATCAGTCCCTTGTAAAATTGACCCTTGAAAGGTACAGACAGAAGGCTGCCCCCAGAGAGCTCAGCAGTGATGGGTGACTGATGAGCCTTTCTGCTTCAGCCTCGGGAATAAATAGTGTGTGTGTGTGCATTAGGGTCAGCTGGTAGGTGGCTCATGTTCCTTTGGTAAGAATCTAAGTTTAGAATTGGCTTCCATGCAAAAATCATAGCCCTGTTATTTACATAGGCACAGCTCACTATTTTGATGTTTTTCCGGAGGTCATTTCTAGGCCAGAAGGCATCAGTGGTCAATTTAAGTACGATGGAGAGCGTTCACCCTAAAAGGCAGGGCAACGAGAGGAAAAACCGCATATGTGCCTGGTGTTTTCAGTTGGCACGTAAAGTTGAATGAGGCGCACTGGCCATGACCTAGTGGAGAGCAGGAACTGGCCCACGGAGGTCTCCAGGGATTAACTGAGCCAGGGGTCCGGTTACACGGTATCAACATATCCAGGTCTGTCTTGATGAAAAATGGTCATGATTCCATTCTCTGTCTTTACCTTTTTATCACTATGGTTAGGCTCTACCTTCCATTGGTATTTACAGAAAAAAAAAAATGGGCTCTTGCCTTCATATAACAAACCAGGTAAGAACAAAAACGTTTTGTGAATAAAGTTATTTCCTGTGCGTTACCTCATTCAGAGTTGCTGCCGTATTCCATCGCCAGCATTTACCTCAAAATTATCACTAATGGACACCACTATCTTTTCCTTATCTTGAATTAAGCTTTAATCCTTCAAACTAAAGGACCGGGGGCAGGCGGCTTAATGATATGTAGGAGTTCTCTTCTGTAAAATGAAGAACTTTGATAAGATTACTGTCTTCTGGCTCTGACACTCTTTGATTCAGATTCTGTGACTCACATACAAAGGGCAAGGTGGCCCATGAGCTGTGGGCATAGTCCAAGACCACAAAGGGTATCAGACCTTGCCAGGAAAACTGGACCAGCTCAGCTGAGGCAGCTTGGATGGGGGGCACATTCCCAGGCCTTAGCAGAGGCTGAAGGGAATTATTTCTCTGACAGTCCCCCCGACTGGGTTGGGTGCTCAGAGTATATACATCTGAGATGTCACAGATCTATCACACTGTATCTCTTAAGTAGTGGCCACTCAAAAAAAAAAAAAAAAAAAAGACTTAAGACGTCATTTGAAAATGGAATTCCAAAGAATACTTAATACTTCAAGAGGGTTTTTTTTTTTTTAATGTAGTCCATGGGGGTAATAAATTTCCAGTGCAGTGGGGAGAAAAAAGCCATTGGATTTCATCATAACTACATACTTAGTTAAGTGAGATGTTTGCTGGCCTGCAGAATACATTTAAAAATTCACATAAATAATCAGGGGGACTCAGGAAATAATAATTACTTCTTTCAAAAATTTTAGGTGCATCCAAAGCAAAAATAATTTTTAAAAAATGACTCCAAGAAATTGAAGGAAAATGTTACAGTTAATTTACCGGAAAAAATAAGGAACAGAATATTAAATCTATGAAGTAGCTCAACTGTATGATTTCATTTAAAAAAATGCACAGTGAAGTGAGAGTGTTTGCGACTGAATCACTTAAATGCTGGCTATCTAGGATTGTATAAATATGGACCCACTACGAAATATCTAGATATATAGAAGAATCTAGCATCTTCCCTCGTGTCAGTGCAGAAGTGGATTTGGGAAGCAGCAGGATATCACCGAGCCCTGTGAGGAGGCAGAAGTTTTAAAGCAAACCAGCAGTAGATAAAATACTCCAAGAAATAATTAAAATTATATTCCGTAGAAGATAACAGACTCTGAAGTATTACGTCTCAGAAAAAAACGTCTGAAATACCGTGTAGATTAGAGATGACATACTATTACTGCCCACAAGGGCTAAAATAAAATTTTATGCCTTTTAGGCAGGATATGGGAAATGAAACGGGGCCATTCTATTCCCATTTTAACCAACGCTAATGTGTCTGAAAACTCGGGGACCTGAGTTTGGGCTGGTTGCCAGTCCTCCGTGAGAGAGCACTGTGAAGACTGGAATAGTTTCAAAGGATGACGCTGGAAACCATCAATGAGCTAAAGGTACTTCTAAGGAGAGGAATCTTAGTACTTGAGAAATTTCAAAATGGAAAGTTGAAATCTAAGAGGGATTATGATAGAAATCTGTAATGATGCCACACACTGTAAGGAGTGAGTACACATTTTCAAGAAATTCTGAAAAAGCTACAGAGCTGGATCAACTTCTGACAGTTTTAAGATTACAAGTGGGACACTAACACACGCTTTTGTTTGTTTGTTTGTTTTGTTTTGTTGTTTACACAAGCAATCACAAAGTTCAGGAGCTCATTGCTTCCAAAAGGCAGCGTTGAACCCCCACCCGAATCTTCAGAAACAGATCAAGATGAAGGGACTCCAGCTGGAATCCCGGTTGGCAGTTTCCCCCACGTATGACAGTGGAATACTCTAAACTCATACAATCTCCAGCACCCAGTTCAACAGTTACCAACTCACAACTTGTCTTGTTTCATCTTCAAGCCACCTGCAGCCCTCCCAACCCCAGTCCTGGGATTATTTTGAAGCAGACCTCATTATATGATATGACCCATAAATAGTTCACTATCTATCTCTAAAAAGATGAGGACTCTCTCCAGTCATAACTATAGTATCCTAATCACACAAAAAACAGTAATTCCATATGTCGTCAAACACGCGATCAATTTTTATTTTCGGAAGAGCAACCCAGTTCATACACTGCCTTCTAGAATAATAACTACATGGACCATGTTTAAATTCTTTATCTTAGAGTAAAAGTCTGCGATCTCTCCATTTTCTAAAATTTTTTTTAAAAAATGTTATATTCCCATCTTAAAAAAAAATGTTTCTTTAAAGTACAGATGACTCACTAAATGCAAGATAAAAACTTCGCCTTAAATCATCACAAGATATGTTAGATTCCCTTGTACCTGCTAGTGCCAAATTTCCACCCTTGCACAGTCGCATCTGGAACGGGCCATCGTTCAGTTCCGGGAGGCCGCCTTGCTGTGGGTGTCTCTACCAGGCCACAAGCACATGGAGCTCATAACCGTCATCCCCGAGCCCCACTCTTGTTGTTCCATTTTATTTTTTATTCTATTTTATGTAAACATGGGTACCTAAATCTGTTGGCCTAGGGATGGGGAATGAGGGCAGAGGAGGTCTGAGGGCAGGCCTGACCTTGGGGGAAAGCACAGTGATTGTTCTCTAACAGTGAACCTTTGTCCAAGGGTCATTCACTTCTCCTCTAAAGGTTGCTGGGAAACCTACAGTGACATCTTGTGGTCCCTGATTGCTCCTCTCTTAGTTGGTACTGAGTAGTTAGGAAAGGTCACAGGGGTCTGAAAAAATCACAGTTCGAGAACATACGGTCAGGATCCTCATAAAACCACACATATCACAGTAGTGCCTAACCACAGTGAAGGATACTTTAGAAGCCGGTGTGGGCAGGGCTTTAAGAATAAATGTTAGGTAAGGACGCTCTTTCAATATCACCAACTTGTTTTGGGATGATTTTTTAAAAGTAGAAGCATAACGTAAAATCCACTTAAATGGAGTTTGAAGTAACAAAATTACATGCTTGCCTAAAGCATATTTTTTATGGTAGATCTTGAAACAGAACGCTAAGGGGTTCTGTTAAAGAAAATGTACTTGTCTTCAATGTCTAGGACACTTCACTGTTGAAGAAAATGTACTTGTCCTTAATGTCTAGGACACAGTAAGTTCTTGTTAGCTGTCACGTAAGGGTGATTTCTACCATACTCACCTGTTTGTTAATATTGAGAGTTAAAGTCTTCTCAAAATGCTTAAAATATCTTTTTCAACATTGTAATATAGAAGATATCTCTGAATTTGGAATTTTTTTTTACTACACCAAAAGACATAAATGGTTTTTCAGAAAGACACAAATAATGCCCATATGTAGCACGAAAATAATAAAATACAATTTAAATTCAAAATCCCTAAGTGCTTAAACCATGAGAGACTAACATAAATGCTAACGACTAAAGTATGTTAATTTCTAGTTGTGTAATGACCAAGTAAGTGATGAAATTTCATTTATTCATGCATTCATTCACCCATTCACTCCATATTTCTTAGATGTCTACTGGGTGCCCTGGGTACACAGAGATGAAAAGACAGTTGCTGTACACTTGAACCTTACCCTCTAGACTGGCATTTCAGAATTGGCGTGGACCTCCATCACTGTCTAAGAAACATCTGTACATCTGGGAATCAATCTTAGACTCATGATAGACTTGGAAATCCCCAGAGCTAGGTTGCCGTGATGCTCCTTAACTGTTAGAAGTGTCCACAAAATATCTGATTGACATATAATTCTCATTGACATTTCATAAACTCTAAGTGGCAAGTAGCAATTCTCCATGAAGAAGATACGATTTTACCGTAGACAGTGTATTTCCATTGTTAAGATTTTTATGAAGCCCAAAACAATTTTGTGAAAAAGTGGCCAAAAAATGTGTTTTTTTTGTTGTTTTGTTTTGCTGTTGCTGTTATTCTTACCTGATATCTTGGAAAGCGTTTGGCTAGCGTGCAGATTGTGAGATGAATGGAGAGATATCACAATGCCATTATGAAAGGAAAAACAAGGAAAATCTAACCAAAGATATCAATTCTCATTTTGAAAACAGAACTCAACACTTCTCCAGGCTTCTGCTAAACATAGTTTTAGAAGAAAGTATATACTGCCTTAAAAAAATTCCTAATGTTATGTTTTAGCCACAAAACATAGGATGAAAAGATTTAAAACTCTCAATGATGTAACTATTTTTTTTTATCAACTCCATATGCATCAGCAGTGCACCTACCCTTGATTTAACAAATCTCAGGAGATCTGCTTTCTTTTTTTAAAACGTTTTCTTTATTTTTTTTAGAGAGAGTGAGCCAGCATGCGAATGGGGTGGAGGAGGAGGGGCAGTGGGAGAGAGAATTTTAAGCAGAGTCTGCACTGAGCACGGTGCCAGACATGGGGCTCGATCTCATAATGCTGAGATCATGACCTGAGCCAAAACCAAGAATCAGACACTTAACCAACTGAGCTTCCCAGGTGCCCTTGTTAATCCATGTTCTAATAGAGCTATTCATTCTGACTTAGTACAGTAGTTAGGAGCCTCAACACTGCCCTCAAATGACCAAAGCCGGGTCCATATCCCACACGAGGCAAATACTAAATTTGTTACCTGGAGAAAGTTACTTCATTTTTTTAAGCCTCGATTTCCTTATCTGGAAAATGGGATAACAATCCTACCTCACAGGATTTCTGTATGAATTAATAAAGAAATCAGAATTATGCCTGGTACACAGTTAGCCCTTAATGTTAATTTTATGACATTATTCTCGCTAGTGTATAATATAGATGTAAATATATCATTCATGTTGCTTCATCAAATTTTGTCTTTCTATGTAGTAGTAAAATTAAAAAAGCAAATTCAAAACTTACAACACTCAAGCATTTCAGTTACTGGTAAGCCCCACAAATATTCCTGGTTCTTTGGTTGCTCAGTGACTGTGGAGTATAGAAAACCATTCTTGGTGTACTAGATATAACTTTGCTACTTTGTCAGCAAAACGAAAACAACCAACCAAACAAAAATAGCTCACAAAAATTAAGCAACAACAAAAAAAAACAGACTAAAATAGCTGTGGACCCAAAACTCTGTCCTACATCATTGGTGAGTCCCCTGGTTGCCAGGAAAGAAATGCTGGTTGATATACAATTGACCATTCATTTTCATGGGAAAACAACAAAAAAATAGAAAATACTTAAAATAGTAGATATGAGAAAATTTTTAAAAGAGGGAGGAAGCACAAATTTTGAAGTAACGGGGAAGCAGCAATATTCGGGAAGCACAGAAATCTCTTGAATATCTATAACAACAGTCCCTAGGTTCCATGAGGGTTTTGCCAATGGTGATGAAGCCAGATGATCTGGACAATCACCAAATATAGGTTTGTTGAGTTGAATTTTCCTTAAGTGTTTTCCTAGATAAATGTTGGCTTAACAGGCAAAAAACTGATGACAATTCCTGAATGTGCAATAATGCACTCTAGTAGCCTATGCTGAAAATCCTTCAGATGTTGATGTGGAAGTAGGCATAAGCCAATCCATTTCTTCAGCACCCATTTTCTTCCCAAATTTCCTTTGATTATATCCACATTCATTCATTTCTAATTCTTGGTCAAAGGTGTAGACCAAGCTGCTGTATATTCCTGTACTGTAATGCATACTAAATGTTCGCCCTACATCCACTCTGGCCACTGTCCAATTTTTTCTCTGTTGATTAAGTGACATGTGTCCGATTTGCTTCAAAATAATCCCAAGGTAAGTGGCAGGTTTGACTGTGTGCTTCTATGAAAGCAAGCTTGTGTCTCATAATAGAGTGTTATCTTTCCGTTCAATTGATGGGCCAGGATGTTATTTAAAAGGAACCTTATCATAAGAGAGTTCTCAGAAACCTGATTCTTCATGCTAGATTTGCTTTGCTGATACTTCCTTTAAGATTCTTGCAGCTTTGTTCATGAGTGAGGTTGGCTTCCTATAATTTGCCTGTCTTGTACTGACTTGTTCGATTTTGGGTAATGTACCAGTTAAACTTTGATCGCTCCGAGTGTTATAGAATGAGGAGTTTTTCATACCAAATAGACCCTCTCCAATTGCTGGTTAAGGAATCTGTGCGGGGCTGCAGTCTTTGTAGGCACGTTAGCGTAGGCCGGCTGGCTGACAGTGGGCATCAGAGCCGAAGGCGAAGTCAGGGAGAGCAGAGACTTGTCATAACTCCGAGGAAAACCGGGAACAGGGTTTGTCTGTCCCCACCTCCAGCTCAGCGATGTGGGTGGCCCGAGGAGAAGCTGGCACCCTTGACCATAGAAGGCACACACACCTGGCCTGGGACTCCGAGATATGAAAGTGGGCAATCTGGAGGGAGTGGAACGAGCCACGGATCCACGTGGTCAGATGACCAGGGTCATGTGCAAGCCAACAGCAGTGCCTACACCGGCCTTAACAGCGTAAAACTAGCTCCTTTTTCTGCCACCCAAATGTTACACAAAGTTCTCCTCCAGCCAGTCCCAACCTGGAACGGCACTAGAAAGGGAATTCTGGGCCGCAGAATTCTGGCATACCTGAGTTGACATGGTACAAAGCCACTACAGGGAACAGCTACGAACTCCATGAAATGAGTTGGGGACGAGTCCTTTGCTTTTTCTGCTGTCATGGCTCACCTTTTAGAAATATTTCTACCTTATAATACTTGGTAGAGGCCTCTGGTAAAACCTTCTGCTCTTGGATTTTTTTTTGGAGGAAGTTTTAAAACTTGTGATTTTATCTCTGTTAGTGATTTTAGGATTAGTTAGGTTCTTCATTTCTTCAAAAACGGCTTTGACAAGTTGTTTTTTTTTTTTTTTTTAGGAAATTGTCTTTCATCCAGATAGTCCCAGTTACTGGCATTAAGTTGTTAAATAAAACCAAAAATATCATTGACACCTGCTTTATGTTCTTTTTTTTTTTTAAGATTATTTATTTATTTATTTATTTGACAGACAGAGATCAGAAGTAGGCAGAGAGGCAGGCAGAGAGAGAGAGAAAGAGGAAGGGAAGCAGGCTCCCTGCCAAGCAGAGAGCCTGATGTGGGGCTCAATCCCAGGACCCTGAGATCATGACTGGAGCCGAAGGCAGAGGCTTAACCCACTGAGCCACCCAGGCACCCCATATGCTCTCTTTTGAATTCCAACCATTGTTTATTTGCACCCATTTTGACATAGGTGTACCGATCTCATTAGTCTCTCAACAGATCACCTTTCAGCTTTGTTTATAATTAGTCACTTTATTAATTTCTGCTTGCGGCTCTATTACTTTTTTAATTCAATGTGTGAAAGTTGACAGTTTTGTTCTTTTTATAATTTTGATCTCTAAACCCCTGAGTTCCTTAAAGACATCTTCTTAATTTCCAAACATAGGAGTTTTCTTCCAGTTACATTTTGTTAAATGATTTCTACATTAATTTTGTGGAGGGTCGTAGATATGTTCCATATCAGAGGCCCCAAATGATGGTTTGTGGGCCAAATCTGGCCTACGATCGGTTTGGGTAAATACAATTTTATTGGGGTGGAGCCAAACCCATTCATTTGCAGATCATCTGCTTCTATGTTAAACCTGCAGTGCTGAGACCACACGATGCACAAAGCCTAGAATATTTGCTCTCTTATCCTTTACAGAAAAGTCTGCCAACCTGTGACCTATATAATACTAATCATTTGAACTTTTACAGAGACATGCTTTATGGCCCCATGTATACTCAGTTTTTGAACTCAGTTGAACTCACATTTTCAAAATGTACATGAAATGATGTGGACGGAGAGTTCCAAATCCAGATTAGATCTACATTTTCAACTTTTTAAAAAGATTTTATTTATTTATTTGACACAGAGAGAGATAACTGTAGGCAGAGAGAGATGGGGAAGCAGGCTGCCTGCCGAGCAGAGAGCCCAATGCAGGGCTCGCTCCCAGGACCCTGGGATCACGACCTGAGCTGAAGGCAGACGCTTAATGACTGAGCCACCCAGGCACTCCTTTCTTTCTCCTTTTAAGTCAATATTTCAAGTTTATATCTTAAAGCAATTTTATTGGGTGAATACATAGAATTGTTATAGCTTCTAAGTAAATTCATCTTTTATCATCATATAGTAGCCTCTAGTCATGTTTTTTGCCTCCAAGTCCTACCTCATGTTAATATGGTGAGACATTTTCAGGGAGTATTTCTGTTGGGCCTTTTTCGATACTTTGATTTTCAACTTCTCTGAATCCTTATGTTTTAGATGGGTCATTTAAAAAAAATATATTGCTGGGTACTACCCCAAAATCCGAAAATTGTTATCTTTAACCTAGAGAACTCAAGTTATTTACTTAAAATCATTATTTAGGTTTGCCTGGGTGATTCAGGTCAGATTGGGTCATGATCCCAGGGTCCTGGGATTGAGTCCCGCATTAGACTCCCTACTCAGTGGAAATCTGTTTTTCCCTCTACCTGTGCTCCCCTTGCTTGTGCTCTCTCTCTCTCTCTCTCTCTCTCTGACAAATAAATAAAATCTTTAAAAAATGAAATTATTATTTAAGTTACTGTTATATTTAGCTATTTGTATGATATTTAGATTAGTTTTTCCCATATTAGTTTTGTACTTTGTATTTTCCCCACTGTT
Organism: Enhydra lutris kenyoni; assembly: GCF_002288905.1. Lineage (NCBI taxonomy): Eukaryota > Metazoa > Chordata > Mammalia > Carnivora > Mustelidae > Enhydra > Enhydra lutris. Next base: position 7,637,949 of record NW_019154095.1, read on the forward strand.
TCTGTGTTCTCTTTCTTTAGTTATTTTGGTTTGCTTAATTTTATAATTCCGTTTTCCCCTATTCACCTCTGAAAGTTATATACTGTATTTTTTTTAACCCTGTGCCTAATATTTTGCTCAGACTCAGACACTAAAGAGAGCTAGGGCACCTGGCGGGCTCAGTCGGTTAAGGGTCTGCCTGCCTTTGGCTCAGGTCATGATCCCAGGGTCCTGGGATAGAGCATCTCAGGCTCTCTGCTCAGCAGGGGGTCTGCTTCTCCCTCTGCCCCTCCCCCAACTTGTGCAGGAGCTTGCATGCATGCATGCACTCTCTCTCTCTCTCAAAAATAAATAAAGAATAAAATCTTCAAACAGGAAAGAGAGCTAGAATAAAGTTATACCCATAATCGTGTCTGCAGAAGTGACATCTTTCAAGTATAAGTCTGGCGTGGCTCACGTCCCCTACACTGAAGCACAAATTCATTGTTATACAGGGCATCACTTGTAAACCACACTGACACCCGTAGCTACTTACATCTATATCAAAAAATACCAAAGTTAATACCAAAGTTAAATATTTATTGCCTGCCAATTATGACTCTGAATTATTATATATGATTTGAATCTGGAAGCTCTGTTCATAAAGAAGATGTCACATCCAGTGCAGAGAAAAAAATAGTTCTCTAAAACCGGCCAGCTCAGCTACATCTCCGTCGTATCTTGCTACCATGTGAAAACAGCCAAACTGAATAGACACTTGAGTTTAAACGACCCATGCCTCACATCAACCACCATGCTCCTTATAATTTGTGCTCTGAGCCTGGCTTTTCAAGAGTTTGCAGATTACCTGAATCATTCCTCAGTTCGTTACCAGGAAGCAACGAGGCGTATTACAGAAACTATGCAAACCTAGTAAAACACAGAAAAATCCCAAAGTTGACCTTGGCACAAAATTAATAATGGTTATTTAAACCTTTTACAGACACTTTGATGAAGACAATTGGTGGACCAGGATATAACAGGAGAAAGAAGAACGATATTGTTTGATCAGATTTTTTGGAGACAAGGTTTTTGAAAGCTGAAAACAAAATTCATGGTGAAAAAGAAGAACTTTCCAGAGCATCTTTTAGGAATGTGCATTCCATGTGTCAAAGATATAAGGAATGGACTGTTTGAGAGACTGGGTAGTTTAAATTAGTATCATGGCACCAGACACAATCACAGAACGCCAGTGCAGGCTCCCCATGCCACCGTGTATCACTGATGAAGCGAGTATTGGCACTGTGGACTGTCTTCCAGATAATTAAGCTAAAGCTATTTAATTAAGCTATCTTCCAGATAATTTAGCATTCCTCATATCTGATGATATGAGGAATGCTAAAAAGAAAAAAAATGCATTTGCAGAAGTAAGTGTTCCTTCAGTAAATAGAATGCCCAGATGTCTGCCCAATTGAAGGTGCTGGAGTTATTGTTTTTTTTTTTTTTTAAGATTTTATTTATTTGAGAGAAAGTGAGAGAGATAGAACATGAGAAGTGAAGAGGTCAGAGGGAGAAGCAGACTCCCCATGGAGCTGGAAGCCTGATGCGGGTCTCGATCCTAGTACTCTGGGATCATGACCTGAGCCAAAGGCAGTCGCTTAACCAACTGAGCCACCCAGGCACCCAGATACTGGAGTTATTAAAAACAAAACAAAACTCAGCTACCATAACAGTAATAATAAGGAACTTCCTTAAAAATGGTAAAAGTTATTAACAATACCAAAGAAACAAAAGCCTTCAGAAAACATTATACTTAATAGCAGAATGTTGAAAGCTTTCCCTCTGCATTGAAAACTAAAAAATGGACACTAATTATTACCACTCCATGGAACATTGCACTGAAGGTTTTAATCCATTGAATAACTGAGGAAGAAGAAATAAATAATGGTATGAAACTTGGAAAGGAAGAAACAAACTGGCGTTATTCATAGATAATATGATTTTCTATCTTAAACCCCATAGAACCTACAGATTCTTATTAGAATTAATGAGAGTTTGGCAAGTTTGCTGGGTATTAAATTAATATACGAAAATTAACTATATTTCTCTATGCCTACAACATAGAGATAGAAAATGAAATGATTTAACCAGATAGTTTTTACAGTAGCCTAAAACAATTTAACACCTAGGAATGAATTCAACAAAAATATATAATACCTCCTCAAAAGATAATAATAAAATCTTACTGAGAGATATTAAAGAAAACCTTTATAAATGGGAAAATATATCATGTTTATTCATTGGAAGGCAAGCACTGCAAAGATGTGAATTTTCCCTTTAATAAATGATTGATAGGTTAAATGAACTACAACAGAAAACCCAACAGGTGTTTTGTGAACCATAGAAGTGGCTTCTAAAATTTGGAATTTCAAATTACTAAGCACAGCCAAAGCCACTGAGAAAATAGAACAAAGCGGGAAGGGTTGCTCTACCGAGTATCAAGATACTTGAAAGCTGCTGAAACCAACATAGTGTGGTTTAGGTCTGGAGAGATGTACCCAGTAAGAAAGCCCATAAACAGACCTTGGTATGAACAGACACTATACTTAGGCAGAGAGCTTACCACAGTGACTATGATTTATACAATGTATGACTGACTTTCCATTAAATGGGGTAAATATAATTGGCTACCCACTTAGGAAAAAATGGGCTTACACCATTCAAAAACTCAATTGCAAGTGGATGGTTTGAAAGGAAAGCTTTAGGAAGAGAATGCAGAAAAACACTTTGATTATGTTGAAGTACAGCAGGAATTTTCAAAATAAATGACAAAAAAGTATTAACCAAAATAAAAAAGATTTATACATTTGACTGTTTTTAATACAGATTGATTTATTTATTTGAGGGAGAGAGCGAGTGAGCATGTGTATGGGGAAGTAGGGAAGAGGCAGAGGAAGAAGGAGAGAAACCTCAAGTAGATTCCACCCTGAGCACGGAGCCAGATGCAAGCCTCAATCCCATGACCCCAGATGAGAGTAAGAGTCCAATGCTTAATCAGTTGTGCCATCCAGGCACCCCTAAATTTGACTACTTTTAAATAAAGAGCATCTGTTCACCAAAAACAAACAAACAAAAAACAAAAATAAAACCCATGAAAAGTGAAAAGCCAAGCCACAAAGGATATTTGGAAGTAGTATTCTTTTTTCAGTTTCCATTTAATTGTAGACTATATAGGTAACTTCTAAAATCAATGAAAAATAGGGCAGAAAACCCATTAGAAGGGAAGGCAACATTTGGAAGGCACCTCACAAAACTGGAAGGTATAGATGGCCAATAAACATGAAAATGGCATTATTAGGGAAATGAAAATGAAACCACAAGATATCTCCACATGCCCACCAGATTAGCAAAAATTAAGAATACTGACAACACCCCATGTTAGCGATAACGGGAAGCACCATGAATTCTCATACACTGTGGATCTCACTATAGATAAAATCATATTGGAAAATAGAGTAACACCAACTAAAAAACCAAAGATACACATGCTGTATGACCTGGCAGTGCCACTCCTGGAGCTGGACAAACTTAATTGTACTAGATGTTTCTATCAATGTGATTCATAATTACCCCAAATTTGGAATTTACAGCACTGAACATGAATGAACTCCAGGTACACATGGTTAAATCTTTCTATCACGTTGTTCACTGAGAAAAGGAAATCAGGAAAGAATATTGAGAGAATGGGTCAATTGACGTAAAGTTTAAAAGCAGGCTAAACCAAAGGGTCAACTACTTGAGGTATAGTCAGGGGAAGGAAACCTATACAGGCAAGAAAAAGAATACTGTAAAAGGAGTCACCCTCTCCCTGGAGACAGGGAGAGGATGTTATGGATGGAAAGGGGTGCACAGTGGAGAGGAAGAGAGAATACTCGACAGAGCACTCCTCCAGGAGGAAAGTTACCAACCATGTGCCTCCAATGACCTTGGGTGACCCCTGGTGTGAATACATGGAAATGTGTCTGCAGGACTGCAGGGACTGTTCTGAAATCATTGTCATTACCTGTTATTTGGTGACTCGAGCCAGTTCTGAGCAGTACGGTTGAGTTACAGTCTCCATGTTCCGCCATAGGGCAGGTGAGGTCATGGTTGGGATAAATTCACAAAAGGAACTCAGGTTCTGTGCTAAAAGCATCTCTGGTCAAAAATGATCCACCAATAGTTAAAATAACATGGAAGAATCATGGTGCTTCAGAGCAAAGAGTGGACTTAGATGCCATCTGCTTCAGTGATTTACGAATGGTTTCAGAGAGCCCTGGGAGTTCAGCCGAGCTGCCTCGGAGCGTGCCAGCTAGCATGGGGCTCTGCCTTCAAACAGCGTGGTTGCCACTCTTATCAGCCTCACAAATTGAGCTTCCAGATCATTTAAAAAAAAAAAAAAGTCAACAGCTTAAGAAAAAAAAATGTTCAGAACCCACTGATCTTGTCTAACGTCTTCATTTTGCAGATAAAGAAACTGAAGTCGCTAGAGGGTGGGTGGCATCCCCAAAGTCACCCAGAGTGTTACCAGCAAAGCAAGACTGGAACCAAGATTGTCTGCTCCTGACCTGTTCAGTTTCCAATGTACCCTATTGCTACTTAACACCACGGGCAGACAAATCTAAACCAGTGAACATAAAATAAGGAAGGCAAGGGACACCTGGATGGCTCAGTTGGCTGGGTGTCCACCTCTTCATTTTGGCTCTGGTTGTGATCTTGGGGTCATGGGATCGAGCCCCGCATGGGGCTCCATGCTCAGTGTGGAGGCTGCTTGAGATTCTTTCTCCCTCTGCTCCTCCCCCCTCTCCCCCCGCCCCATTCTCTCTCAGTAAATAAAATCTTAAAAAAAAAAATAAGGAAGGCAAAAAACAGATCTTAACAACCTATAGCACCTACGTCATAAGCTTTTTTGTTAGGATGAAATGAGTTTATGATTATACATGTTTAGAATGGTCCCTGGCACACAGCTAAGAACTAGGTAGGTGTTCGCTATCTTATTCTCATAAAATGACAATTTCCACCTCCTGCCTTCTCTTCACCCACTTGGTTATGGTGTTCTATCTCTACCAGCTGCCTGCTTGAAATTTAAACAAGGTCCACAAATCCCTACAAGGGATGAAATCAGCAACCTGTGTTCTCTGGTCTGAGCGCAACAGCTGTTGGGAAGAAGATCTGCTACGCGCTGCTGCAACAAGGCCTTAGTGTAAGAACAGTTTTACACACACCTCCTCTCCTCCCCATAGTTCTAGCCACAAATAGTTGTGTCCCCGGGAACCATATGCTCATGGAAGGTTGAGGCCCTGGTGGCAGCTAAGGTGTTTTCTGTTGATCCTGAACAGAAGAGTGTACCGACGGTTGTTTCTGCCGTGTTGAAGGTACTCACAGAATCGCGTCTTAGAGCAGAAAGGAGAGGAAGTCCGGAGACCCGGGTGCACTGGCTTCTGCTGCAGCGTGGCAAGCCATGGTGGCGTCACATACGTACACCGTGGTGGGCCCACTCCGGGGTCCTGGGGGCAGGCTGTCCTTGCGCAACTGTCCCCAAACAGGAGTCCTACCCCCTGCTGTGGGTGGCTACTACTCTCTCTTGCCTGTGTGTTACCTTAACTACAGATGATTCCGGACATGGACACAAACCAAATTCCCCACTGTGACCCTGAATGAGGAAGCCAGTTGTGTGCATAGGCAAAAGCAAGATTTTTTTTTTTAAAGATTTACATTTTATTTGGAAGAGAGAATAGGTATAGATGGAGAGTTAAAGGGAGAAGCAGACCCTCCTCTGAACAGAGAGCCCAGTGGAGGGCTTGATTCCAAGACCTTGAGATCGTGACCTGAGCTGAAGGCAGATGCTTAACCGGGTGAGCCACCCAGGTGCCCTGGCAAAATCACGATTTAAAAAAAAAAAAAAAAAAAAATATATATATATATATATATATATGTGTGTGTGTGTATATACACATATATATATATATATTTAATCATTCCTACCACTTTGCTATCTAAAACAGATACTAAAGATTTTGGGGCACAGGCTTGAAGGGTGAAGAGCTGAAGTCCAGAGGTATTGTTTACAGCAGGTAGTGATTCTAAGTTTTCTATCAGCCAAACCCCTTCTTGTAATAGCTTCTAGCACTTGACAATTTTCTGACTTGCTTTAGAGAAAAAAGAGCAGTCTCCTCTCAGAGTTCTCATATATGGCATTTGGGGTGTTTTCTGTATGCTGTATACACTTTGAAGGGCCATGATGAGCATTCAGCTTAAAGTGAACAAAGAACGAACATTTAGTGATATTTGAAGTTTGGCTCAGAAAGTCTAACATTTTAAGAATAAAAATGTATTCACTTAAAATGAGAAATCAAAAACAGACAAGTAGCATACCTCACCAAAAGGCAAACAACCTTTGAGTTTATATGAGCTGAATAAGATACTTGAAAACATTAACAGTCAATAGATTCCAGTCAAAAAGAGGTATAATGGGTTTGTTTTATTTGAGGAGGAGGGCTCATGCCAATCCATGAGGTTAAAAGGAATCAGGGAGAAGGGACAAAAAGTCTGATTAAAAAGGTGGAGCGGAGGGCATTAATATAGATTTAACTTCTGGGCAGTATTGATTTTCTGTCTTCATTTTTCTTTGAGAATTAACTCCCTGAGCCTCTCCATGAACGTTCACTCTGTCTATGTGTGGGTCCACACTGCTGGCGAGGCATGAGAAGGATAGGAGAAGTGCTGTGTTGAAAGTGGTGATAAAATCCGTAGGCTTAAGTTTGAATCCCTTTCTTTTCCCTTTTTTTCCTCCTTCCTTTGTTCCTAACCTCCTTGATTATTTGGTAGGTCTCTGTGCTAGGTGAGCTCTGAGGATGAGGCAAAGCCCTGCGTTCACACATGCGTGGGGCACGGGGCGGGGGGCAGGGGGGTTGTGGGTGTGGTGAGGAGGGGGCGTGGCGGGGGTTGGGGGCTGCCCAGAAAATGCAAAGGGATTCTGTGTCTGCTGGGATTATTGCAAAAACCGCGAAAGATGGACTGCAGCCCGAAAAAGAGCTGACCCTGGAAGAAGGACACTGCTAGCTTCATAATGTAAACTAAAAAAACACATCCCACAAATGGTCAGGATGAGTGATGTCAGAAGCAACGCCAGAATACCTGGACTCCTGTTTCGACTTTCCTCTGGGGAGATCGGTAACCTTGAGCAAGTTCCGCTACATTTGGAATTGTTTCCTTCTTCGTAAAAGAAGCATTAATACCTTCGACTTTGTAGGAAACAATTATGAGGATGAAAAGGGATAGGATGTATGGAAAGACTTTGTGAATTACAGGAGAAATATGACATACTGCCCTCAGAAAGTGTGAGGTGGGTCTTGTAGTGTCAAAGCTGGGGATAGAGGAGGTCAAGAGACATGCTAAGCACCCCTATTAAGTCCAATTATAGGGAATTTAGAAAACAAATTCACTTTTTTCTTTTTCTCATCTTCTCCTCCTACAGTATTAACCACATAATATTTACTAGGAAATCATCTCAATTTCAGAAAATGTAGGATATGAAAATTTTATATTTAGAAAATAGTTTATTTCCCAAGGGACTCTTTTTTTTTTTTAACATATAATGTATTGTTTGCTTCAGGGGTACAGTCTGTGAATCATCAGTCTTACACAATTCACAGCGCTCACCACAACACATACCCTCCCCAATGTCCATCCCCCAACCACCCCTATCTCTCCCTCCCCCCCCACCCCAGCAACCCTGAAGGGACTCTTTTACATGCCACATTTACATGGGATGACAAAAATAAAAATCCAGTAATTTCCTAAAACTGTCCTGCACACAACTTTTAAGCACAGCTGTGCTTGTACTCCGGTATAGTACATTTGATGGGTGTTTTACCAAGTTTTAAACATAGCTTTAAAAGCACCAAGGATGAAGCCATTGGGAACAATAACGTTTCTGCTGGAATATTAAAATTCTGATATTACAACATGGAACTGATTCCTATCATCTCCTAAAACAAATGGCCAGTATTGCATCAGCTTCATTGTTCCTCAGCGGCCTACTGCAGACCAGGCTAGCTTGAGCTACCTCAGGAAAATGGCAGAGTTGCTGTGTTACACCCCAGTTAGTGAAGTCGTGGTTAGACTTTCCATTGTGAGAAAGTGCTTTGTCCATTATCATATTCCTACCTCAGACCTTGCAGCTAACAGCCTGAGTATTCCCATGGCTTGGATCCTCACCTTGTTCCCCAGTTGTAACATACGAAACATGGAAGCTCTTGGGGGGATATTTTGCCAACTTGTGCACAGGGCCCCAGACCATTTAAAATGGTCTGAGGTTATTCAATGATCCTATGAAATAATCCTGCATTTTTATTTCCAGATCAAATCTGCTTTTTTTTTTTTTTAGGGCTTATTTTTCTCCTTTCTCATAAGAAAAATAATTTTTTTCGTAAGATAGGTCCAGTGAAAAATTATGTTTTGCTTGCTTCCTGGAGAGACCAGCTGGCGGAGAGAAACAGAGAAAATAAAGGAAAAAAGCCAACTCTCTGCCTCGTGCTGACTCAGCCCTTCACTGCTCCTGTTGTTAGGACTGGGTTTTGTCTTCCCTTTTCAGCTGCCAGGGATGAAGAGGAGAGAAAATAAAAGGGCAAGAAGGCTTGGCAGAGAAGTTAATATCCGGTGCTTTGGTATTTTGGAGATGAAGCGGCGTTAGCTCTTTATAAGGCACTCACCGCGGAAGAGTGAAGAGAAATTTGCTCCTGTATTAGTAACGTGCCATTACGCTGTCATGGTAATGCCTTTCCAGAAAAAACCGGGTGTCCCTGCAGTATAACCTGACCAGGTATTTGGCCCTAGAAAACATTCCCTTCCATAGAATTTCTGCCGGGAAGGGTTCTTTGACAGAATAAGATGGTAGAAGAAATACCTGCAAGTAATTTTAAAACTGTCAGCTCTGAACTCGCCTTTAGGTCCTTCCCACACACCAGCCCAGTCCTCTGCCTTGCTCTGCTCCAGTTCTATGTGATAGCTCGGAAAGACTCAACCTTTCAGAACTTCAGTTGGTTACTCTTAAATAAACACATAAAGAGCGCCAAACACTTAAGTTCTGAAACCTCCCCGAATCTCGAACATGATGCGGAGAAGAAAACTTAGTTGCTTAGTAAAAATGTCCTAGCATCATCCTGTGCTTACAGCAGCTCTAGCAAACACAGTGTATTATAATTCCACCATCCTTTTTTATCCATGTTTCTCTGAGTACTCAATCGTAGGCAGTTTAGTACTGTTTTTTTTTGTTTGTTTGTTTTTGTTTTTTTTTATTTCTTTGACAGAGAGAGATCACAAGTAGACAGAGAGGCAGGCAGAGAGAGAGGGAGGGAAGCAGGCTCCCTGCTGAGCAGAGAGCTCGATGCGGGACTCGATCCCAGGACCCTGAGATCATGACCTGAGCCGAAGGCAGCGGCTTAACCCACTGAGCCACCCAGGCGCCCCAGTTTAGTACTGTTTTTGAAGAAATTTAAAGCATAATATAAAGAGCTCACTTTTATGGAGTAACTGTATTCCAAGGCACTGTGACAAATGGCTTAAGTGATTAAAGTCTATCTCCTAGAAACTTTACAGTAGCTCTCTGAAATAAATATCATTATCTCCATTTTAATAATGAAGAAACTGAAGGCTGCAGACTTCAGACAATTTTCCTAGGATCTCACAGCTGGAAGGTGCTAGAAACATGACAGAATAATTTATGCATGCCTAAATCACTGGAATCTGCAACGTGACTTGAAACTCTATTTCCCCCTAGATTAAGGTATTTTATTCATTCCATAAGTATTTGCTGAGTTCCTCCAATTTCCAAGGCATTATTTTTCTTATGTGCCATTGGCAGCTATCTCAAGGTCCCAGTGACTTTTTGCTTAGTAGATTATAATTTCCTTCTCCAGAATGATTCTGGAGAAGGAAATTATAATCTACTAAGCAAAAAGTAGTTTTCCCCTGCAGCTTTCCCCTGCAAACTGGTTACAATTCAGTCTCCAAGTATTTGGCAAGAATCCTTTTTGCCTCTTGAGCCTTAGGTTAATTACAAACTTACTTCCCCCCCCCCCCGTTCTAGTTAAATCCTTTGTCTTTCAAACATCTTATTTTTTTAAAATAATCAAAATATTTGTTATAATGCTATAGAACCGGGTTTGTGGTCATTTGTGTGTGCTACTTAAAATTAACCTTTAGGGGCACCTGGGTGGCTCAGTGGGTTAAAGCCTCTGCCTTCGGCTTAGGTCATGATCCCGTCATGATCCCAGGGTCCTGGGATTGAGTCCCACATCGGGCTTTCTGCTCAGCGGGGAGCCTGCTTCCCCCTCTCTCTCTGCCTGCCTCTCTGCCTACTTGTGATCTCCCTCTCTGTGCAAAACAAACAAACAAACAAACAAAAAAAAAACTATTACGACCTCCAGAGGGCCCTAAAGATTGAGTTTATTTAAGCAGATTCCCCTTGCACATTTTGGAAGGTCATGCCAATTAGGTGCTCAAGTATTGTTCCAGGACTTAATATCCACTGTGTAGGAGGTAGTCCCTCCAACCCAAATCACTCTTGTTCTGTTGCTTTCTTGGACTAACGGTGAGTAGCCATAAAACTTGGCGGCTAAACTAGATTTTACTAGATGAGCAGCTTCGTCATAACTACAGGGAATGGAGAGAGCGATGTTTACATTTTTGTTTCGCTTCCTTTCTTTTACTTCTTGGAGAGTCACTGTGAAGAAATAGCCATTCCTTCCCAGACTCAATAGATCTGTGATTCTGTGCATTTCAGCTCTGAAGAAACTAACACTTTCTCCTTTTCCTGTTTACCCATTCTGGATGGTGGCTCGAGAGGGAAAGAAGACACAACGCTTCCAAATTCAGAAATTCATTTGGTGCATCAGTTCACACTAAACCTTACCTAATCCTTGTGCTTGATGGACGATAGGAATCATTGTTTCTCTAGTGAATGAGGTCGTTTGGAAAACAGAAAGAGCTCATAAATCTCAGTGGTTAATCAAAGATGTGTTTGGTACTTCGGAGGGCTTCTGTCCCCCAGAATCACAGCCTACCCAACTCCATCAGCTCCCGAGGAACTCTGCAGCATTATGAGGGCAAAGAGCTGATTTCAACGGAAGGCCTTAAAGTTCATTGTATCACGGTCTGTTTCCATTTAAATCAAGCCGCACACTTGATGACGGAGAGGAGCCAGTGTTTCTATTTAAGAACGTGAATGGCCTTTCGGTTTTATGTTCCAGTTTACTTGTCCCCTGTCCATAGTTTACGGCACTAAGCCTTTTGGAAAGAGTGTATGTATTTCTGAATGTTTCTATTTTGCTCAGTAGGTGACGGTGGCATGGAAATTTTAGTTGCCCTCATGGAGACAGGATGGCCTCGGGCCATTTTACATAGTCCCGCACATTCCTGACGGGCCCAAAATGTTTACTGTTGTTCCCATCCCTAGGAGAGAACGTTGAAAGGCTGTTCCTGTTGTGACTCATTTTATAAGGTGGTTGGTTCTGTAAAGATGCACATAACTTGCATCATATTTTCAACACACTGAGAGCATTTATGTTTAAACACCATTTCATCCTTTTCTTTAAAGAAAGATTCCTCAGAAAGTCCAACTTCTGGAACTTCACCACCGTAGAGCTATCCTGTTTAGAAAAGGGGAAGGGGCCCATGGGAACCTTGTCCCTGCATGCCACCCTAGCCTCTCAATCCCACGGGCTTTTCTAGAAAACTCCTAAATCTACTTAGAAGGAAGATTTTTAAAAACCTGTGCCACAGTAACCAATGGAGAATTATAAACTAAGAAATGAAATTATAAGGAAAAAATCATTCTAATATATGGTCTCCCCCAATTTAATTTCCCAGAGTGGACTTGTTTAATCACAGGCCACTTGGAAATGCTAACAATTTAACAATTTAAGTGGCTCTCCTTCCCTGATCTGATATCCTTTGGGCATTTGGCGTCTAAAGAGCCAATGGTCTCCTTTGTAGTACCGCTGAGAGAAGCCTGGAAAAAATGAGTGATTTGTTCTTCGTGCAGCTGGTAGAGAAGAAATGCCAAAAGGTCTACAGAGTCCTTAAGCAAACTCTTCTTTCTTTTTTTTTCTTTTCTTTTCTTTCTTTTTTTTTTTTTTTTTTTTAAGGATTTGAGGGTGGTTTCAAAGCAAGAGGCGTTCCAAATACTCCACCACTTTCTGTGACATGGTTTGTCTGTTACTGGGGACACACTTGACTCTCTTCTGCTCCGGCTGGGAAATGAGCCGAGCGGGCTGAGATCACTGCAGCAGTCCACACAATGCCATTGAGGCATTCTGAGGACTTGAGCTGTTGAGCCCACGTCGAGGGGGTGTTTTGTCTTCTCTGAGATGCAGATCGTGAAATATGCGTACTTCACGTGTCCTGACCTATTACCTCATCACACCAGAGAGTCTGCAAAACACCCCCATGGTAGTTATTTCCAGCATTACGTAATGGTTCCTTTTGTGTAGCCTGAATCTAGTGAAGGCAGCAGAAAGCTCTTAATAGAACTATTTCCTTTTGGATGTGTGATTGAGAAGATGTGTATTTATTTTTCACATTGGCACCAACGATCCAACTATCCTTATCTAATATTTATACATCAGTCTTTGCTCCCCGACGATCCAAGCTTGTTCAGTTCGACATTCTAAACTTCCTCTTTGCCTTTATATTCAGTTTGCTTTCATCTCTGCTTGTACATAACGAGATACCTTCTGCCTCGGAAATTTTATCTCAAGCCCCACCTTCTTGATGAAGCTCCAGATACTCTCAATGGCCTTCTTTAGAAAACAGTCATTACAGAACTTAACTGTTTTCATTTAGCACTGTATGAATTTCAGCTTGGCTGTTTCACATGGGCAAAGTTCGGCCCCACTTAACCACACTTGCTTTGGCTCAAAAGGGGAGTCATGTAGTACCTGTGATAATATACAGATCTCTCCATATGTAAACCCACACGTACACACATATGCATTCATCTGTCTACATGTAGCACATAACATTGAACCAGGAATGGAGTAGGTGTCCAAGTACTGAGCTGAATTAAATTCAGAATTGTATCAGTTATATCAATTAATGAGAAAACTCTTATTTCAATAAATTACCATTGTCTAAAAGATACAGGAAATTGAAAAGCAGAAGGTCCAGACTTAGTTTTCACTCTTTAACTATTCTTATTATCTAAAAACTATAGAATTGATTATAACAGTGCCTCCTAGCAATATATGCAAAATCTGTTTTTGAAATTTTTTCCCAAAATACCTGTTATCCTTCAAATACCTTAGTGGATAAATAATTAATATGCTTTATTTTTTCCTAAAAACACATTCTTTTAAAATAAAACTCTGAGCTTTTACATAAAAACTTAGGCAGAAGAAATGTGAGTCAGAAATAATAATAATAATAGAGATGAAAAAGAGAATGAGACAGTGAAAGTGGAGAATTGGGAAGGTTTTAAGCGTTATGAACAAGGATACATGCACGATTACAGGAGAGAATATATATATATTGCCAGTAAAACTTCTTTTTCACGACATGTCCTGGGCAGATCTATTCTTATCCCTATACCCTCACCTCTGTGCTCACAGCATCTTCTCTAGCCTTGTAAAATGGCACTTTCCATGTTTTTAAACTGCTCAGTTATCTGTCTCCCACTAGATGATATACACCTTTAGGAAAGGGATTATGGTTCGTTTGTGTATTTTTTCAATGCCCAGCATAGAGCCTGTGACATACAATACACACAAGTCAACAGTTTAAGTAATAAAGGAGCAAATAATGAATGACACATAAGAAAGGAGAGAGAGAGACAAAAGGCATGAGAAGACTATTCCCAGGAAAACTGACCCCTCGCAAGCTGTTATCAGTATGCCAAGTTCTTTAATTCTAAAAATTCATTCATTTCTCCAAGTATAGAGGAAGAGGAAAGATATTAATGTTAGAAATATGACAGTCTTCTGTGAACTTGGAACTTTGTTCCCACATTCCATCTTTAATTCACAGGATTATAATGGTCTCTTCCAAAAAAAGTGCTCTGACATTTCCAGAAAAATAGAGCTTGGGCAAAATGAAAATAGCTTAAATTTTTTTTTTTTTTTGTAACACTTTCGATTATAATGTCCTGCCTTTTGTCATAGAAGAACAGTCCTATTGGCTCAAGTTATTCTTAGAGAGAGCTCCACCTAAGTATGGAAAAGTGTCCAAAGCTCTCACATCGTCAAGGTATTTTTATACCTTTATATAATGAACACTGTGAAAGAAGTCATCCTACAGATTTGCCTCTTGCAGTTTTTCACTGCTGAGATTCTGAGACACGTTCCTAACATAACTATCCCCAACACAGTCAACACCAGGCATCAAAAACTACATGGCTCCTCGGATACAGGCAAACATGATCACTGCTGCTGCTGTGGTTGACGTCTGATGCAAAGCTAAATTCCTAAAGCTGTTTTCAAACCTGAGATGGGCTTTTTGATGGGGAAAACAATGAATGACATTATATAAAATTCTAGCTGCTTTTCCTACCCAGCTCAGCCTATTCTCTAAAATGGCCAGCACTTTGGCCATTGGACTTGTAGTAGCAAGTTTACACCATAGCCTATTTTCAAATGTCAACAAGAGACACGTCAAAAAACAAAACAAAACAAAACAAAACAAAAACATGCTTAATGGTAACCCCCAAACCAAATTTATGAAGTCACAAAAACAGAGTCTCTCAGATGATTGCACATGCATTCTGTAATTCTATATAAAGTCCCAACTGTGAAAGGAGTGCCTGAAGAATTCTGGATGTCACAAGGATTGTGTTTCAAGCCACCTCACAGAGAGACATTACTTTGATGAATTTTCCACAGTGTCAACTCTGGTCTGTGGTCTTGGAGACTCAGAAACCCGATCTGTCAGCAAAGCTGGAGCAAATTCACACGTCAGAGGTGGACTTAAAACTCAGAGAACACAGAACACTACCGAAGAGGATAACAAGATGTAAATACATTAATTTACAAGAAGCGTAAATGTCACATGGACTCCCCCGCTCCTGGGGGCGAGACAGCTCATTCCCTTTCTGGGGACAGGGCCACGGGAAGTGCCAAATCCTAACCAGAAGGTTAGTTGGTGATGAAAAAGCGGAACAAAAGGAAGACAGAAATAAATCAAATGTAAGACTAGAATGCAGATTCTAGTTTTATTACCTTCCGAGTTACCCCGATGTTTCACACTGGGGGAAGGCGAGTCCGAAGACTCACGGAGCAGCGAAGGGTCCAGCCCCCTCTGTGGCCTGGATGGACGCTGAGGGCTCACCTGCGCCTGCATGGCTAATCAGTCCCTCTGCTGACAGACCTATTTTTCCTCTCGGTTTGTCCACATCTAACTCTGGGAGACAAGAAGCTCCCCTAAAGTAACATCTGCTCTCCACCAATGCCATTTAAAGGTATCATCAGATTCATCCTTTCTTCTTTTCATTTTGTTTTTTTTTTTTTTAATTTTATTTATTTGAAAGAGAGAGCATGAGCAGGGGTGTAGAGGCAGAGGAGAAACAGACTCCCCTCTGAGCAGAGACCCCCAGACGTGGGCCTCAATCCCAGGACCCCAGGATCACAACATGACCCAAAGGAAGGTGCTTAACCAACTGAGCCACCCAGGCTCCCAGGACAACATTATTACTCTTAACAGAAGAGAGTTGGTGCCTCTTGAAGTGTCCTTGGAGGCATTAGTAGTTCGTGACTTCATCTCAGCTCTTAGAATGATTTCATAAAATCTATGTAACCCCCGCCCCACATCTTTATCATCTGTCTGTACTGTTTGATACCACAGCTGAAGACACTTTTCAGCTCCTGTCAGCCTCCCTGTTAGTCTCAAAGTATAGTGCTAGCTTTAAAAATAGACTAGTCCTCTGATATTTTAAAGATTGTAAGCAGGACGTTTAACAGCAAGAACGGTACAGGAAGCAGGTACAGAGAAAAGTCGTGACAAATTGTGTGATGGCAGAGTTGATAAAAGTCTTCCGTTTCAAACACGAAGAGGCAGATTTGTAAGTTTTACTGGTCTCGCAAGGAGATCAAGCAGGAAATAATCTTAAACTACTTTAGTTGCCATTTAACTTCCAGCAGGCTTGGGTAACCACACCTTGGTCTCAAGCCTGACTAGAAAGTACTTGAAGAAAAAAACAAAAAACCCTCCCCGGTGTTGCTCCAGTAGAATGAGCTGATTTGCAATAGCATCTAGTAAGAGAGGG
The DNA here is from genome assembly GCF_002288905.1 of Enhydra lutris kenyoni. NCBI lineage: Eukaryota > Metazoa > Chordata > Mammalia > Carnivora > Mustelidae > Enhydra > Enhydra lutris. The sequence continues at coordinate 7,654,201 of NW_019154095.1, forward strand.
TTTCTTTTACTTCATACCAAAGTACTATGACATGGGGAGGACATCCAGAATGTTGTCAACAGGGTCCTCTGTGGTTATGAGAGACATTAAAATACACACATCGTCTCCTATATCATGGAATTTGGCAACTCCTCATCAGAAATGTTGGGGAACAATCTGGCTAAGTCTTGAAAGTAGGAATGAGAAGCCTAATTCAAAGTGGAATGAAGGTGATAATCTTTCCTAGGAAGGAGGAAATTGCTAGGTTAAACAAAGATAATTAAGCCTGATTGGTTAATTATACAAATACAAACAAAATAAAAATAGTTCAGTTGTAGTAAATAAAAGGAAGAGCTATGTCAAAATGAAAAAAATAATAATTTCTTAGGCAAAGAAGAATTAACTCTTAGAGGTAGGAGATCAAGAATGAGTTTGTAAAAAAACACAGAACAAAACAAAACAAAAACCGGTTTGTTAGGTACCTGATTGTCCTCCTAATATTACAATAAAATTGGAGCCCAATTATGCTTGCATTGAATAAAAATTATAATATAGTCTATTTAATCTATAGATTAATACAAGATGTAAGAAAAATTTTATTAAATTGATATAATACTAACACAATACAAAAAAATTTTTAAGAACCTATGTTCCCAATTTATATTTCTAGGAAAAGTGTTTTTCCATTAGTAAGTGTTGATTTTTTTCTTTCCTTTTTGGGACATCCTAGAGTTCTAATATATCTTAACAAACATAGACTCATGAAACTAAATGGGAACATGGGAGCCATTTCATATATTCCTGTGGCTTCAGTGAAAGTGCACTGAGATCAGATTCAACAGAGGACAATTGTCTTCTGTTACTTATGAATATGTACAAAAAGGAGCTTCTGCAGCTTTCTCAAATACGCTTGCCATAGGGTGCCTGGGTGGCTCAGTTGGTTAAGTGTCTGCCTTCAGCTCAGGTCATGATCATGGGGTCCTAGGATTGAGTCTCACGTCAGGCTCCCTGCTCTGCAGGGAATCTGCTTCTCCCTTTGGCCCTCTCACTGGTTCTCTCAATCTCTCTCTCAAATAAATAAAATCTTAAAAAGTAAATAAATAAAATGCTTGACACTCCACAAAACATGTAGATTTTTAGCAAATATTTCATGTTTTTATGTATGGCAATTCTCACAATAGGTAGACAAGAAATTTGACGATGAAATAATGAATAAATCTCATCACCTTATGATCAATTTCAAATTATATCTAGAAATACTGGGGGGTTTTTTGTTTGTTTTACAATCTAGTTTCCTGTGTTTGCTGCTTCTGAAACAAAGTATTCTACTTACAACTATAGTGTGTGCCACATTTGAATAGTGACAGCCATTCTAAAGCAGGGTGCGAAGTAAAGGATTACATATTGCCTGTTTACTGTAGACCCTTTCTTCTTGAGAGTTTCATACTGGCATTTAGATTTTCCTCGCTTTGAATGAGTACATAAATTCCTCACTTTGCATAAGAACTCTCTTCCTCCAGGGGCAAAAAATGGACTTACTATCCACCTCACATACCAAAAAAGATTTTCTGCCTTCATTCAGCTTTGCATGTACCTTAACCTAGATTCTAAAATGAATTATTCCACAAACCAAAAAGGCAGAAGAATAGATTCTAAGAAGGCAAGCTTTCCAGTCTAAATGCTCTTTAAAAAAAATTATGTTCTCTAATTCCATGATAGTATATTTTGATTCTGAAATTTGAAGTTACTTTAGAGGCATTTGGGCTCATACTCGTTTGCTGATGTTCAAACCAGCAATTAATCCAAAGGCTGTAAGAAATTAAAGTGTCACCTTAAAGGTCACTGTAACAATTGTTTTTATTGTACAGAATACCAGTCCAATAGAATATAAATGATTTTATAACCTTTAAAGTCTGTGGTTAACATGACTTTCTCATTTGGTCTCATACTTCAATTTCTTCTAAGAAACATGGATTGATGTACCTGGCTGCCCACATCAAGTGTGTTCATTGATGTTCCTATTGTATTATAGTCGACTTTTTACAAGTTGAGCAAAGCAATGACAATTCCATCCAGGAGAACTCATGACATAAATCTCAGTATTCTACACGCCGTGTTTTATTTTTTAATCCTGGCCAAATAAAAGGTGCGAAAAACAAATACAACCTTCAGATGTTCTCATTAATAATAATTGTTTTACATATGATGAAAGAGCCAGTTTGAGAATCATAAAAGTCTGGGTCCATGTTAAAGGGCAGCTGAAGTGCAGTCAGTAATGGAAGCCTCTAAAATTATAGCTTGGCCAATGCAATGTTTAGTTTTAAAATACTTTTCTCCATGGGAGGTTTCCACTACTCTATTTTGCAATGATATCTTGGATTTCATTAACCCAGACCTTTACCCAGCAAGATGACTTTCTTTTTTATGAAGCCGTGAAATTAACGAATGTTTTTCTAAGGTGACATTTTGGGGCATATTCACTTGGAAGCAGCCCATAGGGAGAACATGCGATGTTTTCGTGGGCTGTGGCTGGAGCAGTAGTCAGACGCCACGTGAAGCGAGAAAGCATTACCATAAACATACCTTGTCCTTGGGTTACTCCATAAAATTCAGCTGCTATCCTGGCTGCTTCCTTGCGGTTGCCTTTCACGATGTAGAAGTGACTGAGGATGGCAAGGCTGATTTTCACAAAAAGCTTGAAACAGAAGAGTGAAAGGATCGTGAAGTAGACATTGGATAACTGTTGAGCAAACGGCCGGCTTTCTTCTAACACCGACATTGCTGCACCAGAGCGTGCGGGGCTCTCCGCTCTGAGCCAAGTCGCAAATGTGCCTGGCTCTCCTTTGGGAGGCTCCTGAACAGCTGGTCCTGAGGGAGGAAAATGTCAGCTGGTCATGATGCCCCGAGCTCAGAATATTTATACTGTCCGTAAAAGTTCTCCTCAGACTGCCACTGGCCTGACGGCGTTCCCTGGAAGCAGTTGCAACACGAGCTCGGCTGCCAAGGCCCCTGACTTTCCATTCTCAGTAGAAAATGACCCCCCCCCCGGCCCCGCCTCGCTGCTCCGAATTTCAAGACCCAGACATTGAGAGTCATATACATATACGATGATTTTCTTTCTCGGCTTCTAATTATCACGAATACTTTGAAGACTGTCTATGGGGTTCCAGTTGTTAATGTCAACGATTTTCATAACATTGGGTAAAATTCAGTCCATCGCTTCAAGCCTTTCAAGTGGCCTATTTGTAGACCATGAGCTAAATCATCAAATAGTCCATGACTGGATAATCTTGATGACTAACTCATCAATTAGCCAATTATGTTGCTTTTACTGTTGTCAGGGCAAAAAAATTTTTCTTCTAAATGGATAGCTGGGACAGCCACAGGATAATAATTTTAGACTGTTCATTCATCTTGTGAACACTTTTTGAGCACCCACCAGGTGTCAGATATTTTGCTGGGTGATGGTGAGACAAAGAATGTGATGTCCCTGCCACAAGGAACCATGGTCTAGAGGAGGAGATACCAGATACATCCAGGTGAGGACAGGGTACCATGGGAGCACAAAGAGGAAGGGCTTGATCCTCATTGGAAGGAGTCAGAAAAGACATCCAGGAAGAGGTGGCATATTCAGAGAATTATCAGATAAGCAGGACTGTTTTATGTAATCTGTCCAAAATCAAGCAAAACAATATACTTTTTAGGCCCAAAGCCTTTAACCCTAATTTGGTTTGTGAATGAATGTGTTTATAAGGACATCCTTAGGCAAGTAATATGTATATATATACATATACATGTATATATATACACATACATATATATGTATTTATTCATTTATATTTAGGCAAGTTACATTTTTATTTTTTAATTTAAATTCAATTAATCAACATAGAGTACATTATTATTTTCAGATGTAGTGTTCAATAATTCATCAGTTGCATATAACATCCAGTGCTCATTATATTAAGTACCCTCCTTAATGCGCATCACCCAGTTACCCCATCCCCCCACGCACCCCCCATGCACCCCCCCAGCAACCCTCAGTCTGTTTCCTATAGTAAGAGTCTATTTTGATTTTTCCCCACTCTGATGACTTCCCATTCAGTTTTCCCTCCCTTCCCCTGATATCCTCTGCTGTTTCTTATATTCCACATACGAGTGAAACCATATGATAATTGTCTTTCTCTGATTGACCTATTTCACTCAGCATGATACCCTCTAGTTCCATCCATGTTGATGTAAGTAGTGAGTATTAATCCTTCCTGATGGCTGAGTATGTATATACCACATCTTCTTTATCCATTTATCTTTCAATGGACATCTCAGCTCTTTCCATAGTTTGGCTGTTGTGGACATTGGGGTGCACGTTCTCCTTCAGATCACTACATTTGTATCTTTCGTATCCTTGTAGTGTAATTGCTGGTTTGCCCAGTAGCTCTATTTTTAACTTCTTAGGAACCTCCCTACTGTTTTCCAGAGTGGCTGTACCAGCTTCGGCAAGCTATATTTTTAAGAGAGAAATAAAGCAAATTGTTAAGAAGAATAATTTATAAAGACAATATTTTGGCACTTAAGCCAAAATTAAATGCCAAGACAAAAAATGGCATATTATACAGGGAGTTTATTCATATAGTTTTATGACCAGGTTTGGGGTCTGTTGTGTATGGCTTCCCAATCCTTCTGAGAAGCTCCAAAATAATATTAACCTAGACTTTGGAAAGTAGAGGTGGCTCAATATGATAAAAGAGCACATTGATGGTGGGACATACCGGTATATCCGCCCTGGTATATGTTTTTTATGCTGTTCATCTTAGCTGAGTGGAGCGATTTACATGAAACATTCCTAAGATAGAGGGGACAATGATGTAAAAGAAATGTGTCCAGTGAAGCAGGTTTCTTCCTTCCCCAGTGAGTCAGTGGCTCCCGGAAAAATAAATGAGGTCAATATATTAGAAAGAAACTGCTGAGCTCTCTATGAAAATGGCGATGGGTGGGATGGTTTTCACAGGCAGAGAACTAGACCTTGTGGGTGGCCAGTACTCGGACTGGGCGCGTGCACTTCGGGAATCAATGACAGTGAACCTCGAGGTACCGAAGGGAAAGGAACGAGCCGTTCCTATCTCTCCCCGGTAGCGAGACTGAGTCCGTGAAGTACTGACAGGACAGTCCCCTTGCAGTTAGTCTTCCTTCTGGCACCAGCACTCAGGCAGGAGCCCCCACTGGCGCGGCCCGACCTCTAACAGCTGCGCCATCACAATGCTCTGAGTCACTGGCCTGACTTCCACGTCAGCGCTTTAGAATCAGAAGTAAAACCCGCCCGAGTGTGCGGCTAGGGTTTCACTCCTTCCTCTTTACCAGTAAGTGCTATTATAAATAATTCCCTCCACATCAGCTAATCGGGGCCTGGATACTTTCGGGTTGAGGAATACATTTATTTCCATAAGGCTGCGATCACTGGGGCACTGAGTTTAAAGTCCTGTGGTTTTACCAGGAGAAAATCACCCCTGCCCAATATTTGGCTTTGATGTTAACATGCCAGGTTTTATTTGTAGGAGTTCCTTCATCTCTACCTGTTTTCTGTGTTGCTAGATCCCCTCCCTTGGCAATGTTTACCGTCTCCAGTCACAATGAAAATTAAGGCTGAATAAAATAACTCAAAGTAAGTGAAATCATCGAATAGAAACTAGATATTGTATTTTTCACATTACAGACCCTTGTAAATAACACCAGAAATAACTTTAGTAATATTTAAAAGACATGAAAAGTATTGTGAGCCTATTTTCCCTGGCATTGGCATTTTCTTAAAAAATAAAATATCGATGAGTAACTTAAGTGATTTATTGAGATGATGTGGTAGGGGGATCTGGGGGATTAGCCAGTCCATCCTAACTGTTTTAATCTTGTGAGTTTCAGTCAATCAACCAATCAGCTCAAAATTGAGCTCAACGATTGTGCTAAAATGGATGATACAAGAGACCTTAAAAACACAGGAAGAAATGATTTACTGAGAGTCCAGTTATGCTACATGTTTTATGTTCATCTGCTCATTTACTCTCTTATTCCCTCTCAGCATGACTATTATTGTTATTTACGTTTTAAAGATGAAGAATGTTGGCTTCAGAGGGCTTTGGTGACCTGAACACATTCCTTATGAGGAACGGCACTGTTTGGACATAGATCCGACTCCAGATAAATCCATGCACAAGTCACCACTCATATTTTCTGTTTTGAAGCCTTTCCAGTCTGAATGAGCAAATGCGATTTATGCAAACAGACACAGAGACCAAGCCACACAGATTCACACAGACAGTGAAGGGATCAGTCGAAGGCTATATTTTCTCAGGAGCCCGAATTAGTACCTGAACTGCTGGGGCAGGGTGCACGTGTTCTGATGATTAAAGGAGACAGAATCTTGTGTGAGCTCAACACATGGGAATAAAGGAAAACGGGAGTGTGTCATGACTGGGCTAATACTTGGGGATTATTCACAGCAAGGAGTTGGTGGCAGGCTCCCATAAAAACACCAGAGAAGCAGCACAGAGTGGTGCTAAGGAGGAGGGTAGTGGAGAGTGAGTCCATCAGAAATACTGAGTGTTCAAAACAGGGTCAAATGACTGAGTAGGAGTGAAAAGGATGAGGACTGGAGAAAGGATATTAGGTGGAGCCAGAATGGGTCACGGGGACTTTCAACTCCGTGTTTTAATAAGGTGATGGGCTAGGAACGGCGATGTCAGTGTTGAGGTGTAATCCTTAAAGCAACTTCCAAAGGGAAAAATGCTCCTTGGCTTCCTCCTGTCGTCACCTCTCTAGGCACTGGTTCTGTTCCTCTCTACCACCCAGGTGTCTGAGGAGAGACCTCTCCATGGCCAGTCCCTGGAGCCCCCAGCCTGTCTCCTGTCCAGTCTCTTGCTCTACCCCATTTAGCACCCAGGGAATGACATAAATTTTTCTTTTTTTTTGGCGTGTTTCAGAGACTTAATTTCATGTCATGCAGAAGTTGAGCATGATAATGACTTTCACATGTGGCCAGATTACCCTTTATTTTTTTTTAAGATTTTATTTATTTATTTGACAGAGAGAGAGAGATCACAAGTAGGCAGAGAGGCAGGCAGAGAGAGGGAGGGAAGCAGATTCCCTGCTGAGCAGAGAGCCCAATGCGGGGCTCGATCCCAGGACCCTGAGAGCATGACCTGAGCCGAAGGCAGAGGCTCAACCAACTGAGCCACCCAGGCGCCCCCAAATTACCCTTTAAAGTCTCATAGAACAATCTCATTTCCAGAGATTATGGGGCTAACCACCTCTGAATTAGCTTCAGGACTGATACAAGTTATTAGACTGAAAATGTCAATGGGACATAAAAAGAAAAAGCCTCTTTCTAGTGCTTTCCAGTTGATAAACTTTAGCATAAATATTTTTACATAGAGAAAGTACAGTCATCTCATTGAAATGATCATTTCCTTAAAAAGAAAAATTCTGTTCCCTTATTTTTGGGTAGAACGCTGAAGGCTCTAATGGACTTTTTTATTCCTAAGATTCCAAAAAACAACTACAGGGGTAATTTCAAACAGCACGTTTGCTAATGGTCAGTGTAATGGCAGGCATCTTCCTAGCCTTGGACCAGGGATTTTGAAGAGGATTTGTAAACCGTAAATGCAAACCGAAAAAAGCCCTTTGTTCATAAATCTGATGGCTGATAAAAATGTACGGGGAAAAAGTATGCAAGTCGTTACTGGTGACATAATAGCTCACTGCTGTGCTTAAAACACCATAAAAAATAGCACCTTTTCTCATTTTGTGAAATCTCGTGAAAATAAGGACAAATGAAGCCTTTTGATGTTTAGAATACACTGGAGTTTTACAGGTCCAGAATACATAGGGACTTGAAATCAACACAGAAATGTTTACACTTCAGGTTGAAATCCTTAAAGGGAAGCGGTAACTGAATTTAGCTTTATCCCCGAATCAGTAGATTCTGTGGATTCTGTTTAATTGGTTTATCTTCACTTACCGAAAGCCTTACTAGGGAAAATAGATGCTTCACTAAGGCCACCCAAAGCACACTGGCGTAACTTCTTATGGAGACCTTGACATTGCCATGTAATGTTCCTATCATCGGTAGCTACTGTATTCACAGCAGCACTATCAGTACTGATGACTCTGGCTCCTACTGATATCTTTAATTATCGATGAAGGATAAGTTCTCATAGACCTCATGATCATCGTAATAATGATTATCCTGTTAGTTGGGAATAGTTTGGTTGAGATCTATTATATTCTGTTTGATCATACTACGAGGGAGTAAATGCTTGCTTTCAGGATAGCCACACTTCCAGTATAACAGAACAAAAGAGTAATTTCTGCTAGTTTATGATAATCCACAAAAAACCCCCATGTTATTCATCAGGTTATCATTGACTTAGATTTTGCTGGGACCTTCAGGGGAGATCAGAACAGCCTCTATCCTGAAGACTGAGTCATTTACATGTTGTATATGCGGTCACCTCTCTCCAGAGGCTGCCTGAGGTGAAACAAATTGTCATGTACGTGTGGCCCACGAAAACTTCGCCTAAAGCTGGTGTCTCTACATATGGAAGGTTTGAAAAGGAGATGTTATCTTCAAATTAATATACACTTATTGGTACCTACTATGTGCCAAGCATTTTTTTGTTTTGTTTCTTTGTAAATCTGGCATTTCTTTAGAGGATCAGTCCTTGCACTTGATACCCCAGCTCTAGGAAAAAATAACTGACCAAACTAAGCCAGTGAAAGGTATTTCGGGGACTTCCGGAATTTGGGGAGAGATGCTCTAACCCAGCAAGAGAAGTCAAGATAGCAAGATCTAAGCCTTAAGATGCTAAGAGCTGTACTGTCAGGAAGGAAATGGCCTGTGTAGGAATTAAACCAGTGCAAAGGAGAGCAGAGTCAAGATTTGGAGAGGTAACATCGTGGCACCTTCATTTGAATATATAGCTGGGTCCAGGTACATCAGAACCCATTGAATCTGACAATAATACGGAATAATAAATTGGTTGTCATTAATTAAACCAATATGCATTGAGGTTTTTCTCACTTTTAGAGAAAAAGTCCTAATACATTTCTGTTTTCTGGAGTCATTATAAAGGTTGATGAGAGGGGCGCCTGGGTGGCTCAGTCGGCTAAGCGTGCAACTCTGGGTGGGTTTGGTTTCGGGTCACGATCTCTGGGTCGTGCGATGGAGTCCTGGATCTGGCTCCCTGCTCAGTGGGGAGTCTGCTTTTTTCTCTCTCTCTCTCTCAAATACATAAATCTGAAGGAAAAAAAAACAATAATGAGGTGTAGGTATTATTATCCCTTTTGTGCAACAAATGAAGACACAGAAACTTAAGCTAGGTAATTTGTACAAGATGATCACTCTTGAAGTGTAAGTGCTGGGATTCCCACACTAGTTCTTCTTGATGCAGTTCTGCTCATGTCATTGTTCACCGGTTACAGCTGAAACATTCCTGGGCTCGCTGTCTTCCACTCTGTCCCACCCTCCGGTTTACAGCACACATTCCTGCCATGTTGGAGTTATAAATCATCTTTGGCTACATACTTGTGTATTTTTCACCAAGTTAAAGCTAATGGACCCTACCCGCATCTTTGACATTAAGATTGTGTTCTAACCATCATATTTTAACGAAGCACCTGTTTTCAAGACTGGTTAAAAAGAAGCCTTTCCCGGTGGCATCCTTCTGAAGGTCCAAAGGGTAGGGGCACGTTAGAAATGAAATGAGGTACCAGTGCTGTTCCAGCCACTTCCAGGATGTCAATTTCATCAGCTTTTTAATATACATACTTGTAGAAATTAATAATTATCATTTCTTCAAAGACGTAAAACATATCAGCTTCCCTGGGATGTGGTCAGTTGGCTAATATAACTGGAGTCTGTGAAAGATCTGTTTAGGGTCCTGAGATTACAGTTTCTTTGAGAACATAGGTACTGTTATATGATCTCTTTTCAAATCTGTTTTTTTGCCTTCAGTTATGAGTCCCGTTATAAAAGCATCTGCTTCACATGTTGTGGGGTTTAAATGGGATAATGCATAGCACTTTGTGCTGCATGAAAAGAGCTATGAATATTATCTGTATCATCATAATTTCTATTATTTTGTTATTTAAGTTATTTAAATTAGAATTCATTGCATCACAGGCACTAAAATGTTGTTGTGTACTTGTTTAACTAAACATCCAACTTCCAGTAGTTCTATACCCTCAGACAACAATTGATGTGTCCTCATGAAAAAGAAATCTATCAGACTCCCATCGGCGTGAGAAAATGTGCCCATTTCTACTACCGGTTATTCATAACCAATGTTAGATACAAAATAAATGATATCATTTTGTCTCAAGATATGAAGGACAACTATGACTTCCTAGGAAATTGATTCATCACAAATGTTTTGTAATTTTTTTTTAAAGATTTAGTTATTTGACAGAGATCACAAGTAGGCAGAGAGGCAGGCAGAAAGAGAGGGGGAAGCAGGCTCCCTATTGAGCAGAGAGCCTGATGCAGGGCTCGATTCCAGGACCCTGAGATCATGACCTGAGCTGATGGCAGAGGCTTAACCCACTGAGCCACCCAGGTGCCCCTTGTAATTCTTTATGTATTTTCCCAGGTCCATGACAAAGGCACTCTGGAGTTTTGGATACATGGGAGGGGTGGGGAAGGGGAAGCAGTTATTGGAGTCTTAGAAATAAAGCTGATCTAGTATTGGGATCCGTGGTTTCTGGGTGAAGAAACTAAGGTACTGGAAAGGTAAACATCTTCCCTGAAGAGCTAATGGATGGCAATGATAATAAGAATGGTAATGGCAAAATATATTTTGTCATATATTCCTATCACCCTAAACTGGCCCATGAACCAATTAAAGTTGTACAAGAAGGGGAACGGAGACAGTGGGAGCCGCATGGCCATCGGAGAGCCTGGACATGTGGTCTGATGGGCGTCTACCAGCTGACATTGTGTGTGTTCCAGCATAAACTGGGGAAGGCAGTGAGGAGCACTGGGCAACGTTTTTAGAAGACCCAGTTGCTCTAGTTATGAGCTGTCAATTTTGGGCAAGTTCTTTAACCCTCTGAGCCTGGTCTCTTACCTGTAAAGCAGGGTCATAGATCTAAAACAGACTTGTAAAGGCGTATGAAAATTTTAATTTCCTTTTAAAGGTGACACTTCAACTTATGAGCCTCTGATTTCATGGCCCTTTCTAAGATATTAAACAAGCTCGCCCTCCAGTAATAACGAAGCTGCAGTTAGTTCACCACTGCTAAATGTCAGCAATGTCCTTCTCTGCTTTGCAAGTCAGGAAAGGGCTCCTTCATTCAACGTCCACCTCGTGGGCACGCACAGTGCACCAGGCTCTGCCAGGCACCGGGATATGATGCTAAACAAGGGAGACGAGGTCCTTGCTCTCACACGTTAAAGCCACCCTCAGCTGACTCAGTCTGGGCTTGGAACAGATGAACCAACCAGTTTTTAACAATAGATTTTCTCGAAATTATGCAAGTTCTTTTACTCTTTTCTTTGTCAGTGCCCAGAATGTAAAGTCATTGAAAAGTCAAGAGAACCCTTCATTCGACCACCAACTTCAGTGATGAAGTTTAGAATGTAAGTGAGGTTCGGTGGGGTGAGGTCTGGAGCCCATGACCAAGAAGGAATTCTTGAGACGTCTTCCGTGCAAAATGGTGGTTTATTAAAGCACGGGGATGGGACCCGTGGGCGGAAAGAGCTGCTGCACTGGGGTTGTGAGGAGTGGCTGATTATATACTATGGGGTTGGGGAGGTAAGGAAAAAGGGAGGTTTTAGAAGAACTCTCATATGCTAAAGAGGACCTACAAGATACCGGATACCAGCGGCCTTGCCATTGTCAAGGTTTTTCCCTCTAGCAAGCCATTAAGATCAAGATAGTTGGGAGATTCCTGGAAGAGTGTCACACACATCCCACCCAGGAGTGTGTGTGTGGGGGGCTGTGGTTTGCAGAGTGTCCCCTTGTGCTTTGTCCTCAGCCATCCTTCTGTTCCCTCATCATCAGCATTAGCTCAGCATTTTTTATTCCTTGCTTGTCTTTCTCACCAATCTCAAGCCTCATTTTTTTCCCCCTAATAAGTACATTCAGGCTTCATTTTCCATAGGAACTGCCTTCAGAGCTTGGCCCGTGGAGCTTTCCACCTAGCGTTCTTTGGCGAGCTCCCCCACCTGGCCATGGACTGTAATGTCACCAAGGCAGGAGTGGGTTCTGTAAATATTTTACAAAGATAAACCAAGATAAATATGCCTAACACTGAGATCCATGAAACCAAGGTAAGATTTTTCTTTATACGTATCTAGAACTCACTAAAAAATAAGGGAGCACAAAAAGGTGGATTAATATGAACGAAAACCAGCACAGACAACAAATGACAGACCCATAGGTATTTGGAGAGTGAAGTTTTCCAGAAACGTAGTATGTGTCAAGTATCATATTAAGCTAATAAGAGATGGAAGCCAAAATTCAAATTCTCAGCAAAAAACTGGAATAGTTAAAAAGGATATCACAGATTTAAGAGCAAAATACATACATACATATATATATGTATGTATGTCTTGGGAACTAAAAAACAGAACTCCTAAAATTGCTAACTCAATGGATGTGTATACCAGATTAGCAATAACCAAGAGAAAGTTTGTATGTCTGAAGATAAGTCAGAACAAATCATCCAGGATGAAAGAGGCAGAAGAAAGAAGAGGAGGAAGAGATTTAGAAAATCTAGCATATATTTAATCAAGGTGTTACAGAGGGAAGAGAATGGTCAGAAGGAAAATTTCGAAAGATAATGGCTGAGAATATCCACAAACTAATAAAAGATATCAATATACAAATTCAAGAAGCTCATTGACTCTCAAGGAGGCTAATTAAAAAAAAAAAAAATCCTCCCCATCAAGAACTATGAAGCATCTGAGATACTATTCTACTTGCAGTGTAGTAAGTTAGCCTGCCATAGTTTCTTGGCTGCTTACAGAAGACAGGAGCCTTCTGGGTCACAGACTTTCTTTCCGGTCAGAGGACTTTATTATTCCTGGCATAGAGAGTAGCAAGAATTGAGTGTTTGCATCAATTCCTCTTGCCTCCAAGGCCCTCAGGGCCAACATGGAGGGGCCCAGGAGTATGCTGCACACACAGTGGATTTGTGTCACAGCTGAGGAACTCCAAGCTTTAGCAGTCCAGATCTTTCCTAATGATCAGTAAGCCAGCCTCAACTTTGTCCTGGAGGGAGACCATTATCATTTTACAAACTTGCTCTCTGCTCTAGAGAAAGACATTGATCTCTTGCCCAAGGCTATCAACTCTACAGACATTCTTGAAAGGATAGTCCGGGGGGGCGGTGGGGGGGAGGCAGCAGGTGTCTCTACTTAGAAGAAGAGCACGGGCTCAAGAGATCCCTGGAGAACTGTGAGCCAACATCTTCACCCTTAATTTCCGTACCATCTTGGCTTCTGGCTGATTTTCCCATGAGTACGTCACTCTTGTTAGCCCCTGCGATAAATCTGAAGAAGCAACAGAAGCTTTGACAGAGGTTGGGACCACATCCATCCAATTTGTCTCATACAACATGCACATAAGGCTATTTACAAGACTCCAAGCAGCAGGATGAGGAAAATCTTGCCACACTGATGTCAACAATTCCACCGGAGTCCTGGACCCAGCCAGCTGAACAACTCCCATAAACCGTTAATTCCTGCCTTCTTGTGCCAAGGTAGTCTTATCAGTCACTTTAGCTAAAGGGAGGAACGAATTTTGAACCATCTTTTCTCAATGCAGTACTCTCATTGTAGGGGTAATTATCCCCCAGAGTATGCATAAATAATGAGTCACGTATTTCTCTGGGGAGCAACTCCAAGTGATCAAGGGCAGCCCCATTTTGGAGAGATCTCTGCAGCCATCTTGTTACCCAAAACTGGGTTTGCCTCTTGGTGTCAGACCAAAAGATACAATCATGCCAGAGTAGGAAAAGGAAGGGTTTTACTTGCCATAAGTAAATGAGAACACTGGGAGTATTTCCCAAAGCAGTGTTTCCTTGAACAAAAAACTAGGGAAATTTTAAGCTAAGAGTGCATGCATATTCATGAAGGGACTTGCATAATGGGGACTTCAGAAAGGAATCGGGGCAAAAATCATCTTAGGGTGCCAGAGTCCAGGTCTTAGTTGATCGAAGTCAGGAAGATCAGCAAGGGTCAGTGTCTTCAGTTCTCTGGTTCCAGTTGGTTTGGTTTTTGAGTGCTCAAAGGGTTTAAATCCTGCAAAGAAAACTCAAGAACGGAATATGCATCAGGTCAGTTGTTGCCTTTGAAACAGCAGTGGGAATTTTACCACTGATTAATTATTCTGATATGATTAGGGTCTCTCACAGTCTTATGTGGCTGTTTGTTCTTACATTCTTTTGTTCCCTTAAAATCATTAACTACTGAAGTCTATTCCTCTACAATTTCAGCATATCCCAGGAAGTTCTGTAAGAAATGTGCTCTGGGCAAGCCATGCTGGTCAGGCACACATCGCAAGGTGGCAGAGGCCTGAAATGAGCTTTCATCAGTGGAGAGAGCTATGTCTCCTCTTTCTTTTTCTGGAGACCCCTAACTCATTCTGCTCACAATCCGAGGACTACATAATCTACTGGTGGTATTTTCTAGATCACTCCTTAGGTGCAACCCACTTTGGTTTTAGGATGGAGGCAAGTTAATATCTGGCTTCTACACAAGAGGGGCCACCCCAAGGATGCTCATGGTGCCCTTGGAAAGGAAGAGTGTCTACAATTGTTGGGACTCCCCAAGTGATCCCTATATTACTTGGGGTCAGGGGGACACAGGGAGCTGGTGCCTCAAAACATGGCCTCCCAATGGCTGGCAAATCTTAGGGTTCCAGTGTAGTTTGATAATTAAATCTAGTTCTTTTCTCTTCTTTTCTTTTTCTTTTTTTTTTTTTAGGAGACTGCCTAAGGATAGTGAAACCTGTCCAGTTGATCCCTACCACAACTTCAGGATTCATCTACCCCAGAGAAAACTGAGTGAGGGCTCCAGGAGGGGGGATACGAAAACATTGGAGGTACTGACAGGGGTACAGGAGCTGAAGCCATCCCTTACTATTTCCAGTAAACTCCCCAATAGGGATGACTCCCCAACAGGGATGGTGATCAAATTGTGCTGAGAACCATGTGGCTGGGCCAGATCTAGCCACCCATCAAGCTGAGAGTGCCTTCAACAGTTTGGGAAAGCTGTGACACGCCATTTTTATTTGTGAGGAATGCTCTGCGGGCAGATCTGGAGGGCAAAGATCCTCCCTCCCCACACCTCCCAGGGTCTTAGGGGCTCCCTGTTCATTAGGGACCCCTCTCCACAGCCACACAGTGGTCTGGCTCCACTCCAACAACTGGAATTCCACCTTGTCTTCAGTGTTCTTCTACTCACCCTCAGACTTTTATCCAGAAGGGTCAGACACAATAGGACAGGGAATTTTTATAAGGCACAGGGACCTGTTCCATCTCCAAGTTTGGCCTCTGTGGTCCTCGGAGTGGGGACGTGGTAAGCAGATTCCCCAACCAGTCATTATTATTCTCGTGACCTAGGGTCATGCCACCCCAACAAAGGAAATGTATCCAGGTGGCTCAAGAAGGATTGTTTGAATATCCAACGGCCCCCTTCAGCTGGGCTGCCATCCGACGGCAGTCCTAACCAGGCTCGTGGCTATCAGGGGGAGAGGAAGATGCATTATGTCTAGGAATGATCAGGGTAGAATCCTCAACTTTCAAACTGTGTCTATATAACTGCCCACTGTTTTTATTCTGATTATCAGCCAGGAAGCTGACGGCGGAGGATGCTCTTGTTCTGGAGACAGCCACGTTCGGTCATCCCTCTGCTTTATTTGGGTATGTGGGTCAGGAAGAAGTGTGAAAGGTAAGGTCAGAATTTCTTGCTCTGTTTATTCTTGAGGAAGCCATTACAAAAGCGTTAGACACCGGTGGATGGTAGGGAGCACAGAAGCTTCATCAAATACTTTGTCCATCTTTGTTGAGTCATTTTTGTGAGAAAAAGCACACCATCGAGAGGCTGACTGAAGACGATCTGGAAAGCCGAACACATGCGTGGAGTAGTTTCGAGAGCCACCGTAGTTAGCTGATTGGACTGGAAAAACAGGAAGGGTCATAAACAGAAGGCAGTTATCTGCATCGAGGCACTGCTGATAACCCCAGGAGAGGGTCAAAGTCCCTAAGTAGTCAGTGTGCCAGGAGGAGGGGGGGCAGGGCCATGCAGCCTTCCCGACTGAGGGACAGATGAGTCAGCCTCAGACGGAGTCACAAGTCTGAGGCAGGGTTAGCTCTGCAAAAAAACAGAATCTTGCATTTTTGCCCCGTCTGTTATGTCCATGTGTTGTCATGGCCGGTGCCATGATGGATCGAGGCAACAATGCTTGGAAGCTGGGCGTGTGGATTCAGTCAGCAGCGTCAGCAGGTCTCATCAGAAGGAGCTGTTACCATGCGCGTTCACATGAGTGGCCCAGATGGTTCATTTAGTGGCACAATTTGATTCTGTAGTGTGTGGCCTCGAAGAGGAGCATCGGATTTGCCAGTACGCAGTTTTCCAAGTGGCTGACCAAATGGCTAGGCCATTGACAATGGCCCAAGAATCCGTAAAAAATCTAATGAGGCTATTTAAGGGGAGTATTGGCCAGAACTAAGAGAATGGGATTGAATTCCCCCAGTGAGTGGAGAGACCACATCCGTTCTCGGGTCTGTGCTGTGGGCACTGAGGTTAAACAGCTACCATGGCCCCATGGATGCCATCTGGTTTCCACTTATCCAAGCTGTCAGTTCAGTTCAGGCCTTTGGTTCTTTCTGAAATGGACTGCAGCTGTCCACACACATGATCTCATAGACAGAATGCTGATGTAGTGATCTCCGCCCTCCAAAAAGGACCTATAATTTGATTTATAGAAAGTTCATAGAAAGGCAAAATTGACCATTATTTTTAGGGATACAGACTTAGGCCCTGAGAGTATAATGAAGAATAGCCAGGTCGTGTTTACCAGGCGAGGAGCTCTCTCTGGGGGCAGGATAGGCACACTGGGATGGAGGCAATGTCTTGTTCCTTGAACCTGGGTTACCACTTCATAATCATTGGTTAAGATAGACATTTGTTTTGTGCAACCTCAATATACTGTTGAATTTTATAAGTTTTAAAAAGGGAATAAATCCGTTAGCATCTTGACGTAAAGGACTTGGAGTCCAAAATTACACTCATTTGCTCTTGTGACTTACCAGTTCGAAGTTAAAAAAAAAAAAAAAAAAAAAAACACACACACACACACAAAAAAACCCTCAAGCTAAATTAAGATCCAAACATGATTTTACTAATTTCTCATTCTGCTCAGCCTAGTCAGAGGAGTCGTCAGGAGTTGGGTACAGCCAGAGTTCCTGCAACATCCCCACCCAGATCCTCACTTGGAATCTGCTCAGGGCATCGAAAGTCCTTTCAGCTCAATGCCAACTCTCTGACATTTCTAACGTATCAAAAAAGGTCAAAGACATAGCAGGGCCTGTAAGATTATCAACAGTTCTAGCCCCGTACCCAACAAATGCAGAAAACAAACCAGTTCCCTGTTCCTGGCAATTATCCCAGGAAAAATGACATTTCTAGAACCCAGTGTTACTGCTCCAGAAGACGTGGCAGAAGCTCAGTTGTATTTGAGCATCAGGGAGTAGACCAAAAAAAAAAAAAAAAAATTGGGTTTTATCTTCACCAGATTTCTTATCAAAAGATAATGATTGTACAGCATCCACAACTGTGAACTTCAAGAGAAGGAATTTCTCAGCAGGAGTTTAATTAGGCTACTATGAACTTAGGAACTTCTGGAAGGAAAAGCCCACCCATACATACTCTCTTCTCTCTCAGGGAGGGATATCTGTGACACCACCGTCTTTCTGCAAAGATTTGAAATTGGCAGTGAGGACAGTTTCGGTCACCAGGTCCTATTTGGGGGGACTTTTCTTCCCATCTAGTAAAACATGTAATGTCAATTTCCCTGGGAGCCTCACATTTCCGGAGGTTAGGGTGCAGTGTGGGGCTCCGTGATAGCTTGTTGGCAGATATTTTCAGTCTTGTGCCTTGGAGGCCGCTGCCACTGTCTTTTCCTGTGGGATTGCTACCATTTAAGAAACATGTATCTCAGAGAAGGTGTTAATCAAATTCTCTACATTTGTTCCAAACTGGAAAATCACCCTCAATAAACTCCTAAAATAAAGGCTGCTTTTGGGATTTTTAATGCCTGTTCCCTGAGAGGCCTTGGGAGGTCTGTATACATTTCTCCAGAAACTTGGGGTGCCTGGGTGGCTTAGGTGGTTAAGCGTCCGACTCTAAGTTTCAGCTCAGCTCGTGATCTCCTGGGTCATGCAATGGAGCCCCACTTCTGGCTCTGTGCTCAGTGGGGAGTCTGCTTGAGATTCTCTCTCTCCCTCTCCCCCTGCCCTGTCACACACTCTCTAAGTCTTTTTAAAAAATTGCTTCAGGGGCGCCTGGGTGGCTCAGGTTAAAGCCTCTGCCTTCGGCTCAGGTCATGATCTCAGGGTCCTGGGATCGAGCCCCGCATCAGGCTCTCTGCTCAGCGGGAAGCCTGCTTCCTCCTCTCTCTGCCTGCCTCTCTGCCTACTTGTGATCTCTCTCTGTCAAATAAATAAATAAAATCTTTAAAAAAAAATAAAAATAAATAAATAAATAATTGCTTCAGATACCCTTTCCTCCATTTTAATTTCTACCATATTACTTTGAAGTTTATCTATTGATTCTTTGAGTATTTTTACATTTGATCTCATGGATAAGTCACATGAATTCAAGATTGTTGTTCTGCAGTCCAGCTTGCACTTAAATGTAGAATTTGGGGCATACCTGGAGAAAAGGGAACCTTCTTACACTGTGGGTAGGAATGCAAACTGGAGCAGCCACCCTGGAAATCAGTGTGGAGGGTCCTCAAAGAAGTCAAAAATGGAACTACCCCATGATCCAGCCATTGTGCCTCTAGGAATTTACCCAAAAGATAAGAGAGTACAGATTTGAAGGGATACAAGCACCCCAGTATTTACAGCAGGGTTATCTACAATAATCACATTATGGAAAGAGCCCAAATATCCATCATCTGATGAATGAATAAAGAAGATGTGGTACACACACACACACACACACACACAGGAACATTACTGAGCCATAAAAAAGAATGAAATCCTGCCATTTGCAACGATGTGGATGGAGTTAGTGAGTGTTCCGCTAAGTGAAGTAAGTCAGTCAGGGAAAGACAAGTACCATATGATTTCACTCATATGGGGAATTCAAGAAACAAATGAACAGAAGGGGGGAAAAGAGAAGAAAACAAAAGAAACAGACTCTTAACTGTAGAGAACAAACTTACGGTCACCAGAGGGAGGTGGGATGGGGGAAGTAGATGATGGGGAAGAAGGACGGCACCTGTCGTGATGAGCACCGGTTCTTGTATGTAAGTGTTGCATCACGAAGTTCTGTACCTGCACCAAATATTACACTGCATGTTAACTAATGGGATTTAAATAAAAACTTGGAAAAGGAAAAAACATCAGGACATCCCAGTTTTCATTCTAGAACCGTACTAGTGCTTTGCAGGAGCAAAGCAGTCAGTTATCCTGCATTCTAGAATGATTGCTACATTTTGCCTTCCTTGATCTAAAAGGTCTATATGCAGCAAGATGTATTTTCCTCCTTGCAGCTCTTGTTACACCAGCATCCCCTGAGGCCCCACACTCTATAGATGTCCCTCCATGGTGAACGGTAGCAACTCCTACCCTGAGTTTGTACTTTTGTCGCTGCCCCAGGGCCTTTGCTTCACAAAGATGCTGTCCAAGTGCTGCCTGCTTAGAGCCTTGCACCCTTGCAATTCTCCCTCTATTAGGATCAGGCACTCGTCCAAGGATGAAATATAGAGGCCATAATCTGCACGTATCCACCAGAGTAACAGCCCCACAGGCAATTTAACTTAGGTCAGAGCAATAAAAGCTGACCACCCCACCATAGATGTCCAGCCAGTTTAATAAAATCTTCTCTGGTCCATCAAGCCAGGCTGCACTATGCTCTTTGTGTGCCCGAGGCACTTCTCTGCTTCAGGGACCCCTAAGAAAATAAGAAAAAACATATTTTAAAATATCAAAAATTGTATTTTATGACTGCATTGGTATAAAGACAACTATAAGGTAGATTATATCTATTCATTTTGTTCAGATTTTAAAAGAAATGAAAACACTTTGGGGGGCCCCTAAAAGAATCCTGGCTTTAGGCGTATATCTACGGTGTCTGTGGGGTAAATTGACCCTGACTACAGGTGCGCCTCCACACGTGAAAGCTGAAACCCCAAGCCCAGTCTTTGATGACTCCATGTTAGTTTTTTTTCCTTATCACTTATTTCTCTGCAATTCTGGCCAATGTAACCAATGTTGAAGTCCTGAGGGGGTCCATAATGAACACCTTTATCCTTCCCAAGGGAAGAAGACGAACAGCAATGAAGACAGGGTCAAAATATTACTGTGATTATCAGTAAAGCCTACGTTGCAGAATACTGTCCATTTGACTCTTGTATTTACTGTAAGAACTGGGGACATTTATCTACCCACTTGCTGGCAATTCGGGACTGAAGCGGACTGTTCCATGAGGCAGGGAAGAGCTTGCTCCTGGAGGAACAGCAGAGAATGCCTCCTTCTGGTTAGACGTTAGTTCCTAAAAGGTAGAACATAGAACCGAGGTGAGCATGTCCAGGTTCTTCTTCCCACACTTGACAATCAGATTAGTCATTCAGTGCAGGGATGGAAAAGAGGGGATAGTCAATAAAGCGTTGGGTGGGGGGGAGATCACTTAAGTCCCTACACCTAGGATAAAGCATCAGGGGACATATTCCCCCCCAAAGAGCCAATGCCAAATGTTAAGAATATTTAGGAGTCCTCAAAGGATTGGCAGAATAGGAGAAAACTTATGCTCTCTTTTTATTGTTGTTGTTTTCTTTTTAAGCATATTCTACAAGCAGAAAAATGGAGAACTGAAGCAAAAGCTTTATGTGTCTCAATAAACCAGTAATAGTTCTTAAAATGGTTATGCCTAAGTCCTCTGAAATAAAGGTAGTTAAAAATACTTGAGGCATTTTGTTTTTCAATAATCACTGGAAAACAGTGACGAACACGACGGTTCTATGCAGTCATGGAACCTTCGCTCTTGTATCTTGGAACAAAAGGCATTCACTAGTTCAAACACTAAAAAAAAATTATGCCCAAATTTTGATCCATAATTTCCTAAGAGTAAACAACAAATAAATGTTATTTGAAAAAAGGTAAGAAGAGTAGCCTTTGAGTTCTTGAGACTACCATGATTAATTAAAAAAATTATGCTGATTGGCAATGAGTTGTAAAGACTATCATCTGTTGCGGACCCATTTTTCTCTTCCACATCTGTGTGTAGATATAAAAATACATCCTTATAAATTGACAGCAGAGAATTACCATAATCAGGTCACCGCCAAACAGGGAGCGACTTTATTTAATAGTTTAATTGTACTGAGTACTAATTAATTAATTAATTACCCTATAACATTCCATTTTAGAAACTGTTTTGTATATAAAGTCTTGAGGCTTCTTCCTTCCTCAGTTTTATCTCATGATAATCCACTCTGATACAGTGATTAACTGATAGTTAATATCCAGCTGGGCCAAGATGCATTCAGTTTTAGTGGAGTATTGATTTGTTTCATCAGTAAATGTCTGGTGACATGTGCTAACCAGATTTATGTTATAGGCCTTTTATAACTGTGTGAGGTGACCTTGTAAGGTAATTATCATTAAAATTTCCTTCAACCAGATACGCTATCCAGTAACCACACACCTATGTATCAAGCTCTGTTTTTAATCATTTCTTTCATCTTTCTCAATCTTGTCGTTGAACAACTCATTAGTAGGGATAGTTCCATCATTAATTTAGTTATTGTTGTTGTGATTAATGGCAACAATATTGTTCATTTCTAGTAAGACCGTCACTGTAATAATTCTTACATGTGTAATAATTACTTTAAAGTTGCTTTGATACATTATTAGTGTTAATTATTGCTACAGTGTCCCAGAAATACATGTCCTACAGTTTTCAGTACACATGTAAACACACACACACACACACACACACACACACGGAGTTGGTGGATGATCACTTGGAAAAGAGCCTTGCCACAAATTCCTTAAACTCAATGGAGGCAAATGAAGAAATAATGCCACAAACTCTATTTTCTAGCAATCCAAATGCTAAAAATCACTGTTCCAATCTAGCTCTGAGACAAAATTAGGCATTTGTGGAGTAATTTTGCAAATGTATTACAAAAGCAGGTTTTATTTTCCCTTTTGGAATGATTCTCAGCTATCAATGGATTTTCTCAAGTTCCTTATTTATTTCCATAAATAAATGGCTTATACCCCAGTGATGGGTTATGCCAAGTAGGCTCACTTTTGCCACACAATGGCTTCTCATTAATAATTTTATGTAATGCACCTGGAGGTGTCCTTCATAATGTGACCTTCCAGAGATAAAAATGTACTTTCATCACACAAGGCAAAACTGCTGCAAATATATTAGATGCCACAGACATTTTCTTGTGGACATTGTCTCCTTACCTTGTAAGACCACAGCTGAGTTGGAATCCACACCGCCTGTGCCATCCCCTGAATGGTTCAGGGGATGAATGAATGGTTCAGGTTCAGGACTGAACCTGAACATGTGACTTGCTTTGATCAGTGATAGGTGAGCACATGTATGTCACTTCCAGGAAGAAGACTGTGGGGTCTGTGCACAGTTCACCTCGTTCCCTCTTTCTTGCCTCAGCAAATAACAGAGGCAAGAAAATAAGCCTCGTGTAGCCTGGGACCTTGAATGAAGACAGTACAGAATGGAGCCTCCCACCTCCCCAGCGGGGAAGAGAAGAGGGAGCATTAAATTTTTAATTTTTAAGTCACTTAAATTTTAAAATTGTTACCACAGCATTTAGCCTGTCTGACTGACACAATTAGGTCAGTCTGAGCTAGGTGATCACGAAGCTTGCCTAATGTGAAAACGTGCTGAAGACTTCATTCATTCAGTCAATAAAAATTTATTAAGCGTCTGCTGTGTGCCAGGAAAGGTTACATATTAGCAAGACCAGTGTGAGCAAAATGGGTTTTGCTTTTGTCATGGAGCTTACATTCTTGTGGAGAAACCAAAGAAAAACAATTTAAAAGACAAAGACAGTGATTTGAGCAACGTGGGAAATAAAGGCAGCATTGCGACTAAACAGAACAGTGGTGACCCACAATTAGGGAAGCAAGGAGACCACGTTTTGGAGAAAGTGATAGAATCAGAGAGCTGAAGAATGAGAGAGCTGGCCACGTGGAGAGCGTTCCAGGCCCAGGAGAGAAGGATTTTGGCTTCTCAGGACTGGTGTGGGGCTGAGATGACACTAATGGGCTGGGTTGGGGACAGTCAGGGCCATGGCCAGTGGACGCTGGGATGTGCGGCCCAGATCCCCCCTCCGAACAGAAGCATCTCTCCAGCTGCAGCGGCTGCCTGCGGGCTGCCCTCAGCTGTTAGTCGTCCTGGGAATCGCCCGCGAACCTCCCGACTCAAACTCCTGCAGGCAACGCTCTGGCTCAGAGACTTCTTGAGGCCCCCAAACTGCGACATAGCAGCAAGTACATAGGATTTTACTCTCAATTCCACGAAAGTGCGAGCCTGAAAAGTAAAAAAGCCAGTTGTTTTCCCAGCAAAAGATAGGTTAGTCGTGAATAAAAGCGCTGCAGCCTGGAGCAAACAAGCTGTGCTCAGACCATGGGCAAGAGGGAGGAACCGAGGAAAGGGAGGCCTTTCTAGGAAGAAAACGGGGGAGCCGGGAAGGATGTTATGACCCAAAAGTCCACGGGAGTGAACGCGGAGTTCGAGGAGTGGTGGCTTCTCCCTGGCGGAGCTGTTGCCAGGTCAGGCGTTTGAGGACAGCACCTCTCCCTCCGGCTGAAAGAGCGGACTAATGAGCACGTGCACGATCAAGTCGGTGTAAGGGGAAGTTCATCCCGTCCTGTTGGGTCTGCAATGGACGCGGAGTGACAGGGAGTGAGAGCGCCCCCTGCCGAGACCTCCGGACTCCGTGTTAGGGAGGCTTCCCAGGGCTGATTTTCACACAAGCGATCTGAATGAAGCCTTTAATAAAAGCGAGGGAGGATAATGTTGGCTCGTGTGTATAGACTCAGAGAGGCCAAGCGTAGACTCGGAGGGCAGGAAGGAAGCTAATACAGGATAGGTGAGGTGGGGATGCTCCGAACAAGGGTAAAAATTGAGAGAAGTGCACGAACACCATATACATTGAAGGGTACATTTGAGAGAACTTGGTGATTAATTGGATAATGAGGGAAAGGAAAGCCTCGAAGAATAACTCCAAAGAGATGGCCTAACAAAAGTTTGGATGTGCAGTACCACAAAATTGGGGCACCAGAGTTCAACACTGCTTTGTGAAGCATGGATACAACTGTGTTTAAAAACAAAACAGAAAAAAGTCCTGAGAAAAGACCTCAGTGTTAAAAATCTTGTGGGATATTTGGGCTTCATTTTAGAAAATTATCCCCATAGAAATATGTAATCAGCGTACATTTAAAAACATGGCCACAGCTTATGATTTCCCCATTCTAGTTCTGTATATCACATGGCATTTGCTTAATAAATTATTGGCAATTAGTTGCCATCTGTCCCTTTGAAACTAAGCTGAGCTTAAATACTGTAAAGCGAATTACCAAAACGTGAGAAAACATGGTTCATGTTCGTTATAATGTACTGGGATAGGTTCAGAAGTCAATAATTGCTTGATACTCCAGGAAAAACAAGACTTGTACTGATAAGTCTCATGCCGCAAAATGACGTTTTAAAATAGGAATTACATGAAGCCAGCATTTGTGAATGACTAAAATAAAAGAAAGTGAAAATTAAATAGCACAGAAGGAACTGTTGAGGGAGCAGCTACCTTACCTGACCTCAGACCTGTGCTGCTTCTATGGTGATCTAGAAGGTACCACTGCCGTCAAGACCACCCAAACTCCCCTGATTATGGTGTGATTTGTTGTATGCCATTATCAGCCATTATCAGTGACGCGGCTTCACTCACCCTCGATCTCAGGGACAGCCCTGCCTGCA
Source organism: Enhydra lutris kenyoni (assembly GCF_002288905.1). NCBI lineage: Eukaryota > Metazoa > Chordata > Mammalia > Carnivora > Mustelidae > Enhydra > Enhydra lutris. Next base: position 7,679,420 of record NW_019154095.1, read on the forward strand.
AGTATGGAGGTCGGTTCCCTGTTTTTTCCTGTCATCAATCAAATCAGAGGTTCATCAAGCTCTATCTGATTGGTGAAGTCTAAGTCACACGTTGTTGGTACCCTGGCGACAAGCAGTGCTGGGAAAGGTAGTTTCTTGGATCCTGCACTGGGGAGGCAAAATGCACAGTGTGGACGACTATCCCCGTATGGAGAGAGCACTGACAAAAATTTGGGTAGACATGAATGACAGATGTCCGCCCTCTTAACATAACAAAAGCTTCACTCAAGATTAAGCTCTATTGATTCCATCATAAATGTACTCAGTTTTTTACTGAGTAGTAAATACTGACCACCACAGTAATAAAAAAAAATTAAGGAACCAAAGAATTGCAGATACTTGATTTAGAATGTTCCTTGTGAAAAATGATTATTTGAGAATCTGCACCGGGATCTTCAGTAATGCATCAGCTGTTAACCTGCCTTCTGGCAAAGTCACATATTAGAAAATTATTTTCTCTCAATAAAAGTATAATTGATCATTCGAACTCACAAGAGTGGGTCTCTACGCATGAGATGTATTTATAGTGTGTCAGATCTAAATACGACTGATAGTCTAATGAAATGCTTCTCTTCTAATTCTGCTGGTCTTCAAATAATTTACTTCTAGACCAGTCAGGCACAGTGAGGAATCTTTGCTTGGGACATGTCAGGGCACCAGCCTCAGCAGCAAGCTCGGTATGCTGGTGCTATTAGAATCTTCTACTTTCTTTGCTTTTAGAGTTCTCTGTGCATATGAATTTGCAGAAGTAGCCTGACTGGCATCAGTCTCTCTTGTATCTTCCAAAGCAGTTTTTAGGAAATGATCTACTACATACAGTTTCTGGTAGGAGGCTCGATGTGAATCTTTTCCACAGTAATGGGGAATTTGCCTGCTATTTTCAGCTTTCTTGTTAACAGCTTCTCTACCTTGTTACCAAACATTATTGTTTTACATAGTAATAAAACAGATAATGAACAAGTCTTCATTAAAGCAAGTCTTCTACAGAGACAAAATCCCTCTGGCAAAACAACAATCAGATATTAAAAAAACACAATGGAAATATCAAACCAGTGTTTCATGGCCTATAAAACAGACTCCTACTCTTTAACATGGTTGGCTTAACCAAAAAATTATGATATTTTGTTTTGACCAGTCTAATAATATACAGTTATATTTAAGAATAATAATTCTGGGGGCGCCTGGGTGGCTCAGTGGGTTAAGCCGCTGCCTTCAGCTCAGGTCATGATCTCAGGGTTCTGGGATCGATCCCCGCATCGGGCTCTCTGCTCAGCGGGGAGCCTGCTTCCTCCTCTCTCTCTGCCTGCTTGTGATCTCTGTCTGTCAAATAAATAAATAAAATCTTAAAAAAAAAAAAAAGAATAATAATTCTGTTAGCTTACATTTATATAGAGAGACATATTGCATTTGGATATCTATTTTGCATTTTATAGATTAATATATATGTATTATAACATGTTATAACTATGTTATGACTAGTTATATACATATATAAAATAGTTTCCAAATAATTTAAAAAACATTATCATATTTAATTCTCATAATGCATTGACTGAACAAAAGCATTATGTGGGCTGAATGTAGACTACAAATAAAAATGACAATTTAGCTATTCTTACATTACATAATCTAAAAAGTTCCCTTCAATCATTTGCTGTCATTAAATATTTTTATTTTACTTAGGCAACTATGACAGGCACTAAGAGGTATTTCTCATTTTGAGATCTAAACTAATAATAGCTCTACTGAAAATAGTAGTGGTTAGTCCACATCTGAAAATGCATTATGAAAGGGAGCAGGAAAATAACTCATAAAATGGTAAATGTTTGAAGCAGCCAAAAACTATTATAAAATACTGATAATGGCATACCACAAATTAGAGAATAAGCATTTATCCCCACTACCTCTTACTCATTCCAGATTATTTTTTCTGGATCCCAAATAAATATTCCATACAGATATTCTGTAATATAATGTTGATGAACATACTTTGGCCATGCCTATTTTTCAGGGTGCCACAAGGCCAAGTGCTTAATCTGTAGAGAGGTTTAGTGCATTTGTCCAACTCTAGTGTAAACTCCAGCAATTTTAGTGTTTAAGGCAGTGCATTGGTTTTCATAAAAGACTCTATCTGTAAACTTTAATTAAGGATTGGATTCAAATTACTTTCCATAAAATTCTTAGAAAATTCAAGAAACTCAAGAGTTACGACTAAATATGATGGGATATCACCTAATTACTCACATCGGTGTTCCTGAGCTTTAACTGTTAATAAAGCAAGAACCCTTGCAACAAGTCTGACTTGAGGGAGAAATCTGTAGGGTATCATCCTCAGAGATTTGATTCCACGGGGCCTGAGAAACGATATTAAACCAATAGCTCGGATGATTCTTTTGTAACCAATTGGTGAAGCCACATTTGGGAACCATTGTTCTAGAATATCTTGGCTCTGATATTGTACATTGGAAGGCACAAGATTATTTGGAGTGAATCTGTAATATAGTTAATGGAGAATTAAAATAGCATTTAACTACATTATAAGTAGTTACTATTTAAAACCCCGAGGTGATGAATAAGATGAATATAGTTTATAATAAAATAGCGAGATGGCATATATATAATTGTGTCAGATGTATCAAAGTCACAGATACAAAGTTAGGCCCTTTTTCTTTTCTGAATCTACAGATCATGCCAGTAATCATGACTGTTATCACTGCTTGTGTTGGGTTATTCTTTCAAATAATACTTACCATGACTTGTGTCAAAGATACCGTTTTCTTCCCAGTTAATTTTGTATATAATATTGCCCTCCTCTACCTTGGTCGCAATAAAGCAATTAACTCATATCCTAAGTTTCTGTTTTCTTATAGACAGTATAAATAGCAATGTTAAATTTTACATATGAGAATCATTGATTTGGATAAACAATGACTCATTAAAGTCCATTTGGTACACGATTGTCCCGGTCACTAAGAGCTTGGATATAAAGGTCCATTTGAAGAGGAGGGCAGGGATAAAATGACAGAGTTTAGTCCCAAGAAAAAAGAATCCCACGTAATAACCACAATAGTAGCAGATAACATTTATTGAGTACTAGAATATACATTTAGGATATAAAGAAATTCCTATATTTCTCTATATCCTAAAATATATTGAAATAATAAACTTTATTCCAAGTGCTTTTCAAACAGTATCTCATTTGTTACTCATAATCCCCCCATTATGAGCTGAATTATATCTCCCCCCAAATTCATTTGTTGAGACCCTAACCCCCAGTGAACTGTCTTCAAATACGGCCTGTAGGGAGGTAATAAAGATTAGGGGAGGTCAGAAGGCGGCGGGGGGGCGGGGGCTTAATCTGGTAAGAATGGTGTCTTTACAAGAAGAGGAAGAGACATTCTTTCTCTCTCAATCTCTTCCTCCACACAGGGAAAGGCCGTGGGACTTGCACACAGCAAGATGACAGCCATCTACGTGCCAGGAAGAGCGGCCTCCCCAGAAACCAACCTTGACCGCACATTGATCTTGGACTTAAAGCCACGAGCACTGTGAGAAAATAGATTTCTGCTGTTTGAGTCACCTGGTCTATACCCATATCATACTTTGTGATGGCAGCTCTAGCGGACTAATACAGCCCCTACTAATAGTAGTAATAGCTCCATTTTACAAGTAACTATATAGATCTAGGAAGGAGGCCTAGGAAATGTATAATAACCTGCCTAAGGCCAAAAAGCAGACAGAAGAAGAATTTTCCACAGACTTTCTGGCTACAAGGCCAGTCAAAGTAAGTTAGAAAAGATTTGAAAAGAAGTACCACAAGCAGGAATATTTATTTACTATTATTTTTAAATTGAAGTATAGTTGTCATTCAATATCCTGTTAGTTTCAGGTGTACATCATAGTGATTAGATATTTTCATACATTCCCAAATGGTCCTCATGATAAATGTAGTTACCATCTGTTGCCACACAAAATGATTACAACATTATTGACTATATTCGCTACACTGTGTTTTACATCTCCATGACTTACTTACACTTTCCTGTGTCTATGGGTATGTTTCTGTTTTTTTGCTTATCATTATGATTTTTTTAGATTCCACACATAAGTGAAATCTTACAGAATTTGTCTTTCTCTGTCTTGACTTTTGTAACTCAGCATAATACCCTCTAGTCCATCCTCATCACAAAGGACCAGTTTTCATTCTTTTTTATGGCTGAGTAATATTCTGTTGTCATACGTATGTATGTATATCACATCTTCTTTATTATTTCATCCATTGGATGTACTGAGGTTGCTTCCATCTCTTGGCTACTGCAAATAATGCTGACACAAACATTGGAATGCACACTCGGAATTGGTGTTTTTGTTCCTTTGGATAAATACCCAGAACTCGAATTGCTAGATTGCATGGTAGCTCCATTTTGAGAAGCAAGAATATTTAAACCATAGAAATATAGTTTTCAACAACATAGTGAGATTCCTTATGCAGTAATTGTACTGCTGGATTAGAAATCTAGCTTTGAGAGAAGCAATCTTATAGGGAACGTCATGTGGCTAAGAAGAGGCAGGACTGGGCTTTGATCAGTTCTTTGAGGCTAGTTGACCTTGCAGCCAATGCAGGAAGAATTTTCTAGCTTGACCTAGGGGAACAAAAAGGGAGTAGCTAGAAGATAAAATTTGAAACAACTATAAAAGCCTGATACCTTTACTAAAACAGAATGAGGATGAAGACTGCATTCCACTGTATTTAGAATAAAGCCCAAATTCCTTAACATGGGCTCTATTTTTAGCATACTCTTGGAATTTATTATCCAAATCAGGACATTTTTGAAAGTGAAAGGAAATACCATTACAATTTTTCCAGTACAACATGGTTAAACCAGAACAGTCCCGGGCAAACATGGATATAGCTTTGCCATAAGGGCCTACGTAATCTAACTCTTGCCCTGATTGACATCATTTTCCCCCTTCACTTATTGAACCGACTTCCTTTCAGTTCTGTGAACACATCCACATCCAAGCAGACTCTTGGTCAGAGGCTGAACACACACTCTCATTCTGTCTTACTGAGCCCTTCTCTCTTTGCCTGGTTAACAAATCATCTTCAGTATTGGTCACTGTTGGTCAGTCACACTTGGCAAAATCCCTCCCTTCCTCCTTCCTAACCACTCCATGATTTCATCCAGCCCTCCTTCATGAGATCTTTGCAACTTGGGAAGTCTTAACCACATCTTTAATCCAGGCAAGAGCAGTGACCAGAATCAGTCCGTTGGCATATGGCGGTCTTCGGTCTGGCCAGTGACTTAGGGAGAGTGCATTTGCTGGAGGTATAGGTAGCAGAACATGCCCCCAGCTAGTGCTTTGAACAACACACAAATGGGTTTCTCCTTGTCTGAAAGAAGTTAGAGGACGGAGCACGGCCGTAGGTGCCAAGCACTTAGGACACTTACTGCTTCATCACCTTCAATATGTGGGGGCAGAAGCTCAACCATCACAAGCGCAGGAAGGAAGAAGGGACAAGGAAAGGCACACTCCCTCCCGGTGAGAATAGATCCCAGAAGTTATACAAATTACTTTCATTTACATTCCATCGCTAAAACCTAGTCACAAGGCCATATGTAGCTATGAGGAAACGTGAGAAATGTAATCTTTATTCCCGGTGGCTGTGTGCCCTGCTAGAAATTGAGGATAAGGGATGTTGGTGGAAAACCAGCAGCAGCCTTTCTACCAACATGGCTCAATTAGCCTAAAGAGCTGAAGAGAAGTCCTTAGTCTATAAGCTTGTTTCTCTCATGCCGGATGTGAATAAAAGGCAAGTAATCCCAGTGAAGTGTGAGAAAAATAAATTTCTATTGTTTGAGACATGACATAAAAAGACCCAAGCTTAAAAGGAAGCAGAGACTTTGGACAGCAGAGCAGAAAGGAGAACCCAAGCTCCTGATGACCCAGACGGGCCACTGAATCCAGCCATCATGAAGCTGAGCCTCCACGTCCTCTAGGTGAGAGGAGGGACGTCCTTTCTGTGTCCACCATTTTGGTTCTCGGCTTTTCTTGTAGTTGAAAGCATCTTGAGAGAATTCCCCACGGGCCTTCCTAAGCAGGCCATCTCCTTTACAGTCTCTCCCAGCAACCTCTTCTTTGCCTTCAGAGCCCTTGGCTACAATTTTCGATCATGTATTTGTTGTTTAAAGTCTGTCCACCCCGGCCAGGCTGTAAGCCCTGAGCTTTGGAACCAGAGCTGTTTTGCCCATTATTGCATCCCTAGGAAATGAAATGAAAAGGCTCACGCAATGCTAGGCACACAGTAGGCTTGTAAATACAAGTATCGTAAAAAGTAAGCCTGGCTCGTTCAAAGAGATCACTATTCCCCGCCCCCCCCCCCCCCAAGAGATCAGTTCTAAAGGCAGAGTCAGGACCACGTAAAGTGCGGCAGAAGGACAGCGTGGGGGTATCGGCCTTTTGTCTCTTCTCAGGTTTTTGTCATTAACTATTTAGTACTTCGGCAATATCCCACTTCCGCTTTACAGCTTTGGCATGACCTCAGATGCCAATACCGAGCCACTTAGAGCTCCAGCTTGGTCTGGAGAGTGTGATGGCAGAGCTGAGAGTGGCGGCTTCCCAGGCTGTGCAGGGGCTCTCGCTCGGGCGTCACGGGAGCCCTCAGTGCTTAATGGGGCCAGAGGGTTCCACCCGTCTCTGCCGCCACATTGCAATGGAAGCGGCGTCTGCAGGCGCCCGAGAGCTGGATGTCCTATCTGCAGATGGCAGCGCTATTCATATCGAGCTTTTAGATACAAGGCTTTCCCCCGGAGGGTGTGAATCTGGATGAGTGCTCTATTTTCTACTCTTTACCTTCCCCCAGACCTTCTGTCATTCTTCTACCTCAGGTTATAGCCAATAAATTAAACAATTAATAGGTTTCCATTTGCAGGTGATCTCCAAAGTAGTTTACAGCCCACTCTGGAACGTAGGTCTAACGTCTTCTTTCTGTCTTGTACACTCCCTTCTTCCCAACACCTGTGGCGTTCGTTGTTGATCAGGCTTTAACTCAATGATCTGTTCTATCGAAAAGGGATTGTTACATGAAAGCTTGGGGAGGAAGGATAACCATGACACTGAAAGCAAGTATTCTTGACTTCCAAAATGTATGTTTAGATAAAACTGACTTTTCGCAGTGCCGATATGAACAAGCTACCTTTTATTGAGTTTCTACATGATTCAGGTGTTTCAATAGTTTATATAATGCAGGCAGCAAAATGTGTTTAATCAATAGGAAAAGACCTGTACTACAGGCTGGTCTATGTTCTGCAGAATGCGTGGTTGGAATAATTCAATAATAGGATATTATTTGAATTTGAAAATTTTCAAAAGTATCTTTTGCATTAAGATAGTACCTGCCATATGATTATAGAGTAAATTAAATAATATATGTGCAAATAAATTGAAAAGAAGCTTCAAACATTTGATAAAGTCCACAGAATAATTGAGTTAAAAACAGCTCATTTTTTATTTGTATGAGTTATGTTTGAAATTTGTAATTATCCTTCCATAAAAAAAGTGTTGAGATTTGATTCATGGATCTCACATAATCATGGATATTTTGTTTTAAAACAGAAAATCAAAATAGGCATTTAATGTCAGCCCTCCTGTTCCCCATATCTTCTCCTTCTGGTCCTGTTTCCAAGCTTCTTGTGGCAATAACAGATGATCCTCCTACCACCCCAACCTCCTGCCCTATAACCTACAGTTTCAATTCTGTAGCTGTTTACTCAGTCCTGACCATGGGAAGAAAGCTTATCAACGTATCAATACCTCTGTGCTCTGGAATGCAGCATCGTTTATCAAAGATCCTTAACTGGGATCTGGGACCCAGCTGTGGCAGCTTTGCTCCATAAGCCTCCTTAGTGATTTTCTGAGCCATGTGTACCCTCAAATTATAATATTCCCTTCCCATTCTCATCCCCATCTTAGATAGGATTGAGAATCTGCCATAGTCTCTACCTCTAAGTTCAGCCTGATTATTCAATTTAGTACCTGGGAGTCTTACCCTGAATACCCATGAGTATTCTATATTCTCATGGACACACTTGTTTAATTACCACTTCCCTGCCCAATGCCTGAGTACTACCTTTATTGTAAGTTTGCCAACTGGGGGTTCTTCTCTTACAAGCAGAAAATCAAGCCTAAATGAGTGCATGTAATATGTCAAGATTATGTGGCCAGAAAACCCAACTTCAGTGAAAAGATTTACCAAGAATTCTCTCTGAAAGAATTAAACTCAATGGTCAAGGTATGTTCCCAGATATCCATCATGCATATGTTTTATTCCAGCAACTCTCCCTAAACTTTTAAATAACTTTAAAAAGATGTTACACACAATAATTCTTACTTTAAAACCATCCATTGTAGGTTTACAATTCTAGAAGAATTAAAGGTTTACTTCAAGCTCTTGAACTGAAGGGAAATACAAGTGTCATGTATGTCCGTCTCTGTATCCACCTCTGTATCCAAAGGCTCAATGAAAGCAGCAAGTGAAGAAACATAATTTGTGGGTTGGCTCAAGGTTTGCGTTTTCTTTATCTTGTTTAAGAGAAGAAGGAAGACATGATGTAGTCACTGCTTTCTTCTAGGGATCTTTGTGTCAAGAATCAGTTGGTGTTCCAAGGAATCACTTGGGATCTTTCCAATGAAGTTGTCAGAAAAATTACCAATTGTTAACTGTGGTAACTTAGAGTGAAATGTGTCTTAAACAAATGAGCAACGCAAAAGCAGAAAGACACCCTAAGAGTGTATATGCAACTCACATCTGGTATGCTGATTGTTGCTTACGTCACCACTGTCCTGGGAACGCCATTGGGGCACTGGGTGGTAAAATCAGGGTATATGGCAAGACCATTTTCTCAGCATCTGTTAACAGATCTTAGGCCAGGTCACACGTCCTTTGCTTCCCCATCTGCTCTAGAACACCCTACACTTATGACTAACTCTTACAATGTGACACATGATTAAAGCACAGAAGCAGAATTTGTGCTTCGAGAATTTCAGTTTTAGTTGTATATTCACATCACTTGAATGGTACTATTTACTTCCTTCTGAAGTAAGGATTCACAGAAGTGTAATAGAGTAAAAAATTTAAACATATCCCAGAATTCAGGAGTTGAAATCTAGTATATTCTCCTGAAACATTTTTTCCCCTACAGAATAGACCTTTCAAAGTAAGAATATAAAGAATTCAGATATTTTCTTATTCCTTTTTTGTAAGTTACTAAGATGAAATAATAGAGTCCCATATGGGTTTTTAACCTTTCAGATATTTTCAGTAGTTAAAATTCTCAGAAAAAAGTAATTTTTGGTTTTACTCAGAGTTCGCTAACCTTCTCTGTTATAGATTGATTTTAAGTTCTTCTCAGCATACATATATAAATGAGGAGCACCAAAGTAGTAATAAATCCACACAAAAAATATACTTGACTGAGATAACGGATTTTGCCTGATTTCTTCCCCTAGAGGGAGGTCAGATGAGCAGATAAAGACACTGAATGGCTCAATGATTAAGAACAAGTAGTGAAAACATCTTCTCATCCTGTGCAGTGGACGTGTATAAAAGCAGAAAACTGGTAAGATCAAGCGTAAGTAGAAACTCAAGGTCAAGATGTGTCCGTGTGAGTTAAGAGCACATATAGGGCCTGCCACAGGCACCGGGAAACCGAGAGGAGAAGAGAATCTGAAAACCAGGTACAATAAATGCAAAGCATGATAGGTCAAAATGTATAAGCAGTACACCATCTTGAACAAAACACAGAGCACAATCATAAGACCTAGGATAAAAAAAAGTTACTACTCATACTATTCCCCTTAACAGAATAGAATAGGCTAAGTTTTCTTAGATTTTGGTAGAAATCCTTAAGGCCATTTTTATATTAAAATTTATGAAACGGGAGATAGTCCTTGTGTTGGGGTTCCCCAAGAACCCTTCAGGTTGGTGATTTGCTGTGTAAAGACTCACAGGACTTAGAATACAGTCACACCCACAGCCAAGGTTTATTGCAGTAAAAGGATTACAAAGTGAAATCAGTAAAGGGAAAATGTGCACAGGAAGAAGTCTGGAGGAAACCAGGCAGAAGCTTCAAAGACTTCTCTCCCGCTGGAGTCGCAGTGGATGTGCTTAATTCCTAGGAAGCATTAGATTCAGTGCCAAGGGTTTGCACTTGGGAAGGGTGGTGTAGACCCCATCTGCCATTCCAAACTTCCAGAAGGAAAGCAGGTGTTTGGCATAAAGCACATTGTTTCAATTAACAGTTTCGGTGCAGGGAGTCACTTTAATCATTTAGGAAAAGTTTTATATCCGTGCAGGGAACTGTTTACCAGCCAATTTCCTAGGGCCTGGGGGGAGACAGTGAACACCGTGCTGTCGTGGGCAAACTCGCTCTTTGCCTTCTCGCTGAGCGCTGGGCGTGAAGGTGGAGCTCGCCTTCGGCGGCTTCATCGCCCCTGCCTTCAGAGGCAGGATGCTGAAGGGCAAATCTTGCAAGCAGGTACTTCTAAGGATAGAAGTCTCAGACCTGTTATGTTAACCCTTCTACACAGTTCCCTTAACTATTTCCCCCTTTCATTTCCATTCCAGATACAGCTGGCTCTGTTTGCCAATGGGTATCTAGAAACTTTTCTAGAATAAGGGTTATTCAAATGAGTTAAGGAAGGTAATAAACCTCATCAGGCATGGTCTGAATTTTCAGATCTTACTTATCCTAGAGCTTCAGTGGTCTGAATGTATTATAATGGGGTAATTCCCCAAAGCCAACGTTGAGGCTGATTACTCAGGTGGGACTAGCATGCCCAGGATGTATGTGGGTTCTCCAGTGACCAGATATTTACCATGGCCATGTACGAGATATAGTTTCAACCATGAATCTCTGAGTGAATTGGAGGAGGCCAGAAAGAGCAACGATGATTAGGTTCTTCAACTAAGAAAATGCCAAAAGCTTCACTAACATTCTCTCACTTTCCTAGAAGCATAGGGTCTAGGTGATGTGAGCAGAGAAGTTGGACATTAATTGCCTAAACCATTAGAAGAATCCCAGCAAATTTGGATGTCTTTGTCTAGGGAACATGGAAGGGCCCCCTTGATCTTCATTTTCCTTGGGAGGGTGTGGTATAGATCCTCAGGAACCAACGGTCCCTGGTATAATTTCTGATACCCCCTCAAGGATGGTCAGTGGACTAGTCTGGCATGTCATGAGGAGCAGGCAGCAGTCATCAAATGAGCTACCTTTTCATGCAGGCAAATAGTCAAGTACACAGGAGGACCAAAGGCATTGGACTGAATGGCCAGATTCAAAAAGCAAGTCTGAGACAGGAGGGCCCGGGGAATAAAGAACCAGAGTGCAAAGCCAAGACGCAAGGCCATCATGTGTTGACGGCTTGCTAATTTAAAAATTTTCTACATTGTGCTGTATAGCAATTCCATAGCAATTATCTCCTTTGATCCTAAAAACCCAATGAAACCATTCTTTTAGTTATTGAAAATGCCCCATTAAATGCAAATATTCAAAATTGGTAGCATCAATTTTAAAATAGGTTTAGTCTGCAGTTGGAAGGCAAAGCATTAGTAGGAACTGGACTAAGGCTGGACGTGGAAAGTAAAGGAAAGGCAAACTGCTATTGGGGACATGGGAGGCCTCTCTTTCTCCCTGCCCCATACCCTCCAAAAAACTGTTCCAACTTTGACCAGATTTGACAAAGGAGAAGAGTTTTGTGAAGTGCTGCTTACATATGCGACGCCTCAGAATACATTCCAAACTACCTGGCCTTGCTGCCGGATTTAAGTGCAAATTAATGAGACAGCAGCGCTCAAGAAGCCTCCGGGCTGACCACCATGCTGAAGGACCAAGAAACAGGGGTAGGGGTGCCAGGGGGCCGGGAGGAGAGGAAGCGAGGGCAGGGGGCGGGTCTTCCGTGGAGAAACCCCACCCCTCCTTGCTCGTCGCTGATTGGTGGCGGCAATAGGCCGGGAGGGTGGGTGTGTCCGGGGAGGTGGGTGCGCGCGCGCTCGCCGGCGTTGAAGGACCGGAAAGGAGGCGGGGCCGCGGCAGCGCGCGCTCCCGGGACGCGCGCGGCGCAGGCGGCGCGGATCTCAGGGAGCCGGTCCGGGGCCGGAGCGGGGTCCCTGGTGTGCGTGCGGAACGGGGCTCCGGGGAGACGGTCGCGATGAACACGGTGCTGTCGCGGGCGAACTCGCTGTTCGCCTTCTCGCTGAGCGTGATGGCGGCGCTCACCTTCGGCTGCTTCATCACCACTGCCTTCAAAGACAGGAGCGTCCCGGTGCGGCTGCACGTCTCGCGGATCATGCTGTGAGTGTGGCGGAGGCCCGGCCGGCGGGGCGGGGCGGGGCGCCTGGACCGGGCCGGGGTGCCTGGACCGGGCCGGGGTGCCTGGACCGGGCCGGGGTGGGCGCCGAGGCCGGGCCGCCGCGGGCAGGGCGTCCGCGCCGCCCCGGGGGAACCGCCCCCCCCGCCCGCCGCTCCTCCGAGGCCGGCGCCCCCGAGGACGGACGCCCCGGTGGACGTCGCGGGCTTCTCGACTTCCCCTCGAACTCCCACCCCTCCACCGCGAATTCCCGGGCTTGCTCTTAAATTTTAATTTTGAGTGTTCCTCAGGCCGGTGCCTCCGCTTCCTTCCTGTTCCTCACTTCCCCCGCCCACGCCCGGCCAATGAGGGAGCAACACAACAGCAGAGCGGCGCCGCCGCCCGCCCGCCGGCTCCCGGGCCGGCTCCCCGCTGCCTCGGCTCCCCGGCTCCCCGCTCCCCGCTCCTCGGCTCCCCGACTCCCCGGCTTCCCCGCCGGCCGCCGCGCCTCGGCGCTGCCCTCTCAGACCGGACTCGGCCCCGCGTGCGGGCCTTCCGCGGTTCTCGCCCGGCCGCCTTCGCGGGGGTGTGGGGGGGCTGCCTCCTTCGGGGGCGGCGCGGACTCGCAGCCGCTTTGAAGTTGGCGGGAGAGGGTGGGACGCGCTGAGAGCCTCCGACAGCCCCGCTCGCGGATCCGGCGCCGCGGCGGGTTTACGACTCAGCTGGCTGAAGAAATGTGCGAAAATGCCCCAAATGGGATTTCAGAATGACGTTGTCATTTCCATAATGCCGGTTTTATTTTGCCTTGATAATTTGTGTTCGCCGGCACATTTTTTGATACGTAGGTGTTTTTCTTTTCCTTTTTCTTTTCTTTCTCTCCCCC